>NC_091069.1:107184183-107487213 GCF_032405125.1 Capricornis sumatraensis
GGAACATAAAATGGTGGAAATAACATCTGAAGAGCAGAATAAAATAAACAGAATGAAAAGAACTGAGGAT
The DNA here is from genome assembly GCF_032405125.1 of Capricornis sumatraensis. Lineage (NCBI taxonomy): Eukaryota > Metazoa > Chordata > Mammalia > Artiodactyla > Bovidae > Capricornis > Capricornis sumatraensis. The sequence goes on from NC_091069.1 coordinate 107,184,254, forward strand.
AGTCTCAGAGACCTCTGGGACAACATCAAATGCACCAGAATTCGAATTATAGGGGTCCCCGAAGAAGAATAGAAAAAGAAAGGGCATGAGAAATATTTTGAAGAGAATATAGCTGACAATTTGCCCAACGTGGAAAAGGAAATAGTCAATCCAGTCCAAGAGGTGCAAAGAGTCCCATGCAGGATAAACCCAAGGAGAAACATGCCAAGACACAGAATAATCAAACTAACAAAGACTAAATACAAAGAAAGAATATGAAAGGCAGCAAGAGAGAAGCAACAAGTAACATACAAGGGAAACCCCATATGCTTAACAGCTGATCTTTCAGCAGAAACTGCAGGCCAGAAGGGAATGGCAGGGTATATTTAAAGGGAAAAATCTACAACCAAGATTACTGTACCTGGAAAGTATCTCAATCAAAATTGATGGAGAAAGCAAAAGCTTTCCAGACAAGCAAAAGTTAAGAGAATTCAGTACCACTAAACCAGCTTTACAACAAATGTTAAACGGACTTATATAGTCAAGAAATACAAGAGAAGAAACAGATACACAAAATCAAACCCCAAACAATTAGGAAAATGGCAATAGGAACAAATATATCAATAATTACTTGAAATGTAAATGGATTAAATGCTCCAACCAAAAGTCACAGACTGGCTAAATGAACACAAAAACAAGACCCATATATATTCTGTCTATAAGAAACCCACTTCAGGCCTAAAGACACATATACATTGAAAGTGAGAAGATGGAAAAATATATTCCATGCAAATGGAAAGCAAAAGAAAGCTGGAGTAGCAATCCTTATATCAGACAAAATTGACCTTAAATTAAAGAATATTGCAAGAGATAAGGAAGGACACTGCATAATGATCAAGGGATCAATCCATGAGGAAGACATGACAATTGTAAATATCTATGCACCCCACATAGGAGCACCTCAGTACATAAGACAAACACTAACAGACATAAAAGGAGAAATTGACAGTAACACAATAATAGTAGGACACTTCAACACCCCACTCACACCAATGGACAGATCATCCAAACAGAAAATTAATAAGGAAACACGAGTCTTAAATGATACATTAGATGAGAAGGATCTCACTGATATCTTCAGGACATTTCACTCAAATGCAGAAGAATATACTTTCTTCTCAAGTGCATACAATACATTCTCCAGGATAGACCACATCTTGGGTTATAAATCAAACTTTGGTAAATTTAAGAATATTGAAATTCTATAAGGCATCTTTTCTGACCACAATGCTATGAGACTAAGTATCAATTACAAGAAAAATAACTGTAAAAAACAAAAACACGTGGAGATGAACCAACATGTTTCTATATAACCAACAGGTTACTGAAGAAATCAAAAGGGAAATCAAAAAATTTCTCAAAACAAATGACAATGAAATCATGACAACTCAAAACCTATGGGATGCAGCAAAAGCAGTTCTAAGAGGGAAGTTTATAGCAATGCAATCCTACCTCAAGAAACAAGAAAAGCATCGAATAGACAACCTAACTTTACACCTGAAACAACTGAAAAAGAATAAAAATCCCAAAAATTAGCATCAGGAAAGAAATCATAAAGATCCAAGCAGAAATAAATGAAAAAGAAATGAAAGAAAAATACTAAAGATTAATAAAACTAAAAGCTGTTTTTTTGAGAAGATAAACAAAATTGACAAATCTTTAACCAGACTCATTCAGAAAAAAAGACTGAAAATCAAATCAACAAAATCAGAAATTATAAACAAGAGGCTACTACAGACAATGCAGAGAAACCAAGGCATATAAGGGACTATTACAAACAACTATATGGCAATAAAATGGATAACCTCCAAGAAATGGACAGATGTTTAGAAAAGTTCAATCTTCCAAGACTGAGCCAGGAAGAAATAGAAATTATGAACAACCCAATTACAAGCACTGAAATTGAAGCTGTGATAAAAAATCTCTCAAAAGAACAAAAGCCCAGGACCAGATGGCTTCACAGGAGAATTCTATCTAACATTTAGAGAAGAGCTAAAGCCTATCCTTCTAAAACTCTTTCAAAAAATCGCAGAGGAAGGGAAATTTCCAAACTCATTCTATGAGGCCACCATCACCCTGATACCAAAACCAGACAAAGGCAACACAAAAAAAGAAAACTACAGGCCAATATCACTGATGAATGTATATGCAAAAATCCTCAACAAAATTTTAGCAAACAGAATTCAGCAACACATCAAAAATTTCATACAACATGAGCAAGTTGGGTTTATACCAGGGATGCAAGAATTCTTCAATAAATGCAAATCAGTCAATGTGATACACCATGTTAACAAATTGAAAGATAAAAATCATATGATCATTTCAATAGACGCAGAAAAAGCCTTTGACAAAATTCAGCACCCATTTATGATTGAAATTCTTTAAAAATGGGCATAAGAAGAAACATACCTCAACCTAGTAAAGTTCATACATGATAAGCCCACACCAAGCATTATTCTCAGTGGTGAAAAACTGAAAGGATTCCCCTAAAATCAGGATGTCCACTTTCACCGCTATTATTCAGCATAGTTCTGGAAGTCCTAGCTACAGCAATCAGGGAAGAAAAAGAAATAAAAGGAATCCAGATCAGAAAAGAAGATATTAAGTTCTCACTCTTTGCAGGTGACATGATACTGTACATAGAAAACCCTAAAGATAATATCAGAAAATTACAAGAGCTAATCAGTGAATTTAGCAAATTCATAGGATGCACTATCAATACGCAGAAATAACCTACATTTCTATACAGTAACAATGAAGAATCAGAAAGAGAAATTATAGAATCAATCCCATTCACCACTGCAACAAAAATAATTAAATATCTAGGAACAAACGTATCTTAGGAGACAAAAGAACTACACACAGAAAATTATAAGACACTGATGAAAGAAATCAAAAATGACATAAACAGATAGAGAGACAGTCCATGTTCCTGGGTATAAAGAATCAATATTGTAAAAATGACTATACTACCAAACACAGTCTATAGATTCTGTGCGATCCCTATCAAATTACTGAAGGTATTTTTCATAGAACTAGAACAAAAAAATTCACAATTCATATGGAAACACAAAAGACCTCAAACGCCCCAAGCAGTCTTGAGAAAGAAGAATGGAGCTGGAGGAATCAACCTTCCTGACTTCAGATTATACTACAAAGCTACAGTCACCAAGAGAGTATGGTAGTGGTGCAAAAACAGAAATATAGACCAATGAAATAAGATATAAAGCAGGCAAGAATATACAATGGGGCAAAGACAGCCTCTTCCATAAATGGTGCTGGGAAAACTGGACAGCTACATGTATAAGAGTGAAATTAGAACACTTCCTAACACCATACAGAAAGATAAACTCAAAATGGATTAAAGACCTAAATGTAGGGCCAGAAACTATAAAACTCTCAGAGGAAAACAGAGGCAGAACACTCAATGACATAAATCAAAGCAAGATCCTCTATGACCCACCCCTTAGAGTAATGGGAATTCAAAACAAAAGTAAACAAGTGTGACCTGATTACACTTAGCTTTTGCACAGCAAAGGAAACTATCTGCAAGTTGAAATGGCAACTCTCAGAATGGGCGAAAATAATAGCAAATGAAACAACTGACAAAGAATTAATTTCCAAAATATACAAGCAGCTCATACAACTCAATACCAGAAAAACAAACAACCCAATCAAAAACTGGGGGAAAGGCCTAAACTGATATTTCTCCAAAGAAGACATACAGATGGCTAACAAACATATGAAAGATGTTCAACATCACTCATAATTAGAGAAATGCAAATGAAAACTACAATGAGATATCATCTCATACCAGTCAGAATGGCCATCATCAGCTTGGGGATGGTGCATGGGGATGACCCACAGAGATGTTATGGGGAGGGAGGTGGGAGGGGGGTTCATGTTTGGGAACGCATGTAAGAATTAAAGATTTTAAAATTAAAAAAAAATAAAAAAATTTAAAAAAAAAGAATTACTCAGAAGCACTGAAAATATAAATTGTGAGAAAAACCAAAAAAAAAAAAAAAAAGGTCTACAAGCAATAATTGCTGGAGAGGGTGAGGAGAAAAGGGAACACTCTTATACTGTTGGTGGGAATGTAAATTGATACAGCCCCTATGGAAGATGGTATGGAGATTTCTTTAAAAACTAGGGTTAAAACCACCATATGACCCAGCAATCCCACTCCTAGGTATATACCCTGAGGAAACCAGAATTGAAAAAGACATGTGTGTCCCATTCATTGCAGCAATAGCTAGAACGTGGAAGCAACCTAGATGTCCATCAACAGACGAATGGATAAAGAAGCTGTGGTGCATATACACGATGGAATATTATTACTCAGCCATAAAAGGGAACATATTTGAGTCAGTTCTAATGAAGTGGATGAACCTAGAGACTATTATACAGAGTGAAGTAAGTCAGAAAGAGAAAGATAAATATCATATACAAATGCATATATTCAGAATCTAGAAAAATGGTACTCAAGAATTTATTTGCAGGGCAGCAATGGAGAAACAGACTTAGAGAATAGACTTATGGACAGGGGGAGAGGGGAGGAGAGGGTGAGATGAAGGGAGAGAATAACTTACACTACCACGTGTGAAATGGATATCCAGTGGGAAATTGCTGTATGGCTCAGGTAACTCAAACAGGGGCTCTGTATCAACCTAGAGGGGTGAGATGGGGAGGGAGATGGGAGGGAGGTCCAAAAGGGAGGGAATATTATGTATACCTATGGCTGATTCATGATGAGGTTTGACAGAAAACCACAAAATTCTGTAAAGCAATCATCCTTCAGTTAAAAAATAAGTAAAATGTTTAAAAGTTCATTATTAAACATTATGGCAAATTTAAGGCTCTATTCAGATATATTTCCAATACTGTTTCAGACCTGAAATAAATATTTACAGTTATATCGCACAATAAAGTTTGAAAGATTTCCAAGGAGATCCCAAGCCAGATCCAAGTGCACAGATAAATTTTTCCTTCCAGAGGCACCTTCATATGAGCAATACTTGAGTCTTACAGAGTCACAAGTGACATAGGACCTATACGCAAAAAAAGAACAAACCTTCCAAGCCTCAACCCTCCCTACTGTCCATGCCAGTTATTGACTCTCAGCCCTCAATTTGCCCCACTGACCCCATTCTTCACATAGTGGACAGGCCTTTCAGCATCTTGCCTTTTGCCCTGTGAACACAATGTTAAGCTCTGCCAGTAGCGGGCGCTGGAGGGACACAGCCGGCGGAAAGGTGCTCTTCCTGATTCGGGCGGGCAGGGGTTGATCTCTTCTTTCCCCGCTGTTCAGGTGATTCGCTCAGGGGAGCCACCTGCACAGGTGATCCGAAACGCGGGTGTGTGAGAACATGGGGGTCCTCCGGCCTCAGCTGTAGCCACAAACCAGAGCACACAGAGCCCTTTCGAACTTCGCAGGCCTGACTGAGGCCCAGTGACCTCTTCAGCCCCATGTGGACGCCAGGCACTTGGCACCTGTGCCAGCCAGGGCTCACCTAATACTCTCTGGCATCTGCCTTGGCATCCTGCTCCATGACAACGGCCCCCAATGCTTCAGCGTCTTCGAGGAGCTGGTACTTCACCACATCTCTGATGACCTCCAGCTATATTCCCCTCGCTCACACCGTTTCCTTTGTGCCTCCCTACTGGTCCTTGAACACATCAGGCTTGCTCATACCTCAGGCAGGAAATCATCCCTGAAATATCCACGTGGCTTCTCTTCTCCCTCTCCTGAAATTCCTACTTAAAATGCCATCTTTCATATGGTATTTACAATTGTACATATTATCCTGGGCAATCTTCATTCTCTTGAAGGACAACTTTGCTGGAGAGAGTATTTCTGGCTGACATTTTTTATCATTCAGTATTTTAAGAACGTCATTCTGCTCTTGCCTGGCCTTCAGGGTTTCTGCTGAGAAATCTGATGATGGCCCAATGGGAGTTCCTTTGTAGAGTTCCTTTTTTTAATTTCTTGCTGCCTATAAAATTATTTGTCATTGACTTCTGACAGTTTTAACATAATGTGTGTTGGAGAAGGTCTTTTTGTGTTGAAGTAATTAGGAGTTCTCTTAGCCTCATGGACTTGCTTATCCACTTCCTTCCCCTGTCTGGGAAGTTCTCAGCTATTATTTCTTTAGACAGTCGCTCTACTCCCTTCTCTCTCTCTTCTCCTTCTGGGTACCCATCACTCTGTTGCCCCTTATAAAAGAATCGGAGAATTCTTGTAGGATTTCCTTACTTTTTAAAGATTTTAATTCTCTATTCTCTTCTATCTGAATCATTTCTAGATTTATATCTTCGAGCTCACTATTTCTTCCACATGGTCTGCTCTATTTCCAGTACTTTCTAACGAATTTCTCATCTTCTTAATCGAGTTCTTCAGCTCTAGAATTTTTGTTTGTTGGTTTTTTAGAGCTTCAGTCTCTTTGGTAAAGGATTCCTCCTGTACAATACTATTATTCTTGATCTCATTGTAACGCCTTTCTGAGTTTTCCTGTGCTTCTTCACAATGGCCATTTTGAATTGTCTTTCATTTGGATAATACTCCTTAAGTTTTTTGTTTTTTTTTCTTTTTTCTGGAAGACTGTTGATTTCTTTTTGAAACACAATGTCACCTTGGTTTTTCATGGTGCTGGATGAGCTGGTCTTCTGCAGGCACATGTGAAGTAGGCAACACCTTTCTTCTTTAGGTAAAGCTTTTTTTTTTTACTTGATTCTAACATTTAAGGGAAGGGAATGTTGCTCAGTCATGTCCGATTCTTTGTGACCCCATGAGCTATACAGTCCATGGAATTCTCCAGGCCAGAATACTGGAGTGGGTAGCCTTCCCCTTCTTCTGGGGATCTTCCAAACCCAGGGGTTGAACCCAGGTCTGCCACATTGGGGGCAGATACTTTACCAGCTGAGCCACCAAGGAAGTCCAAGAATACTGGAGTGGGTAGCCTATCCCGTCTTCAGGGGATCTTCCTGACCCAGGAATTGAACTGGGGTCTCCTGCATCACAGTCAGATTCTTCACCAGCGGAGCTGCTAAGAGCTAACATTTTAAAAGGTCGGTAATTAGAGCGCTGTCTTCGATTTCCAGTAGGTGGCGCTGTAGCATACATTTGTGTGTCTCCACCTGCGTGGCCTCTGCAGGTGCTGCAGGTGACCTGGGTACTGCTGCTGGTGTTACTGGGATGTGCGTCACTTCCACCACATTCCGGGGCCTCGTGCATATCCAGGGTGTGGGGTCCACAGGCACAACCCTGGGGGGTCAGGAGGCAGGTGGCTGGAGTCCCTGATGCCCAGCTCCCATGGCCCAGGCGTTTCAGTGGTCAGGAGGCTGGAGTCCTATACAATCTGCCTGACCAGTGCTGCCAGGCTCCCCGGGGATGCAGGCTGAGCCCCCAGCCAGTCCAGGATCACAGGCAGGTGATCCAGGATCACCTTCTCTGTCTCAGGCTCCGCTTTCTCCACGTGCCCTACACACCCACCTTCAGATGCACAGATCCAAGGAACTCTCCAGAGACCTGACGTGCTGAGCAGAGGCATCTTTGTTGAGTTATGGATATTTTACTGATTATATATTGAAGGGGAAAGAGACAGAGATCATCTCATTCCACTCTGATGCTGGACATAGTTAAGATGCCATTTTCACATAATAATTCTTGGTAAAAAGAAACATAACTGGAAAAAGTTCAATTATTTTGTAACAGGTAAAGACTAACAATATTAATTTATAATTATATAATAGACACTTTCCTTGACATTTTATAACAGATAAATTTCTGAAAGCCTGGGTTTATTTCAACTGTAGCACAGTAGTATTTTCAAAAGTATATAATTTGTGTACTATCTGTTCTTTTTTATGGCTGAGTATAGAAGTTTTTAGATAAATAGGAAGTGGTGGTGATACAGCTGCGATGGGCTGGGCATGCTCCAGGAAAGGCGAGGGTTCGGGGGTGGACACGCTACAAGGGCCAGGACATGTCACTGAGCTGGCCTTGTTTAGCCTGCCCACTCGCTCTCCCCACACCTTCAATAGTGCAGGGGAGACATGAAATGTCTGCTGCAGTTCCACTGGGTTGGGGTGCTGCCCCTTATAATACATGATGAATGAGAAGTGCAGCTGGAACCCCAGTCCCCTGGGGACTGGCACACATACTGGTTTCACGTGGCTGGAACCACACCTTCTGTTGTGCCTTGTGTGTAAGGGCAGGAGAAGAGGGTTGGTTCAGGAAAGTCACCTCATCTCAGGCAGAAACAAAACTTCAGCCTATTTAATGCAGCTCCACTCCACCTGTAAAGGCAGGAGGGGGAGGGACACGGGAAGGGCCCCAGAGGTCCACCCAGACACGTGGTCACGTGGCGGCCACCTCATTTCTGTGAGTCATAGGTAAACACAGAGTCTTTAACAACTGAAAACACATGGAGAACTGTGTTCTGCATTGCGTACAAAATAAATAAACTACAACTGGGTCCAAGTTTTGGCTTCACCTTGGGATCAATGAACTGGGATGACAAAGTTCGCACATCCAGTCAATCTACTTGGCATTAAAAGGTCAAGGCAACCTGGGAAAAGGGAAAACTTCCTCCAGCAGCTCCCACAGCTTCTGAGGCAAAAGCCTCTGAAATTGCATTAACAAGAAGGAAACGACCATACTGAAGCTGCCTAAGACAAAACGTCACTTACTAAATTTAAAACATTGAAAAAAAGCACACAAAAATCCGATGAACTATTTCTGAGTTAGTAATGATTAACTTCTATTCAGGTAGTTATCAGTTCTGAATCTTTGAATACATATTTCTGAAATTATATTTAAGAAGTCAACATTACTTTTTACACTGATCTTTCAAAAACGTACAGTATTTGAAATAGTGAGATTTACCAATTTCATCTCCTTCATTGATGAAACCACGCCAAAAGCAAAAAATAATACAACCCCCAGATCATTCTTTAATTAACTAGTAATTATTATAATATACATAAACCATCATGCTAAGCATGGAATATGAAAATCCTACTAGCAAGGAATTTATAAGGCAACAGTGGACACAGTGGCTGACTTTATTTTGGGGGGCTCCAAAATCACTGCAGATAGTGACTGTATCCATGAAATAAAAAGATGCTTGCTCCTTGAAAGGAAAGTTATGACCAACATATTGAAATATGTCATTTTAATTATTAAAATAATTTAAAAAGCAGAGACATTACTTTGCTAACAAAAGTCCGTCTAGTCAAGGCTATGGTTTTTCCAGTAGTCACGTATGGATGCGAGAGTTGGACTACAAAGAAAGCTGAGCGCTGAAGAATTGATGCTTTTGAACTGTGGTGTTGGAGAAGACTCAAGAGTCACTTGGACTGCAAGGAGATCCAACCAGTCCATCCTAAAGGAGATCAGTCCTGAGTGTTCATTGGAAGGACTGATGTTGAAGTTGAAACTCCAATGTGAAGAGTGTGTTTCAACACTCCAATGTGTTGAAACTCCACCTGATGTGAAGAGCTGACTCATTGGAAAAGGCCCTGATGCTGGGAAAGATTGAAGGCAGGAGGAGAAGGGGATGGAGGATGAGATGGTTGGATGGCATCACCAACTCAATGGACATGAGTTTAGGTAAACTCGGGGAGTTGGTGATGGACAGGGAACCCTGGCGTGCTGTGGTCCATGGGGTCACAGTCGGACATGACTGAGAAACTGAACTGAAGGAATTTATAGTTAAATTGAAAGATAAGACATGTACACAAATGATAATATAAATCAAAAAAGGGCATGTGACCAAGGAAAGGAAGACAGAAAGGATGTCATAAGGGAGGTTACTGGAACAACCATCAAAACAATGGGATCTGAGGATTAGATGACACTAATATATCAGTGTCAATTTCATGATATTGCTGGTTGTATTATGATTAAGTGTCTGCTACTTTGTATGAAATACACACTAAAGTATTCAGGGACAATCAGGCATAATGTTGACAATTTATTTGCAACCAATACAGAAAAAGAATAGTTGTGCATAGTGACCTGCAACTTCAGTGTATCTCTGAAAATGTTTTAAAAAATAAAATATAAATTTTAAAGTGAAGATTGTAAATAAAGTGGTGTCATTCTAAATTTGACAATTTTTTTAAAAGAAGTATTCCCTATGAATTCATGTTGCCTAGAAATACACAGATATTTATTCTCCTTCATTCAGCAAAATCTTCAGACCCTCGAGGAAAGGTCCAGTTTCAAGATCCATGGTGCACAACTTTTGCTATCTTCAATGCTACCAGTCTTAGACAGTCACTGTCGTTTGACAATCTTAGTTATTTTCAGTTCTATGCTCATGCTTATTTTTATTTAAAAGAAAAGCATAATAGTATTGAATAGTCCAGAAAATTATCTTTATGTCCATTTGACAGTGACAAAAATTGATGTTTTTATAAATTATTAGACACCCCATTTAGAAATGGGGAAATGGAAGCTGAAGGAGCATCAATAAAACACTGGGGGCAACCATGAGCTTCTGCTGCTGAAACCTGGGCCACATTCTCACTTTTCACCCTGAGTTCCTGCCACCACACAGTGTGCCTTACCTCTTCCCAGAGGGTCCTGTCCAGTGCTCTTCAAGAATCAGGAAATTCTGTGCTTCAGAGCATGGTGCTCAGGGACCAGGGTCACACGCACCAATGAGCTGACTACCTCTCTGGGTCAGTTTTCTCTTTTTCTAACAATAGTGCTTCTTCCTTCTAAGTTGGATGTAAGTCACTTGCAGGATTAAATGAAGTAACACATGTAAGATGCTTAGAGTGGTATCTGGTGCATAATATGCATTAAATTACTACTAGTCTAAAACTCAGATACCCTGATTTTTAAATGATCCTAGCTCTTTTAGGAACCTAAACAAGTCAAATGAAGATTTTGAACAAGTGCGTTTTTCACTCAGGGGATATATAGCTCAATTTTCTCTTCAGTTAGGGGGAGTTTCTTGCTTTGCTAAAAGTACATTCATCACCTAACTGGGGAAGCCTTCATCCACAACTGTTGTCTGACACCAAGAAAAAACAGACACAGCCTCAGCCCATATCCCTAGAAAACCAAAGAGCATCACATGCCAACAAGTCCCGGAAGTCTGACCCTAACGACCCAGAATTCCAAAAATATGCAACAAATTTACCTTTTTCATTTACCCTTTTCAAAGTCTCAGCCATTCTGCTCCTCACCACGTTTTGTGCAGATCAGGTTACAGTAAGCTATCCACAGCCTCCCAGAAAGAGCCTCTCATTATTGTGCATGTGCAGTTTCATTATCAACAAAGTAAAGAGGGCAAGAATCCACGTTCAATATGCATCCTTATTCATGATGAGTATCAGTGTGAAGAGGCAAAATGGATCTGAAAACTATATTACAGAAAATCCAAGAGGTCATAAAACCAAGCCTACCAGAAGAGTTCACTCAGGAATTCATACATATACTCAAAAAAGATGTCCTTTTCATCATAGGGGACTGGAATGCAACAGTAGGAAGTCAAAAGATACCTGGAGTAACAGGCAACTTTGGCCTTGGAGTATGGAATGAAGCAGGGCAAAGGCCAACAGAGTTTTGCCAAAAGCATGTACTGGTCGTAGCAAACACCCTCTTCCAACAACACAAGAGAGAACTCTACACATGGACGTCACCGGATGGTCAATACCCAAATCAGACTGATTATATTCTTTGCAGCCAAAGATAAAGACGCTCTAAACAGTCAGCAAAAGCAAGACCGGGAGCTGACTGTGGGTCAGATCATGAACTCCTTACTGCAAAATTCAGACTTAAATTGAAGAAAGTAGGGAAAACCACTAGACCATTCAGGTATGACCTAAACCAAATCCCTTATGATGTACAGTGGAAGAGACAAATAGATTCAAGGAATTAGATCTGATAGACTGTCTGAGGAACTATGGACAGAGGTTCATGACATCATACAGGAGGCAGGGATCAAGACCATCCCCATGGAAAAGAAAAGCAAAAAGAGAAAAATGGCTGTCTGAGGAGGCCTTACAAATAGCTGAGAAAAGAAGAGAAGCTAAAGACAAAGGAGAAAAGCAAAGATATGCCATTCTGAATGCAGTTCCAAAGAACAGCAAGGAGAGATAAGAAAGCCTTCCTCAGTGATCAATGCAAAGAAATAAGAGGAAAACAATAGAATGGGAAAGACTAGAGATCTCTTCAAGAAAATATACATACCAAGGGAAATCTTGCAAAGATAAGCACAATAAAGAACAGAAATGGTATGGACCTAACAGAAGCAGAAGATAGTAAGAAGAGGTGGCAAGAATACACAGAAGAACTATACAAAAATATTTCAATGACCCAGATAATCATGATGGTGTGATCACTCACCTAGAGCCAGACATTCTGGGATGCAAAGTCAAGTGGGCCTTAGGAAGCATCACTATGAACAAATCTAGTGAAGGTGATGGAATTCCAGTTGAGCTATTTCAAGTCCTAAAAGATGATGTTGTTAAAGTGCTGCACTCAATATGCCAGCAAGTATGGAGAACTCAGCAGCAGCCACAGGACTGGAAAAGGTCAGGTTCAATTCCAATCCCAAAGAAAGACAATGCCAAAGAATGCTCAAACTACCGCACAATTGCACTTGTCTCACATGCTAGCAAAGTAATGCTCAAAATTCTCAAAGTGAGCTTCAACAGTACATGAACCGAGAACTTCCAGATGTTCAAGTTGGATTTAGAAAAAGCAGAGGAACTAGAAATCAAATTGTCAATATCCACTGGATCATTGAAAAAGCAAGAGAGTTCCAAAAAAACATCTATTTTATTGACTGTGCCAAACCCTTTGACTGTGTGGATCACAACAAACTGTGGAAAAATTTTTAAGAGATGGAAATACCAGACCACCTGACCTGCCTCTTGAGAAATCTGTATGCAGTTCAAGAAGCAAGAGTTAGGACCAGATATGGAACAATGTTCTGGTTCCAAATAGGAAAGGAGTATGTTAAGGCTGGATATTGTCACCCCGTTTATTTAACTTATATGAAGTGTACATCAAGCAAAAATAACAGGCTGGATAAAGCACAAGATGGAATCAAGTTTGCCATGAAAAATATCATTAACCTCAGATATGCAGATGACACCCCCTAGATGGCAAAAAGAGAAGAGGAACTAAAGAGCCTCTTTATGAAAGTGAAAGAGGAGAGTGAAAAAGTTGGCCTAAAACTCAACATTCTGGTCCCATCACTTCATGGGAAATAGATGGGGAAACAATGGAAACGGTGACAGACTTTATTTTGGAGGGGGCTCCAAAATCACCGTGGATGGTGACTGCAGCCATGAAATTAAAGGATATTTGCTCCTTGGAAGAAAAGCTATGACCAAATGGACAGCATATTAAAAAGCAGAGACATTATTTTGCCAGCAAAGGTCCATCTAGTCAAACCTATGGTTTTTGCAGTAGTCATGTATGGATGGGAGAGTTGGACCATAAGGAAAGTTGAGTGCTGAAGAATTGATGCTTTGGACTGTGGTGTTGGAGAAGACTCTTGAGAGTGCCTTGGACTGCAAGGAGATCAAACCAGTCAATTCTAAGGGAAATCAGTCCTGAATATTCATTGGGAGGACTGATGCGGAAGCTACAATATTTTGGCCACCTGATGTAAAGAACTGACACATTGGAAAAGACCCTGATGCTGGGAAAGATTGAAGGCAGAAGAGGAGGACAGAGGGTGAGATGGTTGGATAGCATCACCGACTTGATGGACATGAGTTTTAGCAAGCTCAGGGAGTTGGTGATGGACAAGGAAGCCTAGCGTGCTGCAGTCCATGGGGTTGCAAAGAGTCAGACATGACTGAGCAACTGAGCTGACCGACTGATCCATTTAACATTTACTGAATATTTCCTATGTGCCCAGTACTACCTGAATCTAAGTGCTCGGGATGTTGCTGTGGATAAAAGAAATAGTTCTGCCTTCTTTGGCCTTGTATAGTAATGGACATGACTCAGGAATTAGTATGAGTTCTGTTTGTATACAAGGCATATATTATTACACAAGGCATCTCTTATTCATACAGGGCGCCTTAAGTTCCTCTATTGAAGACAGTGATCAAAACAATCCAGAATATTCCCAACTAAACTAGTATCACTATGAATCACTCCTACCACAAACTGATTTCCTGACACAGTGAAAGTCTGAACCATCAGATTTAATGACATCAGCAATATAAAGAAAACCACAAATGTAACTAGTTCCAGTTGGTGCTGGTTCTCCTTTCATGGAGTACAGTGGTAAGAAATTCTGGGTAGCTATCTGGGTTGTCTATAGTCAGAAATTTCTATTTTGTGAAGTTACTTTACTTTAAAGGTGAAAATCTCCCAAAGGAAATACTCTAAATCACTGCAAAATAAAGTCTCCTTATAAATACAGTTGTCCCCAATGTTGTTGTTGTTGTTGTTTTTTCTGTATATGTTTATGCACATGGATATAGCAGCTTAAAATAAAACATTCATGCCTTCATATAATGTACAGACATATACACTATGTATCTGCAGAAAGACATGTACATAAGTACATTGAATATGTGCATGAGACACAGTTACACATATACCAATAAGTCTGACATGGTTACAATCTGTTCAAGGTATTGTTCTCCCTGGTGTTTCTTTGTTTCTTCCACATGGTTCTTGGTTGAGAGCAAGTTGGCAGGAAGGATGAGGGTAATGAAAGCTCTGTATATCTCTAAACAGTTCCATTTTTTCCAAGTTTTCCATCAGGTAGTGACCACCAGGTAACAAAACACTCATGCTTTCCTGTCCAGTTCATAAATGAGTCACACGCCTGGGCCCACAGTGGGCACCGGGTGACAGCACTGCGTCCGCCACAGCTGTATATTTCGCCTGTGGACTGGATGATGCTTCATGAGAAATACGTGCCCGATTCTAATATGCCGTCAAGGTTGAAACCCATCAATCAAGCCCACCACTGAGTTTTCAGATGAGAGACTTGAGACAGACAATCCTTAGCCACTCCCCTCTGCTTCCCAATCCCATCTATTCATTGCTACTGTCCAGCTTCTGATTCTCTGACTGGAACGTCTCGCTCTATCCAAATGGTACAAGGCCCCCAGAGGTGACAGAACAACGTCACCATGCTGGCCAGCATGCCCCACTCGTGAGACTGTGTGTGTGTGTGTGCTAAGTCTCTGCAGTCATGTTGGACTCTGCGACCCCATGGACTACAGTCCACCAGGCTCCTCTGTCCATGGGATTCCCTAGACAAGAATACTGGAGTGGGTTGCCACGCCCTCCTCCAAGGGATCTTCCCAAAACAGGAATCACACTCAAGTCTCCTATGTCTCCTGTGCTGGCAGGTGGGTTCTTTACCACTAGTGCCACCTGGAAGAGAATCCAGGAAAGCCCCTCAAGGACCATGAGGCAAGATGGCAGCCACCTTGCTGTGGTCACCATATCCACCTCAATTTCCAACACACACCCATGACCTATGGAACCACAAACTGGCCCAGGCTTTGTAAAGTGCTACCCAAACGCACTCGGTCACTCTTATTACATCATTCATGGAAGCATCACCTCAGGAACCTGGTAAAAGTGTGCACTTTGCCCACTCACCCATTTGCTTCCTATTACTCATGTTCTTAGGCGTCTTTCTGGTGCTGTTCTATTTTGTCATTATCACTGCACAGTTTATAAAAGTAAGACACATTTTTTCTTCTTTTTAATTTTTGTGTATTCTGGTATCACACCCAATACAACAAATTCTTTTTTCCCTTGCTTTAGCCAGGAAAAAAATGCCAAAATAGACACCAAAATGGCTTGCTCAACACCTGAACCAACACCAAATAACCCTAAGATTTGGGACCAGTCAGCTGCAAACAAAAGTTGAACAATTATTATGGAGGCAAAACAGATCCTGCCGCTCTGTCTCTCCTAGAATTCTAGGCACCTCTCTAACCCATTTCTCATTCCTCTTGTCTCCAGTCTTGTGGGAGCCCAAGATCAGTAGGAAAAGGAACCCCACAAACAGGCCTCTACACCTCCGCCTTGTGAAAGATTTAAAATCAAGAAGCAAATAACCTTGGTAGAATAACCTGTGTGATTCTTTTGCTTAAGTGTAGTCCACACTGTTGGTAAATTACGTGCAAGTGTTTCAGAGACTCCTATGTACCTTTCAAATACTTTGGCATATGGTATGACCAGAAACAGGGCTTCCCAGGTGGCGCGAGTGATAAAGAACCTGCCTGCTAAGGCAGGAGTCATGCGAGATGCAGGTCTGATCCCAGGGCTGGGAAGATCCCCTGGAGGACAGCATGGCAACCACTCCGGTATTCCTGCCTGGAGAATTCCACAGACAGAGGAGCCTGGCGGGTTGCAGTCTTAGGGTCGCAGAGCTGGACACAACTGAAGCCACTTAGCACACGTGCACACGACCAGAACAGCCGGATGGGACAACCCTGCCCAGGGCTCAGCAGCAGGTCTGTGCTCTGGGCCTCCCCCCAGGTCACAAACCTCAACCCTGGGCATTTTGTGTGTGTGAAACTCACTCAGTCATGTCTGACTCTTTGTGACCCCATGGATTGTAGCCTGCCAGGCTCCTCTGTCCATGGAATTCTCCAGGCCAGAATATTAAAGTGGGTAGTCATCATTCCCTTCTTCAGGGGATCTTTCCAACCCAGGGATCAAACTCAAGTCTCCCACATTGCAGGCAGATTCTTTACTGTCTGAGTTACCAGGGAAGCCGTAGCTGCAGCCAAACTCAGTTTTTTTGTCAGTTCTGTGGGCTTCCAGAAAGAATTCAGAACTATAACGTGAACAAACATCCTCTAACTGATCCACCTTAAGTAGCCAGGGTTTTGTGAATTACATGTTCTTAGGATGATGCACACCTTGGTTCTCTTAACTGTGAAAGAAAGGTTGGGGTTTTTTTTCCAAAGCCTAATAGCGAACCACTGGAGGTGGGGAAGGAGACCTGTGGAATGTTGCCAAGAGTTTGTTTCTGTTCAGTTATCTGGTCAGTGAAGGAAGGAACCTGGACCTCACCGTACAAGTTGTGTGTGTGTGTGTGTGCACATATATGGGTACATGAGTGAATGAGTGTTTGTGACTGTATTGCATGAGTGAGTATGCTTTTGTGTGTCTATGGGGATGTGTGTGAATGTTTGTGTGTTTGTGTTGTAGGAAGGAGGATCCCTTCCAGGCCATGAGAGTGGGCTCTCATTTACATTTCTGAGTCTAACACTCAGAAATGAATTGTCCAAGGAAAACAAGTGTGCTGACTAAGCAAGAGATTTTATTGGGAAGGGGTGCTCCAGTGGAGAGCAGCAGGGTAAGGGAACCCAGAACTGTTCTGCCACATGGCTTGCAGTCTTGGGTTTTATGGGGATGGGATTAGTTTCTGGGTTGTCTTTGGCCAATCATTCTGACTCAGAGTCCTTCCTGGTGGCACACACATTGCTCAGCCAACATGGACGCCAGTGAAAAGGATTCTGGTAGGTGGTCAGATATACGGCATTTCCTTTTGACTTTGCCTGAATTCTTCTGATTGGTGGTGGCTTATTAGTTCTGTGTTCCTCACCAGGACATCCTCTCATAAAATATCTCAAGCAGATGGTTACTGTGGTACCTGGTCAAGGGGGATGGTTTCAGTCAGTGTGTTTCTCCTAACATTTGAACAGGTGTGAAAGAGTTCTGTGAGCATGCTGTCAGTGTGTATGAACATATGTGAGTGTGTACGTACATGAGTGTATGTGTATGAAGTATGTGCATTTGTGTCTGTCTGTGGGGGCTTGGGCATATACTCAATTCCTGGGGATAGTCCTGTAGTTCACAGCTAACCTGTTGAGACCACTGGTCTCAGAGGTTCGTTCCTGGGCTAAACAGGTTGCATCCTTGTTTGCTGGACCATGCCCAGAAAGTACAACTTTGTGGCACTCATATTCGTTTTCAGCCTACACTTGGAGATTCTGTATTCAGAAGTAAAGCTAATTTTTTTTTGAATTCTCCAGCCTCTTGGGCAACTAAAAGCAAGAACAGAATCTCCTTAGCCCAAGAACCTTCCCAGGATCAGCCTCAAAGGAGGGCTGCTCTCACGACTCGTATTTGCATCCCTGGTGACAGATGGTAGAGTCTGCCTGCAATGAAGGACACCTGTGTTTGACCCTGGGTGGGGAAGATCCCTTAGAGAAGGGAACTGCAACCCACTCCAGTATTCTTGCCTGGAGCATTCCATGGACAGAGGAGCCTGGTGGCCTATAGTCCATGGGGTCACAGAGTTGAACATGACTGAGCAACTAACACACACATATGGTATGTTTGCAAGAACAAATGCATTGTTTCAAAAATGCATGCCTGGAGAAGACTTCAAGGCAGGTGAACAACCCTGGGGTACTTCTCACCTGCCAGCACAAGAACAGCTTTTGAGGGCCCTGCAAAGGGGGTGTGGGGTCCCTGGGAGGGGAAGGCTGCCAGGAACCAAGAGATTTCCAACTACACTTAAAAATGGAGCTATCTGCAAGACCTGTATGTCAGCCACCTGGGCAAGCACAGGTCACATGCATTTTTTGGGACCTCTTTAAGGCTCCATGAAAATGTCTTTGAGTGTCACAATTCTAATACAGATAATTTCTAATTTAACTAATGATAACCAGTCAATCCTAAAGGAAGTCAACCCTGAACATTCATTGGAAGGACTGATGCTGAAGCTGAAGTTCCAATACTTTGGCCACGTGATGCAAATAGCCAACTCATTGGAAAAGACCCTGATGCTGGGAAAGATTGAGGGCAGGAGAAGAGGGAGGCAAAGGATGAGTCGGTTGGATGGTATCACTGACTCAATGGACATGAACTTGAGCAAGCTCTGGGAGCTGGTGAAGGACAGGGGAGCCTGGTGTGCTGCAGTCCATGGGGTCACAGATTCAGACATGACTTAGTGACTGAACAACAACAGCAATACTTTCTAGTTCAAAGTTGCTATTGCAATTTTACTATTATTATTTCTTTGACCGCACTGCATGTGGGATGCCAGTTCCCCAACCAGGGATGGACTCTGCATGCCCTGCAGTGAAAGCACAGTGTTAACTTGTGGACCACCAGGGAAGTCACACTCTCGTCACTTTAAAGGAAGCCCATTTCAGTTCACTTTCTCAGTGCGGGTCCCCTTCGAAAGTTCCTGTAAGTATTAACTCCTATCCCACCTAATCTAACATTATTATTACTTTGGCTGCACTGGGTCATTTTGAGGGGCATGGGCTTCTCCAGTTGTGGCGCTTAGGCTCAGCAGTTGTGTTATATGGATCTAGTTGCCTGGTGGCTTGTGGGATCTTAGCTCCCCAACCAGGGATCAAACCCATGTTCCCTGTATTGGAAGGCAGCCTCTTAACCACTGGACCACCAGGGAAATCCCATCCCACCTTTTTATTTTTAAAAATAGTGTAATATAGGGTTATCCCTAGGATAATGTGGGTCATGGTCATTTTAGCGGTGTCCTGGGGCAACTCACATCTTATAACTGACTTCCCATCTTTTTCCATCAGGCAAGGATCAGGTGAAGCAATACACACACACACACACACACACACACACACACACACACACACACACACACCATCTCAGTGGAGGATGCAAAGTAAAATAAAGAAAAATTAAAGATATTGGTTCCAAATAAATATTTTCATAATTTGTTTAATTTGTAAGGCACAAAGGGTTTACGTAGATCGCTTTAACCTCTAAAAATACAAACCTGGCACTAGTAGCAGCAATTCATTTACTAAATTTAAATGTAACATGGTAAAACTCATCTTCAGAATCTGATTCTTAAACAGATGTGAGACAGGAATCACCACGACACATGCCAGAGACAACTTCTTAAATAAATGGCTAACAAAGCGAGTGGAGGGCTGGGAGTTTGGCTGCCCCTGGTTAAACCATTGGATCCAGTACGAGGGAAGAGAAAGTGGCCACCGTATGAAGGGCTTTGTTCCTCTTACTAGACATCTTTTTCTAAATCCCAGAAATCTCAGAATGTTAATGCTAAAGAAATATCCCTTTCTTCCAAATGAATCGCCTAGTGAACAGGTGTATACTTTTTTTCTAACGTTTTTAACATCAATCACATGCTGTCTCCAACTCCACAAGCGCGTTTTCTGGAAGGTGTGTGCCAATGTCAAAAGGACACAGCCTGGCGGATAACACTGGAACCCTGGGAGTTTAGATGAGCATGGAAGGAGTCTCCTATTCTGTCCTCCAAGCCTTGAGTAGGAACCCAGCCCCCACACACAGCTGTCGCTGTGAAGCTGGCTCAGGGTGGGGGAGGGGAAGGCACAGATGAACCAGAACACTCTTTTGACTCAGTACTTTCTACTTCCTCCCCATATCGCCTATTTACCACAACTGCCCAAGAGGAGTCACCAAGAATTTACTCTCCCTGGATTTTCCCTGCCTGACCTTGAAATGATGCTAGAGAGCGCAGAGATCCAGCAGGATCCAGGCCAGCCCAATATGACATCATGGCCAAAGAGGTGCGGTGTTACGCCATCTGAAGAATCGAGATGTGCTTGGTCCACGTTTCAACAGGGGGCAAGGAGATTCTGACACACAGATGATGTTAAGAGTCCGCCCGCAGGCGTGATGTCTGAGAGGGAGGAAGAGGCCTCTGAAAGGGAGCCAGGAGAGACATAGAGAGGCACCCTCCTCCATGCCTTCCCTGGAACCAGGGACAGAGGCATCATGGAGGTAGGAACAAGGTGGGTGGGGGTGGGGGTGGGGGGCCCGGGCCCTCCCACTGCTTGCGGTCCCCGCTGGTCTTCGCAAGTCCTCACATCTCTGTGGACCCCGAGGTTCTCCATCCTTCTGAAACTTGGCCACAAGCGCTCTCTCGAGGTCTGTGGTGCCGAATCTCTGTTTTAGGTCCTCTAGGGCTGACCATCAAGGTATCACCAAGGGGGGCCAGTCCCTTCACCAGTCCTTGAAAATCAACTAACACAATACCACAGAGGCAGGAAATTATATGTGGTGTGAATGCGAGTGTGTGAAAGAGTCTGAAGACTTGGAAGATACTCACTGATACACTATCAGTAATTATATAAGTGTAGTGAAATTCTAGGTGACTTTTGTCTTTCTTTTTTATACCTTCTGACTTTGTTTCAAATATTAAAATAAGCGAGTATCACTTTGTAATTATAAAAATTATTTTGTTTTAAAATAGTTGAACTACCATTTTAGAGCAGAAAAATAGGTTATGCATGATTTTGAGAACTATCAGAGGAAAACACATTTTTTAAAAAATAAAGGAGGTTAGTAATAAATAAGGTTTGAATCCAAACCTTATTTGCTTTGAAATGTAAACTGCATGGATTACAAGGTCCCAGAATGCCAAAGATATAAATGAACATAAACCAGACAACTGGAGTGTATAACAACAGACACTGGTATTATTCAGATACACAAGTGAGCTGACAAATTACAAGGCTAGGAATGATTTCCTGTTGAGTGGATCATGCTATGGTATCCACATAGCTAAAGTATGGGCATTATTTTGCAAAGAATGGTCACTGCGAGGAAAACACAAAGGAGACACTCGTTTCACAGTCTAGCTCACACAGCTGAGAAATGAGACAGAAAACAGCCCAGCTTTACTTCATTCTTTTGGCAACATCTGAATATGCGTGTTCAATCTCCTGGTCAGCAGGACACGTGTTTGTGAACTCATCCCGAGCATATGCATTGTTCAAGTACCTCCAGATGCCAGTCATTTCAGGAGGAAATTCAAAATCTCTGTATCTCTTGGCCACGATCTGGAAACAAAGAGGAAACAGTCAAGAAGGGAAAACCCACAAACGTAGGCAGTTACATCAGACAATCCATTCTTCTGAGGCATGTAATATATTCTTTCTCAAGTTCCCATGTCATTCTACAGCCTTTCAAGCTGCCCAGATTGAGCGTGGGACTCAAAACAGAAGTACTACACACCTGTACCCCACCCATTCATCACAGATGGTCCTCGTGACCCGCTGGCATGAATTTGCTCTATTGTCT
Organism: Capricornis sumatraensis; assembly: GCF_032405125.1. Taxonomy (NCBI): domain Eukaryota; kingdom Metazoa; phylum Chordata; class Mammalia; order Artiodactyla; family Bovidae; genus Capricornis; species Capricornis sumatraensis. The sequence goes on from NC_091069.1 coordinate 107,206,317, forward strand.
TGTCACTCAGTCATGTCCAGCTCTTTTGTGACCCCATGGACTGTGGCCCACCAGGCTCCTCTGTCCATGAGATTTCCCTGGCAAGAATACTGGAGTGGGCCACCATTTCCTTCTGCAGGGGATCTTCCTGACCCAGGGATTGAACCCAAATCTCCTGCACTAGTGGGCAGATTCTTTACCATCTGAGCCACCAGGGAAGCCCTGAGCTTGCTCAGTAATCTGGTGGATTCCTCTTTGTGCTTCTAGTAGTTTTCTCTCCCTGTGTTCTGCTGCTGAGTTATTTGGTGCCTAAAGATTCGGATGGCTCAGACGATAAAGAGTCTGCCTGCAATACAGGAGGCCCAGGTTCAATCCCTGGATCAGGAAGATCCCCTGGAGAAGGAAATGTCAACTTATTCCATTATTCTTGCCTAGAGAATCCCATAAACAGAGGAGACAATTCATGGGATCGCATAGATTTGGACATGACTAAGCAACTAACACTTTCACTTTCAAGGGTTCAGGATGGATTTTCAGTGCCAGGATCACTTTGTAGTGCCCTCTCTTTTTCTTATTTGCTGAGCCTCACCTCCTGAAACCCCAAGTAACCATGTACGTTACACCTGTGAATTTCCATCATTCTGCCCAAGAGGATCATTTCACTGTGGGTCTGCCGTGTGCAGAGGGCAGATTCATGAACTGAAAACTCCTTATCCTCAAGGAAACAGTGGATATAAGGATGGGGTAGCTGAGAATGGATATCATGAAAACACAGTGGTATGAGATGTCTCCTCTGGCTGGAGGGTGTCACTGGGAATTCATCACAAAGGAGGGTGTATCCTCTTTGCAGGTGGTATGGGTTCTCTGCGGTTGCCTTAAAGCACTATAACCGTGGGTGGCTTAAACAACAGAAATGTCTTCTCCCACAGCCCGGGAGGCCCAGAGTCCAAGATCATGGTGTCAGCAGGGCCAGGTTCCCTCTGAAGCCTCCAGGGAAGGATCTGTTCCAGGTCTCTCCCTGTCTCTGGCTCATGGGAGTACAGCTCCAGTCTTCACCTGGCATTTTCCCTGTGTTGGCATCTCTGGATCTAAGCTCCCTTTTATAGGAACATCTGTCATGTTGGATTAGGAGCCCACTCTACTGCTCCTAATCAATTAACATGACCCCATCTTAACTAATTACATCTGCTAAAACTCTTTCTAAATAAGGTCAGTTTTGAGATATTGGGAGTTAGGACTTGGTCTAGTTTAGATACAAATTCGGGGGGACAAATATTTGGAAAACTATGACAAACCTAGACAGTTTACTAAAAAGCAGAGACATCACTTTGCCAACAAAAGTGCATATAGTCAAAGCTGTGGTTTTTCCAGTAGTCATGTATGGATGTGAGAGCGGACTGTAAAGAAGGCTGAGCACCAAAGAACTGATGCTTTTGAACTATGGTGCTGGAGAAGACTCTTGAGGGTCCCTTGGACTGCAAGATCAAACCAGTCAATCCTGAAGGAAATGAACCTCGAATATTCCTTAGGAGAACTGATACTAAAGTTCCAATACTTTGACCACGTGATGCAAAGGGCTGACTCAATGGAAAAGACCCTGAGGCTGAGAAAGATTGAAGGCGGGAGGAAAAGGGGATGACAGAGGATGAGATGGTTGGATGGCATCACTGACTCAATGGACATAAGTGTGAGCAAGCTCTGGGAGTTGGTACTGGACAGGGAAGCCTGGCATTCTGTAGTCCATGGGGTCCCAAAGAGCCAGACACGACTGAGCAACAACACTTGCAAGGACTAATACTTCCCATTGTATTGGCTCCTGGGATGTTTGGATGACGTGAGCAAGGAATTTGTCACCAATTAGAAGATTTTAATGACTTATTTCTCAGATTTTGGAAGCTGCGAGCTAATGATGCAGCAAGACAAGACCACATAACTTTCCAAAGAACCTCCTAAATTAATATCTTTTACTTGAATTCAATCTTACTAGAGATTAGTGTCAAGGCTCCTGCTCTTCTTTCATTTGCATTTCCCTGCTTTTGCTTTACCCAAACATTCTGGGTAAATTTATTACGTATGTGCCTCTCACAAATGTAAACTTGTTTTATATCATATCTTACTAATGTTATACTTTGTTTTCCAACTTCCTATAAATATTTTTGCATTTGTGTACATGTATGTTTCCCTCTCTGGTGGTTTGGAAGGTTTACGGTCTGTTTTAACTCTTCCAGTGGTGGTGGTTGTTTAGTTGCTAAGCCATGTCTGACTCTTTGTGGCTCCATGGACTATAACCTCCCAGCCTCCTCTGTTCATGGGATTTCCCAGGCAAGAATACTGGAGTGGGTCCAGTGGTTTCCTATATAACTAAAAAACAAGAATTCTTTATTTCTTGATTATCAACTATCTAACTGATCTCTACTTACTCCTGATAATAAGCAAGGAAATGAGTATACTTACACTTCTTTTCATTTCTGATCTACCATGCTCCTTCCAGTGGTGTGAAAATAGAAGTTTACTATATCTGATTCAGTTCTGTATCTGTAATTCCCACTGCTCTTGAGTTTTAGTTCTGGTTTAATATCTAAAGAGGTTCTATGTCTCTATCACTAATCCTTTTATACCACACACCTTCTCTGTTCCTGGATCCTTATTTTATTATCCTTTTTTATCATGTCATCATACAGAAATTTTATTTTTACAAAATGGCTCAGGGGTGCTTATTCCATCAAGACCAGAAGTCTAGGTGAAAGCAACAATTTACTTGGATATAAAATTCTTACATCACACATCCTTTCCTTTAATCCTTTACCTACTGGCCGTGCTGGGTCTTCACTGCGGCACGCAGGCTTCTCTAGTTGTGGAGCATGGGCTTAGTTGCCCCAAAGCATATGGGCTCTTAGTTCCCCGACCAGGCGTAGAACTTGCATCCCCTGCACTGGAAGGCAGATTCTTAACCACTAGGCCACCAGGGAAGTCCCTAATCCCTTAATCATTAAACCACTGTTTTCTGGCTTTTAATGTGATTCTACAATCCCACGGAGAAGGGAATGGCAACCCACTCCAGTATTCTTTTCCTTTTTTAATTAATTTATTTTTTTAATCAAAGGATAATTGCTTACAGAATTTTGTTGTTTTCTGTCAAACCTCAATATGAATCAGCCATCAGTTCAGTTCAGTTGCTCAGTCCTGTCCGACTCTTTGCGACCCCATGAACCACAGCACACCAGGCCTCCCTGTCCATCACCAACTGCCAGAGTTTACCCAAACTCATGTCCATTGAGTCACTGATGCCATCTAACCATCGCATCCTCTGTTGTCCCCTTCTCCTCCTGCCTTCAATCTTTCCCAACATGAGGGTCTTTTCAAATGAGTCAACTCTTTGCATCAGGTGGCCAAAATATTGGAGTTTCAGCTTCAAATCAGTCCTTTCAATGAACACTCAGGACTGATCTCCTTTAGGATGGACTGGTTGGAACTCCTTGCAGGCCAAGGGACTTTCAAGTGTCTTCTCCAACACCACAGTCCAAAAGCATCCATTCTTCAGCGCTCAGCTTTCTTTATAGTCCAACTCTCACATCCATAAATGACCACCTTGACTAGACGGACCTTTGTTGACAAAGTAATGTCTCTGCTTTTTAATATGCTGTCTAGGTTGGTCATAACTTTGCTTACAAGGAGTAAGCATCTTTTAATTTATTGCCATCGGTATACATATATCCCCTCCCTTTTGAACCTCCCTCCCATCTCCCACCCCATCCCACTCCTCTAGGTTGATACAGAGTCCGTTTGAGTTTTCTGAGACATACAGCAAATTCCCATTGGCTATCTATTTTATATAGGGTAATGTAAGTTTCCATGTTATCCTTTCCATACATCTCGCCTTCTCCTCCCCTCTCCCATGTCCATAAGTCTACTCTCTACGTCTGTTTCTCCATTGCTGCCCTGTAAATAAATTCTTCAGTACCAGGATTCCATATATATGCATTAGAATACAATATTTATCTTTCTCTTTCTGATTTACTTCACTCTATATAATATGTTCTAGGTTCATGCACCTCATTAGAACTGACTCAAATGCATTCATTTATGGCTGAGTAATATTCCATTGTGTATATGTACAACTTCTTTATCCATTCATCTGTCGATGGAAACCTAGGTTACTTTCATGCTCTAGGTATTGTAACTAGTGCTGCATTGAACAATGGGATACATGTGTCTTTTTCAATTTTGGTTTCCTCAGGGTATATATATAGGAGTGGGAATGGAAGAAGCACAAGCTGGAATAAAGATTGCCGGGAGAAATATCAATAACTTCAGATATGCAGATGACACCACCCTTATGGCAGAAAGTGAAGAGGAACTAAACAGCCTCTTGATGAAAGTGAAAGAGGAAAGTAAAAAAGTTGGCTTAAAGCTCAACATTCAGAAAACGAAGATCATGGCATCTGGTCCCATCACTTCATAGAAAATAGATGGGAAACAGTGGAAACAGTGTCAGACTTTATTTTTGGGCTCCAAAATCACTGCAGATGGTGACTGCAGCCATGAAATTAAAAGACACTTACTCCTTGGAAGGAAAGTTATGACCAAACTACACAGCATATTCAAAAGCAGAGACATTACTTTGCCAACAAAGGTCCATCTAGTCAAGGCTATGGTTTTTCCAGTGGTCATGTATGGATGTGAGAGTTGGACTGTGAAGAAAGCTGAGTGCCAAAGAATTGATGCTTTTGAACTCTGGTGTTGGAGAAGACTCTTGAGAGTCCCTTGGACTGCAAGGAGATCCAACCAGTCCATTCTAAAGGAGATCAACCCTGGGATTTCTTTGGAAGGAATGATGCTAAAGCTGAAACTCCAGTACTTTGGCCACCTCATGCGAAGAGTTGAGTCATTGGAAAAGACTCTGCATCAGAATCTAGGAGGGATTGGGGGCAGGAGGAGAAGGGGAGGACAGAGGATGAGATGGCTGGATGGCATCACTGACTCAATGGATGTGAGTCTGAGTGAACTCCAGGAGTTGGTGATGGACAGGAAGGCCTGGTGTGCTGCAGTTCATGTGGTCGCAAAGAGTCGGACACAACTGAGCGACTGAACTGAACTGAACTGATGGTGCTTTTATTCCTAGTTTTTTAAGGAATCTCCATACCATCTTCCATAGTGGCTATACCAGTTCATATTCCCACCAACAGTACAAGAGTGTTCCCTTTTCTCCACCCTCTCTCCAGCATTTATTGTTTGTAGACTTTTCGATGATGGCCATTCTGACCTGTGTATGTGATAGCTCACTGTAGTTTTGTTTTGCATTTCTCTGATAATAAGCAATATTGAGCATCTTTTCATGTGTTTGTTAGTCTTCTTTGGAGAAATGTCTGTTTAGGTCTTTTCCCCACTTTTTGACTGGCTTGTTTGTTTCTCTGGTATTGAGTTATATGAGCTGCTTGTATCCTTTGTCAATTGTTTCATTTGCGATTAGTTTCTCCCATTCTGAGGGTTGTCTTTTCACCTTGCTTATAGCTTCCTTTGCTGTGCAAAAGCTTTTAAGTTTAATAAGATCTCACTTGTTTCCTTTTGTTTTTATTTCTATTACTCTAGGAGGTGGGTCATAGAGGATCTTGCTTTATGTCAGTGCCACTCCAGTATTCTTGCCTGGAGAATTCCAAAGGAGCCTGACAGGGGGTTGCAAAGAGTCAAACACGACTGAGCTACTAACACTTTCACCTCACTTTAGAGACATATGAGGCTAGTCTGAATTTCTTCGTTGTGTAGGTGTACTTACCTTTTATTATTATTACTATTATCATTATCATCTGGGCACCCAAAGGGGTGATTTTTTTATCATCAAAGTTCAAATATAATTTACCAGCTATATCACAGTGTGTTGACTGTTCAGGACAATATTTTTCTAATCATGGATGGCTATTTAAAGTAAATGCTCAGGTCATCCTTTAATTCAAAACACTTTCCCTTTGAGTCTTCTTTTTCCTTTTTTTCTTTCCTCTTCTTTTTCCTGATTAGGTTTACCTTTACCTCTTGCTTCTTCTCCATTTGATTTGAGGTCATTTCCTCAGGCTCTGTTCCAAATCCTTGATGGATTTCTGCAATGTCATTTTCCACCTCTTGCTACTCCTAATACAACTTCTAAACAATTTCTGAAATTGTTTTGTCTTTAAGGTTTTTTTCAGTTCTACCAGTTTCATTTTCATCCTCTTTGTGAGATATTTTTGGACACTTTGTTACTTGTCTTCGAGCGCTTTCTCCAAAGGTTCATGTGCTATGCTAAGTAGCTCAGTCATGTCCAACTCTTCTGAGACCCCATGGACTGTGGCCCACCAGGCTTCTCTGTCTATGGGATTTTCCACCTAAGAATACTGGAATGGGTTGTTATTTCCTACTCCAGGGCATCTTCCCAACTCAGGGATCAAACCCATGTCTCCTGTGTCTTCTGCATTGCACTTGGGTTTTTTACCCACTAAGCCATCAGGGAAGGGTTCATGTTCTCTTTCATTTTTTTGAGGCTGTAGAGAAGTAACTGCCTGAAAAGTTGAGACACTTTTCAGTTACTGAAACCAATCTTAACCAGAGAGGTGTTTCTCATCTGCCTTTTTCTCTTTTGTTCTATTTAACACTTCCCCCTCTTCTTTGTGATCATCTTTATCCACATAGAGGTCCCACTTCGACTCCTTTTGGTTACTAACCATCCTTTAATGGGCAGACCAGTTGGACCTACTATTTGCTTAAAAACAAGGTGGAGAGCAATGGGAGGAAGGCCAGGCAACAGGCAGACCAATTGGGATTTTTATCCTCAAACACCTGTTCATCAAGGGGCTTCCCTGGTGGCTCAAATGGTAAAGGAACTGCCTGCATTGCAGAAGACCCAGGTTCAACTCCTGGTCAGGAAGATCTCCTGGAGAAGGAAATGATAGCCCACTCCAATATTCTTGCGTGGAGAATTCCATGGACGGAGGAGCCTGGCAGGCTAGATTCCATGGGTGGCAGAATCAGACAAAACTGAGCAACTGACACTCTAAGTTTTTTCACCTGCTCTTCAAACTCTACCCTATACTCTGCCCCAGGGACACATGAGGGTCAAGGTCAAAATCAGGGTTAGTGCCTCCTCCACTCTGAAGCTCATGGGTTAGGAGGAGGTCGCCCTGGCTAAAAGTGATGCTGAGGTCATCTACAGTCTCTCTTCTGAGTGATTCCAAGCTTATTTCTTTTCTCTGCTCAGCAGTCACAAAGCAGAATGCCTCTTTCCTTCTCTCCTCCCCTCCATGCTCCTTTGGGTCAGGGGACAATGGCAGAACACACAGGGGACACCTCTGAACAGTTTCACCTTCAGCTCTGCCTCCACAGAGATCTCATCTCCGTAGGGCTTGTCCCTGCCTCTCTTGGCCCACTCGGTGCTCTGTCCTCAAACAAAGAAGCTTAGGTTGGGCACTTCAAGGCTGTATTATTTACTTTTACAGACATCCGAAGCTTGCTGAAGATCTAGAGAAGCTAGTGTCTAAGCCTTTGAGCTGGTGGTCCTTCCTTTTCTAATTTTACATAAGGTGGAGAGGGACTTCCCTGGTGGTCCAGTGGCTAAGACTCTGAGCTTCCAGTGCAGGAGGTGCATATTCAATCCCTGGATGGGGAACCGAGGTCCCAGGTGCTACCCAATGCAGCCAAAAAGAAATTAAAGGTGGAGATAATGCTTTAGATTTTCAGAATGTTTTTGCTGGTTTCAGGATGGGAATAGACTATAAAGTCCTCTATTTTCTCATTGTCTTACCATAAATTCCTATAGACTGATTCTCATTGCCTTTCAAAAGTGCTGCATCCTGGAAGATTATTAAGCTGCTGGGTATTTTGAGTGCTAAGTGGCCTTGAAGATTTTGCAGTTAGGTCTTCCATTGGAGCCGTGGACTGCTTTATTTTACTCTGAAGTTTATACCCTCTACTGACATATTAAATAGTCTTTTTTTATAGGAACTAAACAAGTGGCAACTGATCTGTGTATGTATGCATGTGTGTATATACATGTGTCTTTTACTTGCCTTCCCTAAACTCCATGTGCTTCTGTGATGTTACATTAGTCAGAGCAATAATGAGAATATGTTTAATAAAGGGACTAACCCAGACACAATGACATAAATAATCTGTTGGAAAATGGCTCCCAAATATCCAGTTTGGATTATCACCAATGTGGCAGGTTTGAGTGGCAGGTTTGAAGGATTGAGTTGCTGTCATGAAACTTTACATCAGAACACTGGCAGCTATTAAAAATCAATTGGAGGATCAGCAGCATCCTCAAGGCTTAGCTTTCAGGTTGGTGCCCCTTGAACACATCAGGGAAGAGAGAAGAAAGATGAATGGGGCAAGGCTGGGAATGGAGTCGGAAAGGAAAAGAAAGGCAAAGAATGACTGGAGTAACGGGGTGGCCAGTCGCCCACAGGACAGCCATGCCACAGATGGTGGGAACCTAATTTGTAAATTTCTAAATCCCAGATTAGTCATGTATGGATGTGAGAGTTGGACTATAAAGAAAGCTGAGTACTGAAGAATTGATGCTTTTGAACTATAGTATTGGAGAAGACTCTTGAGAGTCCCTTGGACTGCAAGGAGATCCAACCAGTCCATCCTAAAGGAAATCAGTCCTGAATATTCATTGAAAGGACTGATGCTGAAGCTGAAACTCCAATACTTTGGCCACCTGATTCGAAGAGCCAATTCCTTGGAAAAGACCCTGATGCTGGGAAAGACTGAAGGCTGGAGAAGGGGACAACAGAGGATGAGATGGTTGGATGGCATCACTGATTTGATGGACATGAGTTTGAGGAAGCTCTGGGAGTTGGTGATGGACAGGGAAGCCTAGAGTGCTGCAGTCCAATTCAGTTCAGTTCAGTCGCTCAGCCGTGTCCGACTCTTTGCGACCCCATGAACCTGCAGTCCATGGGGTTGCAAAGAGTCGGACACAACTGAGTGACTGAACTGAAATAAAATGCCAAATAAATGCATTATTGAACAAAAGGTTGTTGACTTATATTTCCCTATGTCTTCTCTCCCATCTCCCTATCCTATACCAAGGACCTAGTTCTGGACCTGGTATGATCTGAATACTAAGGATGCCCCAGAACAAGGGTTGGGCTTCTTCCTGGGGCATCTAGGGCTACTGAGGACCAAGGGCATAGCAACAGTGATAATGACACAACAACTAACAGCTGTGAGTAACAGCCAGACTGGGGCACCTTGGAGAGCAGCCATAACTACGGGGACCAAGGGTGGGGTCATCTGCTTCTGAATTTCAGAGTCACCCCCAGAAGTTCTGCTTTTAGTAAGTCAGGAGCTGAACTGCTGGGTTTACATTTCTAAAATGGCTTCCCTGGTGCCTCAGTGGTAAAGAATCTGCCTGCATTGCAGGAGACGTGGGTTCAATCCCTGGGTCAGGAAGATTCCCTGGAGGAGGGCATGGTAACCCACTCCAGTAAACTTGCTGGGAAAATCCCATGGACAGAGGAGTCTGGTGGGCTATAGTCCACGGGGTCACAAAGAGTCAGACACAACTGGAGCCCCTGAGCAGGCACCGTTCTAAATTAGTAGGCATCTTTAAACCCTAATTATACATGACCAGCGACCCTTATTTCATGTTCAATCACCTGGGAAAACAGGCTGCTGCATGTGGTCCAGCCGAGGAGTTGTCAGCTGCTTACCAGCTGTTAAGGGGTCTGTGTTAAGAGCCAACCTCCTCCCTTATCCCAGGGTTAGGCTTACTCTTCCCATCACCAACAATTGACTGAGTTCACTTTTTTTTTTCCGAAGGTTGGCTCAGTTTTTTGGTTGTTATTTTTGTTTTTAGACTGCACTGCTCAGCTTGTAGGATCTTAGCTCCCCACCCAGGGATTGAACCCAGGCCACCCCAGTGAAAGCGCTAAGTCCCAACCACTGGACCACCACCAGGGAATTTCCCGAGTTCACATTTTAATCCTTGCAGATTCCACACACCATCCCTAAGCCTGGAGTGTGAAATACCAGCTATAAGCAATGTATTCCCTTAAGTTGCTTTCACAGAGCTTGTCTTTAGGCTGTGGGGGTTAAGACTGGAAAAAAGAAGCTGTGAGGATGGAGGGATGAGAGACAAGCTCTCAGATGCTTCATGAGAACCTTCAAGGAACACCTGATAATAGCATCCACAGATCTCAGACTTGGGGCTTGGCTGCCGCAAACAGAAACGAGCTAGACTTTTAAATTCATTTTAGATTGTCTTGGCAAAAAAAAAAAAAAACGCAAGTCAAAACCAAATGGAACAAAGCCCCATTCATGTATTCAGCACTTGATGTATGAGGAAGGACAAACCTTAATAATGTGGAGCTTGGGTAAGAGGTTGCAGTCAGCCAGCGTGAGCTCATTGCCATCCAGGAACTTCCTTCCAGAAACAGCAGCTTCCTCGGTGCTGTAGGCATCTATCTCATCAGGCAGGGGGCTGTTCAGATAACTATCCAGCTTCTTCAGCGCCTTTAACAGGTTCCTTTCATAAACTAAAACAGGAAGGCAGAAAACAACTGCAATGAGCCATGGAAGTCCACGTCTCCTCTGTCTCTGTCGTTGCTCAGTGGCTCAGTCATGTCCAGCTCTTTGCGACCCCGTGGACTGCAGCACGCCAGGCTCCCCTGTCCTTCGCCAACTCCCAGAGCTTGCTCAAACTCATGTCCATTGGGTTGATGATGCCATCCAATCATCTCATCCTCTGTTATCCCCTTCTCCTCCTGCCCTCCTCTCTCTAGATATCAAAAAAAAAGGAGTTTGTCCCTTCCCTCCTGAGGCATGGCCAGTGAGTGTTAAGAGTCAGGAAGGAGACAGATGGGTTTATGAGATCTACATAAAAGACTCACTTCTCCTTGGAAAATAATTCTGCTCTCTACACAACACTGCTGCTTCTAGAACTCATTCATTTATTCAAAAACCTATATGGAAAAACTTTCATGGTGGGCATCACCAACTCAATGTACGTAAGTTTGAGTAAATTCTGAGAGTTGGTGATGGACAGGGAGGCCTAGCGTGCTGCAGTCCGTGGGACTGCAAAGAGTCAGACGCGACTGAGCGACTGAACTGAACTGAATGATTAAGACTCTGTGCTTTCCAGGTGGGATGGGAGGTTGGAGGGAGGCTCAAGAGGGAGGGGATGGGTATATACCCATCGCTGATGCATGTTGATGTATGGCAGAAACCAACACAATATGCTAAAGGAATTATATTCCAACTAAAAATAAATAAACTAAAAAAAACTCTGCATTTCTAATGCAGGGTCAAGGAACTTAGATCCCACACGCTACACCATATGACCAAAACATTTTTTAAAAAATTAAAAATTAAAAAAAAATCTTTATGGAAATCATATAATGAAGGAAGCACCAACAGAAAGTTCATTCACCATGAATTCCATGGGAGAGCAAGGAACTACTGGTGGTGATGATTTTCTCCCAAAAATCTCCTTTTCTGGACAATCTCTAGAAAAGCACTCAGTCCCTGAAACCCATGTGCAGGCTCAGAGTAGGAGGTGCTTTTTCTTTATTTCTATACACAGGTCCCTCCCCGCTGTGCAGTGAGTCAGAATTCCCTGAATCTTATAAGCCACACCAGAGGTGGAATAGAGGTCCATGAAGAAAACAGAAAACAGGAAGATGGGAGGGACTCACTGTCGTTTGCATCCTTCTTGGTGTTTTTTATAAATGCTGAGAACTTGGCAAACACATCATTTCCAGCAGAGTTAGATTCAGGGTGCTGGGTCCCCAGCTTAGGGTACCTTGAAAAGTTCAAAGTGAGAGTATCATAGATCAGCAATGTTTGAGTTAGAAGAATACAAAGCAGGAGGGGAAGAAATGCCTTTCTTTGAGCAGATACAAAGATGAAAACTGCTCCTTAAGTGTTTTCCTAATCTATCCATCTTCAAAGTTGGGAGTAACACCAGCTAAGAGTAAAGCACTGGATGGACTGTTCTCATCCTGGGATGGAGTGCCCCCGGCCTTGCTGGTCTCAGTTCTCTCCCTCCTGAAATAAAGGTGATGAACTAGAAGGCTCCCTTGCAGGCCCAGCCTGCTGTGATGTTGCGTGTAACACACATTCCCAACAGGCCATCAAAACAGGCCACCCACGTGACATCAGCCCACTTCCTGCCACCAAACCCTAATTGCCAAATGCAGAGTAGAGAAATCCCAGCCACCTAGACTCAGGGCTTCTAATCTCGCTGTGCTTCCTGTGGCACACCACAGGTGCAGCTCAGGAGGTAAGCCACAGGAAACCAACACAGCGCCAAGAGCTTTAGAACGGTCTGTGAACGGGGAAAGCTGACGACCAAGTTGCCGACACTTGTCTGGCGAGGCCCACCTTGGGGGAGCCAGTTTCTCCTCCAAAAACTCCTCGATCTTATTCACGTCTGTCTTGACTTCGCCGTCAAAAGTCATGAAAGGTGGGTTGGTGCCGGGAGCCAAGTTCTGCAGGTCCGCGGGTTTCCTGGGCAGGGGGAAAGGGCAGTGCCAGGGTTGGGATCATTGCCTAGGCTTAAGCAGGCCCTCACACACACACACATGCACACACCAGTGGAAGAGAAACCACCCTTGAGAATTTCAAAGGCAACTGGAGTTTACAAACTGTCCTACTGGCAAGGAGAGTGTGGCCCTTTATCTGGAGACGGGGCTGAAAAGTTGACCCTTCCCAGTGTTATCAGCCAGGAGCGGGGCTCAGGCAGGCTCCAGAGAGAGTCACGGCTGACCAGTCATGGGGTGGGCAGGCTCCTCCCAGTTCCCCTCCGCCTACTCCTTCCAGGTTACATCTGACCCCATCCTGTAATGACTCTGTGGCCCACGTACGCCCACCCCAATCCAGGGTCCTGACCCAGGGTGGATATGCCCAGAACAGGGCCCACGGGTCCTAGGAGTGTGTATGCGTGTACCTGTGTGTTTCTGTCTCAGTGTGTCTCCGTCTATGTGTGTGTGTGTGTGTGTCTGTGTCTATGTATGCGCCTGTCTCCATCTGTGCGTGTGCATCTATGTGTCTGTGTCTGTGCCTCTGTGCGTGTCTGTCTCTGTGTGTGTCTGTGTCTGTGTGTTGTGTCTGTGTATGTGCCTATGTCTGTATGTCTGTGTGTCTCCATCTGTGTGTGTGCACGCCTGTGTGTATGTGTTTCTCTATGTCTCCGTGTGTGTCTGTCTTTGTCTCAGTGTTTGTATGTGTGTGTCTGTGTGTCTGTGTTTGTATTTGGGTCTGTGTATGCTCCTGTGTCTATCTGTCTATGTGTGTGTGTGTGTTTCCATCTCTGTGTGGGTGTGCTTACACCTGTGTGTCTGTGTCTCTGGGTGCCTGTGTGTGTGTCTGTCTCTGTGTGTCTCCATCTGTGTGTGTGTGTGTGTCTGTGTAGACACCTGTGTCTCTATGTCTGTGTATCTGTATCTCCATCTATGTGTGTGTGTGTGTGCACGCCTGTGTGTCTGCATCTCCGTGTGCCTATGTGCATGTCTGTCTCTGTGTGTCTCTGTCTTTGTGTGTGTGCGTGCGTGTCTATGTCTATATTTGGGTCTGTGTATGCACTGTGTATGCGTGTCTGTGTGGATGCGTGTCTCCATCTCTGTGTGTGCGTGCACCTGTTTGTCTGTGTCTCTCTGTGCCTCTGTGCATGTCTGTCTGTCTGTCTGAATGTGTGTGTGTCTGTGTCTGTATCTGGGTCTGTGTATGCACTGTCTGTGTGTCTGTGTGGATGCATGACTCCATCTCTGTGTGTGTGCCTGTGCCTAGGTGTCTGTATGTGTCCGCCTGGGTGTCTCTCTGTGTGCCTGTGTGTACAGGGAACTGGGGATGTTTATTTCAATACTGCAGAAACTAGGTCTTACCTTTTCAAGTCCACTGTTGTCACGTTAAATATAACGCCCTTCAGCCAGAGAATCATAAAGAGACGCTGAGAAAATGGGCAATTGCCAATACTCTCACCATCACAGCCAGCCTGCAAAAGGAAGAGGAGATCATCATCAGAGCCAGCCTCACAGTTACAAATGCCAGACTCCGCTCTGCACGCACACAAAATCGTGGTGAATGTTTGTTAACAGTGATGATACTGTAAGTAGCCTTCTGAGGTCCCTTCCCCCAGCCTCCAAGTGGGAGGTGTGGGCGGGGAGGACACACGCACTCGCTGAGCCTTCTACCTTCCTTCCATTTCCTCACCACTTCCTGCCATTTGGGGCCTCTGAATAGTGGTTCTCAGGGGGAAAAGAGCAACCAGAGGGAACCCCCTTTATTACTAAAGGCAAAAAAGAAAGACATACTCTTCCCCTCCCTCCATCTCTTGATCCTCTTTAGAGACACACCTCTCTTGCCAGGATGATCATTTGTGAAAAAGACCAGCAGGCTCTCCCACCAGGACTCAATGCCCAGCATTCTCTACTGTTTCCATCTCTGGAATGAGGGCTAGTTCCTATGAGTTCTAGAACGCCAGGACACTAAAATGTTTAGGTCCCCTCCTCCATTTGGGAGCATTTGTACTTAGATGGCAGATTGTTCACAGTTGATATGGAGGGTAGGAAAACAGGTAGAAACAATGTCTCCCTGATAACCTGAGAGGGTCACATCCACACACAGGTACCCGGACGCAGGCACAGAAGAACACTCAGCAGACATCCTCCCTTCTGTGGGCTTGCGGGAGAAAAGAATGGCAGATATAAGAGAAGAGAAGGGAGCCACAGACTTTGTCCTCTTGGGGCAGTTCCCAATCTCTTCCTTCTCTTCCCAACAAAGTTATAGCGCTAACAAAATGCTGCTGGAAAGACCAGGAGACTCAGCCGGGCTCTGATGACAGAAATGGCCATATTTAGGCCAGAAGTCCATTTATTCCACCTGTGGTCCAAACAGAATTGACAGGAAAGCATTGAAACTATAACCTGAACAACAGAAAGGGAGAAAGTTAATTGCCGGTTTGAGAATTGAAGAAAGGAAAGAAGATGCTTCAAGAAAATTGGGCATCTTAAGAAATTCTTTAGAGGTGGTTCTCTGGCATGAAGTTCTTAAGTCACCTGGAGAGGTGGTTAATAACAAGCTGTTCCTACAAATGTAGAGTTGATAAGAGACCCCAAACTCAGTTTTAAAAGACACTCGATCAGCCTCTTCACAAAGACAAAGCCCAGATGGCCAACAAGCACGTGAAAAGGTTCTTAACAGCTAACAGGGCAATGCAATTTATAACCGCAAATAAATTCGATGACACACCTACTAGAGTGGCTAAAATGAAAAGCTCAGACAATATCAAGTGTGGACAGGAATGTGGAGCAGCGGACTCCCCATCTACTGTTGGTGAGAGTGCAAATTGGTGCAACCACTCTGGAAAACTGTTTGGCGATTATTTACTCAAAATAAACATGCATTCATGCTATGACATAGCAATTCCACTCCCAACAGAAATGAGTGTTAGGGGCACAAAAAGCACTTAAATGAATATTCCTAGCAGCTTCAGTGTCATAGCCAAAACCTGGAAACAACTCAGACACCACCAAGAGTAGAATGAATAAATAAATGGTAGTGAGAGAGTCATTTCCTAGGAAGGTTGATAAGAAGTCTAGGGGTCCCCAAGGAGAGAGGGGTCTGGAATTCTCAAGGAGGAAGAAAGGACAAACTTTCTTTTTTCCTCCACATTCCTTAGGATTATGTATCCTGCCTGAGGACAGTCTGTGGATTAAACCTTCCGGCTAATTCTGTTATCTTAAAATGTAAATTAGGGGAGTAGGTCTGGTGAGGTCTTTACAACCTCCAGACACTCTTTGGATTCACTGGAGAGCATATAACTCCATTGCTAACATTAGCAAGGGGGTACTCTTTCTGCCCCCTTCTGATGTCTATGTCAGAAGCTTTCTCTATCTCCTTTATACTTTAATAATAAACTTTATTACACAAAAGGACCCCATGCCCGAGGAGCGGCAGCCAAGATGACCTACACCGCGTCCGAGGTCAGGGGCAGCAGCCAAGAATGCCAGGCTGCGATGGCACAGGAACAGCCAAGAGGAGTTACCCCGCATCTGAGGTCAGGGGTGGCAGCCAAGAGGAGCAACCCTACGTCCAAGGAGTGATGGCTGCGCGGGTGCAGGAGGGCCTAGAGGAGCTACTCCATGTTCAAGTTCAGGAGGGGTGGCGGTGAGGAGATACCTCTCATCCAAGGTAAGGAGCAGTGGCTGCGCTTTGCTGCAGCAGCCGTGAAGAGATACCGCACATCCAAGGTAAGAGAAACCCAAGTAAGATGGTAGGTGTTGCAAGAAAGCATCAGAGAGCAGACACACTGAAACCATACTCACAGAAAACTAGTCAATTTAATCACACTAGGACCTCAGCCTTGTCTAATTCAATGAAACAAAGCTATGCCCTGTGGGGCCACCCAAGAGGAGAGGGTCATGGTGGAGAGGTCTGACAGAATGTGGTCCACTGGAGAAGGGAATGGCAAGCCACTTCAGTATTCTTGCCTTGAGAACCCGATGAACAGTATGAAAAGGCAAAATGATAGGATACCAAAAGAGGAACTCCCCAGGTCATTAGGTGCCCAATATGCTACTGGAGATCAGTGGAGAAATAACTCCAAAAAGAATGAAGGGATGGAGCCAAAGCAAAAACAATACCCAGCTGTGGATGTGACTGGTGATAGAAGCAAGGTCCGATGCTGTAAAGAGCAATATTGCATAAGAATCTGGAATGTTAGGTCCATGAATCAAGGCAAATTGAAAGTGGTCAAACAAGAGATGGAAAGAGTGAACCTCGACATTCTAGGAATCAGTGAACTAAAATGGGCTGGAATGGGTGAATTTAACTCAGATGACCATTATATTTACTACTGTGGACAGGAATCCCTCAGAAGAAATGGAGTAGCCATCACGGTCAACAAGAGTCTGAAATGCAGTACTTGGATGCAATCTCAAAAACGACAGAATGATCTTTGTTTGTTTCCAAGGCAAACCATTCAATATCACAGTAATCCAAGTCTATGCCCCAACCAGTAACACTGAAGAAGCTGAAGTTGAACGGTTTTATGAAGACCTACAAGACCTTTTAGAACTAACACCCAAAAAAGATGTCCTTTTCATTATAGGGGACTGGAATGCAAAAGTAGGAAGTCAAGAAACACCTGGAGTAACAGGCAAATTTGGCCTTGGAATATGGAATGAAGTGGGACAAAGGCTAATAGAGTTTTGCCAAGAGAAGGCACTGGTCATAGCAAACACCCTCTTCCAACAACACAAGAGAAGACTCTACACATGGACATCACCAGATGGTCAACACAGAAATCAGATTGATTATATTCTTTGCAGCCAAAGATGGAGAAGCTGTATACAGTCAGAGAAAACAAGACCGGGAGCTGACTGAGGCTCAGATCATGAGCTCCTTATTGCCAAATTCAGACTTAAATTGAAGAAAGTAGGGAAAACCGCTAGACCATTCAGGTATGACCTAAATCAAATCCCTTATGATTATGCAGTGGAAGTAAGGAATAGATTTAAGGGCCTAGATCTGATAGATAGAGTGCCTGATGAACTATGGAAGGAGGTTCGTGACACTGTACAGGAGACAGGGATCAAGACCATCCCCATAGAAAAGAAATGCAAAAAAAGCAAAATGGCTGTCTGGGGAGGCCTTACAAATAGCTGTGAAAAGAAGAGAAGCGAAAAGCAAAGGAGAAAAGGAAAGATATAAGCATCTGAAAGCAGAGTTTCAAAGAATAGCAAGAAGAGATAAGAAAGCCTTCCTCAGTGATCAGTGCAAAGAAATGGAGGCAAACAACAGAATGGGAAAGACTAGAGATCTCTTTAAGAAAATTAGAGATACCAAGGGAAAATTTCATGCAAAGATGGGCTTGAAAAGGAGTGAAATGGCATGGACCTAACAGAAGCAGAAGATATTAAGAAGAGGTGGCAAGAATACATGGAAGAACTGTACAAAAAAGATCTTCACGACCCAGATAATCATGATGGTGTGATCACTCACCTAGAGCAGACATCCTGGAATGTGAAGTCAAGGGGGCCTTAGAAACCATCACTACGAACAAAGCTAGTGGAGGTGATGGAATTCCAGTGGAGCTCTTTCAAATCCTGAAAGATGATACTGTGAAAGTGCTGCACTCAATATGCCAGCAAATTTGGAAAACTCAGCAGTGGCCACAGCACTGGAAAAGGGCAGTTTTCATTCCAATTCCAAAGAAAGGCAATGCCAAAGAATGCTCAAACTACCACACAATTACACTCATCTCACATGCTAACAAAGTAATGCTCAGGATTCTCCAAGCCAGGCTTCAGCAATACGTGAACCGTGAACTTCCAGATGTGCAAGCTGGTTTTAGAAAAGGCAGAGGAACCAGAAATCAAGTTGCCAACTTCTGCTGGATCATAGGAAAAGCAAGAGAGTTACAGAAAAACATCTATTTCTGCTTTATTGACTATGCCAAAGCCTTTGACTGTGTGGATCACAATAAACTGTGGAAAATTCTGAAAGAGATGGGAATACCAGACAACCTGACCTGCTTTTTCAGAAACCTATATGCAAGTCAGGAAGCAACAGTTAGAACTGGACATGGAACAACAGACTAGTTCCAAATAGGATAAGGAGTACGTCAAGACTGTATATTGTCACCCTGCTTATTTAACTTATATGCAGAGTACATCACGAGAAACGCTGGGCTGGAAGAAGCACAAGCTGGAATCCAGATTGCCGGGAGAAATATCAATAACCTCAGATATGCAGATGACACCACTCTTATGGCAGAAAGTGAAGAGGAACTAAAAAGCCTCTTGATAAAAGTGAAAGAGGAGAGTGAAAAAGTTGGCTTAAAGCTCAACATTCAGAAAACGAAGATCATGGCATCTGGTCCCATCACTTCATGGGAAATAGATGAGGAAACAGTGGAAACAAATGTCAGACTTTATTTTTTTGGGCTCCAAAATCACTGCAGATGGTGACTGCAGCCATGAAATTAAAAGACGTTTACTCCTTGGAAGAAAAGTTATGATCAACCTAGATAGTATATTGAAAAGCAGAGACCTTAATTTGCCAACAAAGATCCATCTAGTCAAGGCTATGGTTTTTCCAGTGGTCATGTATGGATGTGAGAGTTGGACTGTGAAGAAAGCTGAGCACCACATAATTGATGCTTTTGAACTGTGGTGTTGGAGAAGACTCTTGAGAGTCCCTTGGACTGCAAGGAGATCCAACCAGTCCATTCTGAAGGAGATCAACCCTGGGTGTTCTTTGGAAGGAATGATTATAAAGCTGAAACTCCAGTACTTTGGCCACCTCATGCAGAGTTGACTCATTTGAAAAGACTCTGATGCTGGGAGGGATTGGGGGCAGGAGGAGAAGGGGAAGACTGAGGATGAGATGGGTGGATGGCATCACCGACTCGATGAACCTGAGTCTGAGTGAACTCTGGGAGATGACGATGGACAGGGAGGCCTGGCGTGCTGCGATTCATGGGGTCACAATGAGTCAGACACGACTGAGCGACTGAACTGACTGACACAGGAGCTCTGAGCGACTGAACTGACTAACTGACACAGAAGCTCTGAGCGATGAAGCCTTGTCTCTGACCCTGGACTGAATTCTCCTCAGGAGGCCAAGGATCCCGGCATCTTTGCGTGATTCAGCAACAACCTTTCAGTAGTATACTCATATACGGGCTTCCGAGATGGCACTGGCGGTAAAGAACCTGCCTGCCAATGCAGGAGACGTAAGGGATGTGGCTTCGATCCCTAGATTGGGAAGATCCCCTAAAGGGCACGGCAACCCACCCCAGTCCTCCTGCCTGGCGAATCCCATAGACAGAGGAGCCTTGCAGGCTACAGTCCATGGAGTCACAAAGGGTCAGACACGCCTGAAGCAACTTAGCATGCATACTCATATACTACCCCACACTACACCACATACACTGCACCATACACTCATACCACAGTGGAAAAAAACAGCTATTACTACAACCGCAATGTGGATAAATCTCACACACATAATGTGGAGGGAAAGAAACCAGACTCAAGAGTCCTTTAGGAGAGTCCAACGTAGATGAAGTTCACACACAGGAAAACTGTGTGTTGGGAGTCAGAAGAACTGCCTTTGGAAGCTGGGTATTGTCTGGAAAGGGTGGAAGGAGCCCTTAGGATGGTGGAAATATTCTATAGCTTGAGTGGGGTGGTGGCACATGGTGGGTATACTCACCTTGACAAAGTCTTAGTTGAGGTTTGTTTCCTTTACTGCATGTTTTACTCCAATTAAAAAAAAAAAGAAGCAAAAGTGTTAATTTAAAAAATACAGTCAGATTCAATAGGTATTGTATGGGGTCCAGAGATCTGAATTTTTAACAAAGTTTGCCAAGGTAACATAATGCTGGCAGTCCAGGGCGTCAGCCCCACCTTGGACAAGAGATAAGGCTGGTGCAGTGCCCTGGTTAATGCATAAGACAGAATGGCTTGAACCACACCCCAATGGATGATCAGTTGATGAGAAGGTTCTTACAAGAACTTCAAGCTGATAAATCTAACTGCATAAGTGTAAAGATAATAGGTGAATTTAATATACATGAAGAGGCACCAACAGACTCAGATAAGTGACCTCAGAGTTCCCTAAGCTGTGAAGCTCTGGCTTCACAGACTCCAACTCCTCCAGCTCTCCCTTCCCGCTTCTAGCATTTATGGGCAGGCCCACCTGGTGTTTCCAGTAGTTGGACCATAAAGAAGGCTGAGCACTGAAGAATTGATGCTTTCGAAGTGTAGTGCTAGGGAAGATGCTTGAGAGTCCCTTGGACTGCAAGGAGATCACACCAGTCCATCCTAAAGGAAATAGTCACTGGAAGGACTGATACTGAAGCTGAAGCTCCAATACTTTGGCCATCTGATGCAAAGAGCCAACTCATTGGAAAAGACCCTGATGCTGAGAAAGACTGAAGGCAGGAGGAGAAGGACGTGACAGAGGATGAGATGGTTGGATGGCATCACCAACTCACTGGACATGAGTTTTGTTTTTTGAGCAAACTCTGGGAGACAGTGAAGGACAGGGAAGCCTGGTGTGCTGCAATCCTCGGAGTAGCAAAGAGTCAGACATGACTGAGTGACTGAACAGCCTGGTGTCTGTGACAGATTAGGAGTGTGACAGTTAGGACCCCTGCAGATGCCCATGTGGCTGCCTGAGGCCACACACCGCCAGGGGGCCCCATAGCCTTTTGGCCATTTTGAAGACTGCCCAGTCTCCTCTCAGCTGTGTACAGAGCTCAGCTACATAAAACTCTGAACAGCTTGTTGCTGGAGACCCCTCCTAAATCATGGTGCTTTCTTAACTACTGCAGTTTTGGGCAGAGTCACACAAGAAAAGGGGGCAAAGGAAGAGCTGAAAGTTCAGGGACACAAAGGCACGTATTTTGGCCAGTCCTGACTTGTTCCACAGCTTCTAAACCTCTTATTTTTATAGTGGTTACACTAAGCTCAGTCAAGCCTGAGGTAAGTTTTGCAGAGTCAGGCCATTTTGTTTCTCCTTCTCTCTTGTGTCTCTAACCTCCAGAATCCTCTTATAACTCTATGCTGAACGGGGCCAAGATCCCCAAGGAAATGCACTTTGACCAAGAGCTCTGTGCCTGGGACCCATCGCTTTCTATGGCATCTGGAGAACAGCTACCCTGAACAGGTCTCTCTGCCTCGCTGCTCTGTCTCTTTCATGGTCTCAAACTCAGGCCAGTGTTTTCCCTTGAAATTGTTCTCTGTTTTTCCTAAACCCTGGAAGCTCCTTCTTAAGGAGAAACAAAAAGGGAGAGAGGAGCAACTCATCTTTTAAAACCTAAAAATGGCCTGTGTCATCCAGCCAGGTAAACACTTCACCTTCTTAACAGGTTCCTTCCCAGAACTGGAACTGGGACTTAACACAGGACCTGGAAGGTGGAATGATGGTCTGCAAGGCACAACGCCCACAGCCCAGAAGGTAGTGATGAAAGCCGCCTTTGTACATTGCCCACCCATGTGATCATCAAACAGAATTGTTCCGACGCAGCTTGGGTGCTGATCTGAAGGCTGTCAGGCATTTTAGAAGAATCAGCCAGCTGCCACGACTGCCCATAAAAGATTTTTGCATATCCAGTGTTGCCTCACCTTAAATTGCTCTAAAAAAAATTTTTTTTCTGTCTCGGTCTGTTGTAAATGAGGGGTTTACAGGAACATGGCGGGAGTGACTAGGATGCCTTGCTGCCTGATTTTATTACTTTAATGTGCTTCAATGCCAGTATGTGCCAGAAAAAATAAAG
This sequence comes from Capricornis sumatraensis, assembly GCF_032405125.1. Taxonomy (NCBI): domain Eukaryota; kingdom Metazoa; phylum Chordata; class Mammalia; order Artiodactyla; family Bovidae; genus Capricornis; species Capricornis sumatraensis. The sequence continues at coordinate 107,228,557 of NC_091069.1, forward strand.
GCAAAGATACGCCATCTCTACTGCCCATTACTAGGCAACACCAAGGGAGTTATCGCCCTGGTCATGGTCATTATCAGACGAGATGATGGGATCAACACAGGCATTAGGGGTGAAAACCTGACACGGCTGCCATAATTAGGAAGTTTTATCATATGCAGTTTTATTTTCCGATGCTGATAATTCTCTCAGGCTAATTACACACTGGGCTAAGTTTTCTCAGCAGAGTTCTCAGCCTACAGGGAAATTTTTATATGTATAAATTGCTGATAAAATCAAATTAGGCAGTTTGAGAGATCAGAGTGTCTTTTTGTTTCCAGTGAAGACCCAAGCACTTGGATAACCCAGATTCATAGGTCCGCCTTTTGAAATACAACATTTCTGAGTGCCTACGATGATGGTCATTCTCAAAAGAAAAGCACAGATGCCTCTGACATGTTCTGAGAAATCTCGTCTGCCCTGGAACCTATTTGCGGCATTGGAGGATGTTAGTAATTCTGCTGAGTCCTGGCCTGGGCCCACCTCCCACCTCACAGCCCGAGCTGTAAAGGTTCAAATGTCGCTACAAAGGTCAGTAGCGAGAGTAGGAACCTACTCTCACCTACTCTTTGCACACTTAACTCCATTTAGAATTTGTGGAGGAGCATTTTGTTAAATTTCCTTTCAGTGCTTTTTGCTTCCGGCCAATGACCTTTCCCAGGCTGGGCTGGAGGGACACGTAAGGAACACCAGTCACCTCCACCTGCCACTAAAGTCACTCCTACTCCCCACAGCCTGTGAGGGACTGCCCCCCACCCCTGACAAATGGGTGATGACCCTCTGGTGGCTCCAGATTACCCTTACCAGACCCTCCAGCTGAATCCCACCTTCAGGGTCTCTTTCTAGAAAATTCCATGAGGGCCTAAAAGGTAAACACATTCTGCAAAGGAAGCATTTTTCCTTACTCCATGTAAAGATCATGAGAAAACAATTGGAGGAGACTTCCCTGGTGGGACAATGGATGAGAATCCACCTGCCAATGCAGGGGGACATGGGTTTGATCCCTGGTCCAGTGAGATCCCACATGCTTCAGAGCAACTCAGCTCGTGTGCTACAGCTACTGAGCCCATGTGCAGCAACTACTGAAGCCCGTGCACCTAGGACTGTGCTCTACAACAAAGAGTAGCCCCTACTCGTTGCACCTAGAGAGAGCCTGCCCACAGCAACGAAGACCTAGTGCAGCCAAAATCAATTAACTATTAAAAGAAAAAAAAAAAAAAAAGTTCGACGGTGGAGGGAAGATAAAGGAAGAGGCAATAAACTGGAAGTACTCTGCCCCCTTTCTGACCACTGGTTTTCAACCAAGATGAGGGTGAAAAGTGTTAGTTGCTCAATCATGTCTAATTCTGTGACCCCATGGACAGCAGAGCCCACCTGGTTCCTCTGTCCATGGAGTTCTCCAGACAAGAAGAGAATTTTCATCCCTTGTACAGGAAAGTGTTCTTGTCCCTGTAGAAACGTGGGAGGGATCCGGGGGAGTCAAAGAGCTAATGTAATCAACTCCATCCCAGGGATCCAGAAAAAATCAGTGAGTAATGATGGACGGTGTTCCCAACATTCTGGGGGAGGACTTGCTGTTTAGTTGCTCAGTCATGCTCAGCTCTTTGCGACCCCATGGACTATAGCCCACCAGGCTGAATAAAAGAGCTGCTGATCTGAGGAGGTGAGGTCAGAAGACAGTTTGATGTGGGAGGCCACAGGCAGCCATGAAGAACAGCGCTCACCCAAGAAGGACGATGTGGTCAAAGGGCTGGTCAGGACTCTCCTCTCCTCTTCCAGCTGCCCCCATGGAAGGCTGGAGACAACACACCCAGAGGAACAGCTGCAGCCAGCCGGATGAGAGCCGACTCTCCACTCCAAGACCTGCCTGCACACTCCCACGAACTCCTCCAGAGTCCTCTGCAGGAAGCCTGATGGCACCATGTGCTTTGGGGCCTGGTGATCAAACCCACCTTGCAAGGCCAACGGCAGAGATCCTGCCTCAGAGCTGGACAGGCAGCCCTCCCATGTCCACGGTGCCTGCACATACACCATCTTATGACTGACGCCAGGGGTGGCTGAGCACCCCTCCTGGAAGGTGGGAGCTATAAACTCAACCCCAGGAGGGTGGGAGGGTGAGCTTGGGGTGCTGGTAAAGAGAAACGTGGGTGCAGTTCTGCATGTGCAACCCTAGAGCCCAGCCTGAACCCACCATGTCCACCTGCCACTAGGAGCGACAGGTGGGAGATGCTCCTCCTAGGTCTTTCCTTGCTCCCAGGGAAGCAGGTGGGAGCTCCAGGATCTCCCTAACCATCCACACAGCCAGTGTCTAGAGCCAGGGACCTGTCTTCCTTCAGCCAAGGGTCCTGCAAGACATGGCGGAGTTCCAGGCCCACAGTAAACACTCCATGTGTGAAACACTAAGGGCCTGAATCCCATGGCTCCAGGCACCTGAAGCCTGGACCACTTCACAAAGTGCCTCCCAGGCCTGCCTTCCTCTTTCTTCTCAAGGCCAGTGTCCATGAACTCTTGATATATTTTAAAAAGCTCACAAAGACAAGGTGCTGAAATGGAAGACCTTGTGTACTCCTGAATCTTCAGAGCTTCCTAAGGGACAAATTTTCTTCTTAGGAATGGAGGAAAATTCTCCCATTTTTGAGCCATACTTTTATGACAATTCTACAAAATTGCATGTAACTTTATATTTTAAAAAGATACAGTTTTGCAAATATTTGTAAGTACATATATTACAAATATTCCGCTTGCTTGATTTTGAATTATCGATGTCTAATATTTTGGTTTTGGGGGGTTATGTTTTATTATACTTTGTTAAAAAAGGAAAAATTGTACATTTTTAGAATGTTTGTATGAATAAATTTATGTACTGGAAATAAAAATTTTAAAAAGGAAAAGAAGCTCACAATGTCTCGCAATTAAGAGATCACCCAAGGAGAGCAGCATTCAACAGGAGCAGAACAGAAGAAAAGGAGAGGCGGGAGTGGGGAGGGGAGACAGAGAGGAGGGAGGGGTGGGGGAGAAAGAAGGAAAAAGACAGGGGAGGGAAGTGGGAGAGGATCAGAACACGAGGCACTCAGGTCATGGGCAGCAAAGCCTTCCCAAAGCCTCATGGACTTGCGGTTTGACTTAAAATGCAAAGTTTAAATCAATCTGCAACTTCTTGGTTTTGAATAATCTGTACGGTTGACAAAATGTATACACAATTCTTCCTGTTTGCCAGACACCTTGAAGTTTCTGTTTTGAGCAACATGAAATCTCTCAGAGGCAATGCAGTCCAGGAGGACGGGTGTGGGGCCAGGGAGGGCCAGTGTGAACTTGGGTCCCACTCCTTACTAATCGAGTGGCCTCAGGCAAACCATTTGTTCTCCCCAAGTCTCGTTTTCTCCATTTAAAAGCCAAGATGAGAATTCCTATGCCTTGGAGGATCTCCAGGTGCTACACACTGGAGTCTCCTGGGTACCTAATAAAGGCAGCTATTAAAATTATTATTACTGTCATCATTCCTCTTCTAGATCTGCAGGGCCCGGAACAATTAGGGAATTTAGGGTACTTTATAACAAGGCTCAATTAGTGTGGTTTTCATGCCAAACTGTATAGGCCTTAAAGAAGTACTGATTTTTTTTTTTTTTTGCACCCCCCAAATCTAACGCCTCCTATATCAATTCCAAGTGAAAATTAACAACTGAAGTTGCTTTCTTAATTGCAAAAACAAACAGATCCTCAGCCAGGAGGCAAAACAGCAGAGCCCCGGCCTGGCATTTGCATCTGGGAGTTACCCCAGCCTCTTAGGGAAAAGTCCGGAGGAAAAGGCATGTGGAGAGCTGGGGGCACCTGACTGACAGCAGGGCTGATAAGCCCAGAGAAACTGCTTCCTTTTCAAGAAATAATGCCGCAGGCCTCCGTCATTTATCCACCGTCATCTGGGCTTCCCTGGTGCCTCAGAGGGTAATCAATCTGCCTGCCATGCAGGAGACCTGGGTTCGATCCCTGGGTCCAGAAGATCCCCTGGAAAAGGAAATGGCAACCCACTCCAGTATTCTTGCCTGGAGAATCCCATGGACAGAAGAGCCTGGTGGGCTATAGCCCATGGGGTCGCAAAGAGTCAGATACTACTGAGCAGCTAACACTTTCATCTGAGGGAGGGTGAGTTTCATATAATGAGGGAAGAAGGCAATCCCTCCCCCATCAGGACTTGGTGTTCAACATGCTGGAACTGCAGATCCACGTGGAAAAAGGCTATTTTAACCAACAGAGGAGAAACAAGGAAGCCCATCTCTTCCTTATCAAACTAGAATGTTTTGGAAGCAAAAAGTAAGTAAGTAAGTAAAGTCACTCAATCGTGTCCGACTCTTTGCAACCCCAGGGACTGTAGCCCGCCAGGCTCCTCTGTCCATGGGATTTTCCAGGCAAGAATACTGGAGGGGTTGCCATTTCCTCCTCCAGGGGATCTTCCCAACCCAGGGATCGAACCCAGGTCTCCAGCACTGTAGGCAGACACTTTACCATCTGAGCCACCAGGGAAGCCCTTTGGAAGCAAATGCGCCGCCCCCAAATCAGCAATTTTGAAGGTGATCTCTAAAAAGTAACACTTCTTAAAGCCCTATTCTGACTTCAAGTCTTTTCAAACTATTTATAGACATGGGCTTCAATCCTCTCAATGGAAACAGTGACAGGTTTTATTTTCTTGGGCTCTAAAATCACTGTGGATGGTGACTGCAGCCAAGAAATTAGAAGATGCTTGCTCCTTGGAAGAAAAGCTATGACAAACCTAGACAAGCGTATTAAAAAGCAGAGATGTCACTCTGCGGGCAAAGGTCCGTCTAGTCAAAGCTATGGTTTTTCCAGAAGTCATGTACGGATGTACGTGTTAAAACATAAAGAAGGCTGAGCACCGAAAAACTGATGCTTTGAAACTGTGGTGCTGGAGAAGACTCTTGAGAGTCCCTTGGACTGCAAGATCAAATCAGTCAATGCTAAAGGTAGCCTATTCATTGGAAGGACTGATGGTGAAGCGGAAGCTTCAATACTTCGGCCACCTGATACTAAGGGCCAACTCATTAGAAAAGACCTTGATGCTGGGAAAGATTGAGGGCAAGAGAAGAGAGTAACAGAAGATGAGATGCTTGGATGGCATCACCGACTCAATGGACATGAGTCTGAGCAAACTCCAAGAGATGGTGAAGGACAAGAAGCCTGGCATGCTGCAGTCCATGGGGTCACAAAGAGTCGGACACGATTGAGCAACTGAACAACAGATCCTCTAAAACTCCTGTAAGATGTCCTATTTCTGCTCCCATTTCACAGATGAAGAAACCAAGGCTCAGAGGGGCTAATAAACAACCTGCCCAAAGACCCAAACACGATTAGGTGAATAAAGATCACTCACGTTCTTGTAAACTAGATCCAGTTAACGATCGCAACTCCTCTCCAAGCCCTCAAGATGGAAACCAGACCCCCCACCACCACTCTTTTCCTGAACATCACTAGACCCCAACACAGCTTTCTCCTTTGAAATCCTTTTTGCCCAGGTCTCCTAGCCTCCCACCCAGATTCCTGCAGCAGTCTCCAGATGGGTCTCTCCTTCCTGGGATTTCTAGCCCCTCTGATCTTTCCTGTATCCTGGACAAGACGAACCCAGATAAAATGCCACTGTCTGGACTCCTTCTGCCGGAATGTTGCCCAAGTGCAGACTCCAGTCATGTTGCTCTCAATAGTGTGCGACACGGGCAGAGCACCTGACCTCCCAGGGCAGCTCTTCGCTCGTTTGCAACAGAAGGTTAATCGCGCCTGCCCCTCCGTGTCGGGTGAGAATGAATGAGATGTTAAACAGGACACACAGGACAGTGCCAGGCATGAGGAAACAACTGGTAATCTGTTATGCCTCCCCTTCCTTCCTCCTTCGCCTTCCTCCCCTTCTCCTTCCTCCTCTCCACGGTCTAACAGATGCCGGCCAGCGGAGCCAAGCATTCCCCTTAAATGCTGTCCTTCAACATCCCACGCCACCCTCCTGTCCACCCCACTACCACCTCTCTCCCACTCAAGTCAGTAAGTTCTCCCAAGCTCTGGACCCTTTTCTGTGACTCTCTGGTCAGTATTTCATTTTGCCTTTTCTGAAGTCCGCTGACCATACTATCCTCGGCTCTGCCTGGCGTTACACCAAACTGTTCCTCCATTATTTCCTATGGGTTCCATTCCTTTCGGGGAAAACCATGCCAGACTCTGTGGAACCAATGATTAACGACAGCGCCTGGGACAGGTTCTTCCCACCCACCACTGACAGCATCCACTGCACACGGCCAGGCTGTGGAAGCCATTCCAGGAAAACTCACGTCGAGGAGCCAGTGATCACTGTACTCAGAAGTTCTAGGAAGCTCCTTATCACAAGGAGTTCATTGAAATACAGGGGAGCCAGTCTCACCCCCGGAAAGGGTTATCAGCAAGCCCAGCCTCACCACCCCTAGTTCTCTCCCCAGGCTGTCTGTCCTGGGGCTTCTTTCTCCTCCCACCCAAAAGGACAAGGGCTGAGTGATCTGGTTTGTTTGGGACTGTGATGATTTTAAAGTTGGAAATCCCTCATCAGCCCCCTCACCAAGCCTCAGGAGTGCTAGGATGGCTGGTCACCCCATCGTCCACTCAGATGACAGCTTTATTTTTTGAGAGGGTCAAAAAAAAGCATTAGTAACAACTTCCGAGTAACCCAGAAGAAGGAAAAGGAGGAGAAGGGGATGACAGAGGATGAGATGGTTGGATGGTATCTTTGACTCGATGGACATGAGTTTGAGCAAGTCCTGGGAGTTGGTGATGGACAGGGAAGCCTAGTGTGCTGCAGTCCATGGGGTCGCAAAGAGTTGGACACAACTGAACTGAGTAAACTAGAAGTGTGGCTTTGTTCCTCCCGAACCAGAAAAACTTCAGCACAGATGAACGTAACCCACTGATCAGATTAGGCAGCTGATCCTTGAAAGGTGAGGATCCAAGACTACAGGTCCCTGGAAGGGAGAACTGATGAAGAGAGGTTGAAGTCCATGAGGGGTGGGGAAGGGAGGTGGGAATTTAAGACAATCTTGGCAAACTCCTCAGTAGCTCAGGGTCAGCCATTAAAGAAACGGCCTTCCTCCTCCCAGCTGTCAGACCACTTTCGGGAAAGAGAAGCAGTTAAAAATCAAGAGTGCAGTGCAGGTAACAAATATTCCCCCCGAACTGCCCATCTCTGAATGTGATCAGTGCAGAAACACTAACTAGAAAAAGATATATGCACCCCCATGTTCATAACCAAGATATGGAGACAACCAAGTGTCCACTGGCAGATGAATGGATAAAGCAATGTGATATGTATATATTGTGCTCAGTTGTGTCCAACTCTTTGCGACCCCAGGGACTCCAGATACATTCCCTTCTCCAGCTACATATATCTTCAGGTGTGTGTGTATATATATATCTTTAGGTAAGTATATCTAGAGAAGGAAATGGCAGCCCACTCCAGTATTCTTGCCTGGAAAATCCCATGGACAGAGGAGCCTGGACGGCTACATACAATCCATGGGGTCACAAGAGTCGGACACGATTGAACAACTATACCACCACTACTATCTCTCTCTATATATATACACACACAATTTAATATTATTAATCTATAAAAAAGATCGAAATCTTGCCATTAGTGACAATGGAGATACTTGCCATTACAGACAAAGGAGAGACCTTGAGGGCTTTTGAGGACACAAGAAGACAAACACCGTAAGATCTCATTTCTACATGGGATCTGAAAAAGAAAAACCTCATAGGTTAGTGTTTGGTTGCCAGAGATGGGGAGGGAGGGAGGTGAAATGGGTGAAGGAGGTCGAAAGGTACAAACTTCCATGTATTAAATAAGTCATGGGAATGTAATGAACAGCATGGCAATTATGGCTAATGATACTCTATTGAATATTTGAAAGTTGTTAAGAGAGTAGATCTTAAAAGTTCTCACCACAAGAAAGAAAAAAAATGTTGTAACTCTGTAAGATGATTTATGGTAACTACACTTATTGGGGCGATCACTTTAAAAAATACACAAATGTCATATCATGGTGTTGTACACCTGAAGCTGTATAATGTATGTCAATTATATCTCAATTTTTAAAAATTTAAGAAATAAAACTAAAAAGTAATTAAATCATGGGACTTCCCCAGTGGTCCAGTGGTTAAGAATCCGCCTTGCAATGCAGGGGACGTGTGTTCAATTCCTAGTCTGGAACTATGACCCCACATCCCACAGAACAACTAAGCCTGCATGCCACAACTAGACAGTCTGTGCACCACAAGGAAAGATCCCACATGCCACAACTAAGTCTTGACACAGTCAAATAAATAAATACATTTTTTAAAAATAAAATAAAAATAAAAAGTAATTAAATCAACAGATCATTGAAAAAACTGCCCTCCATTATGGACACCCTGGATACTGAGTTAAGCCTACATTAAACCACAGCCCCTGGAAGAGTCGTTTGTTCAGCATTTCAGTCAGGATCTTCCAGACTCTCAGGTTTAGCCTCTGAAGTTCCAGGTAATTGAGGAAATAGCAAATTGAAATGAAATCAGAACACTCCCACATAAGGATGCTAAGACTCACCTTTCCACAGCATGACATATTACTATACATGAACCTCCTATTTCCTTCTAACGGCGCTTGGTTCAGTAAACTGAGGGGAACTTCCCTGGCAGTCCATCGGTTAAGACCCAGTGCTTCAGCTTCAGGGGGCACAGGTTCGACCCCTGGTTGAGAGAGGAAGACCCTGCATGCCACTCAATGGGGCCAAAAAATAATAAAAAATTATTTTTTAAAAAATGTGCCAGCAGGTCTTGGGCCTACTGAAGTAATTAAAAAAAAAAAGAAGAAGAAGAGAACTGAGGGGCCTCGGAGAGACTGGACACTAGCAAAAGGTGCTATTCCTTCCTCTTAAATTAGAGGATGAAAACCTTGAATTATTTTCAATATTCTTGCTTAATTGAGGGCTTATTTTTTTTTCTTATAAGATGACCTACCTTATTTGAGAACCACCAGTAAAGAGTTGAGATTGAAAAAAATAAAAACTGTAGTGCAGATATATTTATATTGGCATAGTGGTTTCTTAAGATTAACAATCATAACCACCAGGTGCACAAAGAGAGGGAAGTGGGTGGAGTATCACTGAGATCTAAGAAATATAATAATGAAAACCATTTTAAACAGGCAGTGGAAGTCAGGTGACAAACCGACCCCAGAACAGCCCATCTCTGGCTGTGACAGACACTCCAGACTAAAGGGCACCACACAGAGGAGCCAGAAACCATCACCCGCTCATTCTTAAACCCGTAAATTAAGCTCAGCAAAGGCCACAGTTCCTCTTTGACCCTCCATATGACCTTTTGGGTCAAAAAGAACAGCAAAAACTTCTGTCCCAAACAGGAAAGTCTTCTAGGTACCCCTCCCCTTCTCAGGTCAGCAGCTGGAAGAAACCCTGGCAAACCTGAGTGTCCATCTCCCCTGGGGAATTTGGGGCTGAAGTGTTCATCACTCTGTCGTGTCCAACTCTTTGTGACCCCTGGAGACTTGCCTGGGGAATTCTCCAGGCAAGATACTGGAGTGGGTTGGCATTCCCTTCTCCAGGGAATCTTTCCAACCTAGGGATCAAACCTGGGTCTCTTGCATTGCAGGCAGATTCTACCATCTGAGTTACCAAGGAAGCCCCTGGGCCTGAAAAGATTAGTATAATTAGTAAGTGGCAGCTTGGAACTCAGCTCCCATCTCTCACTGTAAAAAAGAAGACATATAACTAGAGGCATCTTCTCAAGACAGTTCACCCAAGGCCCTAAGAGATTCACAGATTCCCAATCTGTCTTTTGCCAATGTCATTACAAACAAAATAGTTGTGTTATGAAATGATGATGTTGATGGTGATGACAGTGGTCTGATAAGATGGTGGTGACGGAAATGGTGATGATTATAGCAACTAACACAGAGCCTTTACTCTTTGCAAGTCCTAGTTCTAAACACTCTACTGATATTAACTCAATACATCCTGACAGCAACTCTATTAGATACATACACTATTACTATCTCAATTAGTTGGTGTGGAAATTGAGATACAGAAAGGTTAGCATAACCTGTCCAAGGTCACACAGCAGGCCTTGAACCCAAGAGTCATCTAGAGTCCATCCTCTTCATCCCATTCTGGACACTGGCTCATGTCCAAATGGAGAGGCTCTAGCTCCCTGGGTCGGCAAGATCCCCTGGAGAAGGAAATGAGAACCCACTCCAGTATTCCTGCCTGGAGAATCCCATGGACAGCGGAGCCTGGTGGGCTACAGTCCATGGGGTCATAAAGAGTCAGACACAACGGAGCGACTAACACTTTCACTTTCTTTCCAGCTCCAGCAAGACCCCTCCCCAGGATTAACGCCTCTAGGGCCCTGGCTGGGTTACCTGCTTGTTTATCTTACCCCACGTCCTTTCAGGAAGGTGATTTGCAGGAACCCATTATGAAACACACAGCAGAGGGCTGCCCTGGTGGCTCCTGGTACCTGCCTGCCAATGCAGGAATTCGATCCCTGGTCCGGGAAGACCCCACATGCCTCGGGGCAACTAAACCCATGCACAACTGCTGAGCCTGAGCTCTAGAACCTAGGGGGGGACCCCAACAATTGAGCCCAGGGGCCACAATTACTGAAGCCCTCACGCCCTAGAGCCCGTGCTCCACAACAAGAGAAGTCGCCGCAATGAGAAACCCAGGGACCACAACCAGAGAAAAAGCCTGCGTGACAACAAAGACCCAGCACAGCCAAAGATTAAATAAATACATAAAATCTTAAAAACACACAGCAGAACAAGTGCAAAGTGCAGAAGACAAACAGTGTTGGGACACTGGATAGTCCTGGAGGGACAACTTTGGTGGTCAAGTGGGCTGGGGTGTTGGAGAAACCTCTGGCTGTGTGCTACAACCCTCTCCAGGAAACTTCTGCAAGAAGTCAGCGTGACAATGGGTTTGACACTGCGTGCCCCAGCCCACACGTGGAGCGCAAACCATCTTTCTGCTTGCTGAACAACAGAGGTCTCCCTCCATAGACACACACAGCCGTGCAAGGCTGGCATCAACCTGCGAAAACTGAGGAGTCAAGTCCTGCAAAGCTGTGATGCAAAGCCCTTCCAGCAGGGCAGGCAGAGCCAAGGTGTGTTGAATCGACTCTAATCCAGCTCATCACAGTCCATGCAGCATGCTTCATGTCAGGTGGCCAAGAGTTTGGCTCTGGAATTTTCAAGGCAAGTAAAACCAAATGCCTATTCTTGGCCATAAATAGCTTTCTGTAAACCCACCAGTCCATCCTAAAGGAGATCAGTCCTGAGTGTTCATTGGAAGGACTGATGCTGAAGCTGAAACTCCAATACTTTGGCCACCTGATGCATAGAACTGAGTCACTGGAAAAGAGCCTGATGCTGGGAAACATTGAGGGCAGGAGGAGAAGGAGACAACAGAGGATGAGATGGTTGGATGGAATCATCGACTCAATGGACATGAGTTTGAGTAAACTCTGGGAGTTAGTGATGGACAGGGAGGCCTGGCATGCTGCAGTCCATGGGGTCACAAAGAGTTGGACACGACTGAGTGACTGAACTGAACTGAAACACAACAGAAAGTGCTGAACACAAAGCATGACACTGCCTACTGTAGAAAAATGATTTTTTAGACTTGTCTTTCTCATGTCAGAGTCCAAGAAGGCACTGGTTAAGGAGGACCAGTAGGCAATTGCAGAAAAAGGCAGGAAAATAACCACCAATTCACTTTCCAAGTAGGTCTTTTGCTGTTGTTGCTGTTATTGTTGTTTAGTCACAAAGTCGTGTCCAACTCTTTTGCAGCCCCATGGACTGCAGTCTGCTAAGCTCCTCCATCCACGGGATTTCCCAGGAAGAATACTGGACTGGGTTGTCATTTCCTTCTCCAGGGGATCTTCCCAGTTCAGGGATTGAGCCTGTGTCTCCTGCACTGGCAGGTGGACTCTTTACCACTGAGCCACAAGGGAAACTCAAGTAGGTCTATGCCTGACCACAAGTCATCCCAGCCATGGCCTGTGGTGACAATGGTGGAATATGAAGAACAAATCTGAAGACTATCTGCTGCTCCAGTAGGCTGGGTAATGACCCCTCAGAGATGTCCACATCCTAACACTCAGAACCGGTGAATGGCAACAAGGTTATGAATTTGAGATGGGGAGGTTTCCCTGAGCTGTCAGGTAGGTGGGCCCACTCTGATCACATCCATCCTTAAAAGTGAGAACCTTTCCCAGCTGCCGTCAGCGAAGATTTGACTAGGGAACAGTGGTCAGAGAGATAAACTCGCTGGCTTTGAAGACGGAGGAAGGGGGCCCTAAGTCGAGGAAGGCAGGTGACCTGCAGAAACTGGAAAAAGCACAGATGTGGATTCTCCCCTGAGCCTCCAGAAAGGAGGTCCAGAAGGCACCACCAGTGCCTTAGTTTTAGCCCAGGGAGATGTGTGTCAAACTTTTGACCAATGGAACTGTCAAATAATACATCTGAGTTGGTTAAAGCCACCGAGTATGTGGTCATTTGTTACAGCAGAAATAGGAAACTAACACAACTGATGATGATTCCGTACGGGAATCCTGAACCTTTTCCTAAGACAATTCGGTGGATCAACCGCACACCAGTCATGCAGAAGGACCTGAAGCAGGCAGCATGTGGCCTATTTCTGGAAACTTCCTGCATGAGCCTCTCCTCACTGCCAAGGATTTACAAGGTTGACAAACAGCCAAGCTAAGACCATAGCCCCTCTGTGTGGGCTTGCGGATACAATGACCCCTTTGACCTGAAATATCAGGAGGCTTGCTCATTCCTTCACACCACCCTTTAGGGCCACATGGTCTAGCAGACCAGCTCCTCAAACAGCTTTCTACTTGACTCTGCAGGCTATATACTTTGCTCTAATTTCTTAATCTAGTAAAAGCAATCTGAGGATCCATCTGGCCAAAAGCTAAGAAGGCACAGTCCCAGATCATCCTCTCAAGAGGATGAGGAGGTCCGCTGTGATATTCTGCTCTTTTTATTCTTGTTTCCTCCCAGTGGTTTTTCTAGAATCTGCCTTCTCCAAAAAGAGCTTTATAGCTTGAAGCCATGGAACGTGTTCAATAGAGCTGGCGCCCCCTAGTGATCCTGAGATGCACTTTCTGGCTCATCACCTTCCCTTTAGACATACCCATACAGTCCATCCTATAGGAAATCAGTCCTGAAGATTCGTTGGAAGGACTGATGCTGAAGCTGAAACTCCAATCCTTTGGCCACCTGATGCGAAGAACCGACTCACTGGAAAAGCCCCTGATGCTGGGAAAGAGTGAAGGCAGGGGGAGAAGGGGACGACTGATCTGAACTGAACTGACTGAAACATAGTTGTGACCCAGTGGTGGCTTTACTGATGCATCTCAAGTTGAGATCAGCAGCTGATGTGAGCACACTTTGCTCGTGATAGGAAAATAGCAACTGAAGATTTGTAAATTACTTAGGAGCAAGGAAGTGTGAAGAGTGGAAGAGTAGGGTCACCCCATGTGCGAGGCAGAACCGATCATGAAAAGGAAATTCCGGTTTTCTCTAAGAGGATTCAGATGCGATTTGTTCCCAAGTCTCTAGCCCTTTTGCATAATTATTTAGAAACAAGGGCTTCCCCAGAGGCTCAGTGGTAAAGAGTCCGCCTGCCAATGTAGGAGACCTGAGTTCAGTCCCTGGGTCAAAGAGCCCTGGAGGAGGAAATGGCAACCCACTCCAGTATTCTTGCCTGGGAAATCCCATGGACAGAGGAGCCTGGTAGGCTACATATAGATAGCTGTATGGGGTCACAAAGAGTCAGACAGAACTTGGCCACCACACAACAACAACTTAGAAACAGGCAGCCTCCTGAAAATTTAAAAAAAAAAGTCCCTCTTTATTTTTCTTTGTAATGTCTGTAAGTTTTAAAGACACCAAAGGTCTGAAACTATCTATTTACAAACAGGAAGGCCTATTGCTTTAAAGACACATTAGTTTTGATGACCAACTTATGAAAGTTGTTTGGATCAGAGTCAGGAAGGGAGGGGACTGGAAATTTCATATTTTTTGTTCTAACTGAAACTAGTCAGTTAATCAGAAACATCTTAAAGGTTACTGAGAGAATTGTTGTGACCAGTGCTTTTAAGATTTTAGAATGTGTTCCCTTCAATGCTTAAAGATGGCAGAAATCAGAGGCTTTATGCTTACCTTTTTCAGGTAGAAAGGAGGAATCACCTATGTGGTATGATATGTGAGTTCTGGGAGAATCCACATGTCTAAAACTGCCCACACCAGCCCTCCGTGAAAGCCTGAATCTCAAAGAATTGTCCAGAAAAAGCCACTGTCTGTTAAGAGGTAGCAGTGGTTAGCCTTATCTTCCCCAGGACTAACACAGGAAAAGACACCAGTCCCAGAAACCTCTAACCTTTCCACAAGTGGACACTGTTTGTCTATTTGCATGAAAGGGTCCATTTCGGTGAAATTTTCTACATCTTCTTACAGGTGTTTGATGAAGTGGCAAAGCCATTAAATTCGTTTTGTAAAGGTATGCTTGTCAGATCTCATTCTACAAGATTCAAGGCACTTTTGAGAAGCCACATTAATTATTGCAGCTGGTCACTATAGTGATGAAAAGATATTTAAAGTGTAAAACTAAATCCCAAAGACTTTTAATAGCCAAAAGAAATCTTGAGAAAGAAGATCAACATTGGAAGCTCACGCTTCCTGATTTCAAACTACATTACAAAGATATAATAATCAAATAGTATGGTATTGGCATAAAAATGGACACATAGATCAATGGAACCAAGTAGAGAGCCCAGAAATAAACCCATGCATGTATTTATAGTCAGTTAATTCACAACAGAGGAGCCAAGAATATACAATGGGGGAAAGGACAGTCTCTTCAATAAATGATGTTTCTTAAACTGGACAGCAACATACAAAAAGATGAAACCAGACCACTGTTCAGTTCAGTTCAGTCGCTCAGTCGTGTCCGACCCTTTGCCACCCTGTGAATTGCAGCACGCCAGGCCTCCCTGTCCATCACCATCTCCCGGAGTTCACTCAAACTCACGTGCATTGAGTTGATGATGCCATCCAGCCATCTCATCCTCTGTCGTCCCCTTTTCCTTCTGCCCCCAATCCGACCCAGCATCAGAGTATTTTCCAATGAGTCAACTCTTCCCATGAGGTGGCCAAAGTACTGGAGTTTCAGCTTTAGCATCATTCCTTCCAAAGAAATCCCAGGGCTGATCTCCTTCAGAATGGACTGGTTGGATCTCCCTGCAGTCCAAGGGACTCTCAAGCATCTTCTCCAACACCACAGTTCAAAAGCAACATTTCTTCTGCGCTCAGCCTTCTTCACAGTCCAACTCTCACATCCATACATGACTACTGGAAAAACCATAGCCTTGACTAGATGGACCTTTGTCGGCAAAGTAATGTCGTTGCTTTTGAATACGCTATCTAGGTTGGTCATAACTTTTCTTCCAAGGAGTAAGTGTCTTTTAATTTCATGGCTGCAATCACCATCTGCAGTGATTTTGGAGCCCCCAAAAATAAAGTCTGACACTGTTTCCACTGTTTCCCCATCTATTTCCCATGAAGTGATGGGACCAGATGCCATGATCTTCGTTTTCTGAATGTTGAGCTTTAAGCCAACTTTTTCACTCTCTTCTTTCACTTTCATTAAGAGGCTTTTTAGCTCCTCTTCACTTTCTGCCGTAAGGGTGGTATCACCTGCATATCTGAGGTTATTGATATTTCTCCCGGCAATCTGGATTCCACCTTGTGCTTCCTCCAGCCCAGCGTTTCTCATGATGTACTCTGCATGGAAGTTAAACAAGCAGGGTGACAATATACAGCCTTGACGTACTCCTTTTCCTATTTGGAACCAGTCTATTGTTCCATGTCCAGTTCTAACTGTTGCTTCCTGGCCTGCATAAATAGGTTTCTCAAGAGGCAGGTCAGGTGGTCTGGTATTCCCATCTCTTTCAGAATTTTCCAGTTTCTTGTGATCCACACAGTCAAAGGCTTTGGCACAGTCAATAAAGCAGAAATAGATGTTTTTCTGGAACTCTCTTGCTTTTTCCATGATCCAGCGGATGTTGGCAATTTGATCTCTGGTTCCTCTGCCTTTTCTAAAATCAGCTTGAACATCTGGAAGTTCACAGTTCACGTATTGCTGAAGGCTGGCTTGGATAATGTTGAGCATTACTTTATTAGCATGTGAGATGAGTGCAATTGTGCGGTAGTTTACATTATACAAAAAAATTATTCAAAATGGATTAAAGACTTGAATGCAAGACCTGAAACCACAAAACTCCTAGAAGAAAACATATGCAGTAAGCTCCTTGACATCAGTCTTGGTGACAACTTTTTTTCTACTTGACACTGAAAGGCAACAAAGTCAAAAATAAACAAATAGGATTACATCAAACTGAATAGCTTCTGACCAGCAAAGGAAACCATCACCCAAATAAAGAAACAGTTTACTGAATGGCAGAAAATATTTTCTAATCATATACTGATAAGGGACTAATATCCAAAATGCATTAAAAAAAACATGTACAAACTAACAGCAAAAACCCAACAATCTGATTTTTAAATGAGCAGAGGTTCTGAACAGACATTTTCCAAAGAAGGCATATAGATGGTCAACAGGCACATGAAAAGATGCTCAACATCCCTCTTCAGAGACACACGAGATCAAAACCACCATGAGATATCACCTCACACCTGTTTTAGAATAGCTATTATCAAAAAGGGCTTCCCAGTTGGCACAGAGGTAAAGGACCCACCTGTCAATGCAGGAGACACAAGAGACACAGCTTTGATCCCTGGGTGGGGAAGATCCCCTGGAGTAGGAAATAGCAACCCACTCCAGTATTCTTGCCTGGAAAAGTCCATGAACAGAGGAGCCTGGCAGGCCACAGTACAAGGGGTCGCCAAGAGTCAGACACCACTGAGCGACTGAGCCCGGAACTCACATTATCAAAAAGATAAAAATATAACAAGTGTTGTAGAGAAAAGGGAACCCTAGTGTACTGTCGGTGAGAATGTAACATGGAGCAGCCCTGTGGAAAACAGTACTAAAGTTCCTCAAAAAATTAAAAACAGAATACCATTAGATCCAGCAACTTCATTCCTGGGTATTTATCCAAAGAAAATGAAAAAACTATCTGCTGCTCACAGGGCAGAGACCAGTGGTTCCAGCTGTGCCCTTCTTCTCTTCTTTAACTTTTCTGCAGGGCAGAGAGAGTGCTAATAAGACAGGAAACTACCCCGCTGGCCCACTGGACCTTGGTCCCTTCTCGTCCCTTTTCTGCCCTCTAGTGGAGCAACAAAACAGGACGGTAGGACAGCAACAACTAAGAAAACACCTAGCGCCAGAAACAAGTTTTTTCTTTAAAGAAATAAACGCCTGCACGGTTGGTTGATAGCACTTTCTAGATGACTTTGTACACCCAACCGGTGGCTCGAGTCATCTGTCCCCAGTGGAGGGGAAGCCTTTGCTCATGGTCTGTCTGTACTTTATCAGTAAAATGTGTTCATTAGGGTCCTTGATCCACGTCACCAAGGGGACTATGCCCTATTTTAAAGCATGGTCCTCACTCCATAATCTTAGAACATAGGGATGGCTTCATTCCTCTTTACACTTAAGATTCTAAGACATATATTTTAGATTCTAAGACTTGAAAACAGATCTGAACCCTAAATGTATCCCCACGTACCAGTTCAGTTCTTGCTCAGTCATGTCCGACTCTTTGCAACCCCATGGACTGCAGCACGTCAGGTCTCCCTGTCCATCACCAACTCCCGGAGTTCACTCAAACTCATGTCCATTGAGTCGGTGATGCCATCCAACCATCTCATCCTCTGTCGTCCCCTTCTCCTCCTGCCCTCAATCTTTCCCGGCATCGGCCTTTTCAAATGAGTCAGCTCTTCGCATCAGGAAGTTTCGCATTGGAGTTTCAGCTTCAACATCAGTCCTTCCAATGAAGTGATGGGACCGGATGCCAACTTAGGACGTGCGACTTAGGACTCTCCTAAGCTGGTAAAATCCAAGTGGGTGAAAGATGGCCAAGAGCAGAGGTCCAGAGTAGGTGAGAGCAGTGCCGAGGGGCTATGGGGCAGTATAGATAACAGGACAGCTGTATGTGACCAGGTCTTGTGTTTTGTGCCTATGTTTCCCCTTTGAGTTACTCTACGAAATGCTCAGGCATTCAAGAAAGTAAACCCCCAAGGTATAGCAAAATGGGCTGCTTTATTAAGCTGGCTTTCCAGAACAAGATGTTCCTTTGTTGCAATAATTCCTTGTGAGAATTTTACAAGGAAATAGGCTTTTCATCTCTGTGTGAAAGCTTCAGTTGTTATCAGGCCATATTATTAAATAAGGATTAAAAATAGCCCTGGAGTTTTTAAAGCATAATTCATAGAGGAGGATAAATAGCGAGTTTCATTGTGTTGGTCCACATACTTCTTATGAATTGACTCCACCTGCTGTGACCATAAAGACTGACATACAACCTAGCCTTTCGTCAGAATTTAAAGCTAAGAGCAACTGGGTTCAGTGATTAAGCTTTGTGGATCAATGGTGGTCACCCAACTACTCTACCTAATTTAAGACACTGATTGTTACTACAGTTGAAAAGAGAGTTGGACTATAAAGAAACCTGAGCGCCAAAGAACTGATGCTTTTGAACTGTGCTGTTGGAGAAGACTGTTGAGAGTCCCTTGGACTGCAAGGAGACCCAACCAGTCCATCCTAAAGGAGATTAGTCCTGAATATTCATTGGAAAGACTGATGCTGAAGCTGAAACTCCAGTGCTTGGCCACCTGATGTGAAGAGCTGACTCACTAGAAAAGACCCTGATGCTATGAGGGATTGAAGGCAGGAGAAGGGGTCGACAGAGGATGAGATGGTTGGATGGCATCACCAACTCAATGGACATGAGTTTGAGTAAACTATGGGAGTTGGTGTTGGACAGGGAGCCCTGCCATGCTGCAATTCATGGGGTCGCAAAGAGTCGGACACAACTGAACGACTGAACTGAACTGAAGTTGCATGTCTCAGGAATACATCACTCCATATTTAACAGCCTCAGTTCAGTTCAGTCACTCAGTTGTGTCCGACTCTTTGCGACCCCATGAACCGCACCAGGCCAGGCCTCCCTGTCCATCAGCAACTCCCGGAGTTCACTCAGACTCACATCCATCAAGTCACTGATGCCATCCAGCCATCTCCTCCTCTGTCGTACCCTTCTCCTCCTGCCCCCAATCCCTCCCAGCATCAGAGTCTTTTCCAATGAGTCAACTCTTTGCATGAGGTGGCCAAAGTACTGGAGTTTCAGCTTTAGCATCATTCCTTCCAAAGAAATTCCAGGGATGATTTCCCTCAAAATGAACTGGTTGGATATCTTGCAGTTCGAGGGACTCTCAAGAGTCCTCTCCAACACCACAGTTCAAAAGCATCAATTCTTCTGTGCTCAACTTTCTTCACAATTCAACCCTCACATCCATACATGACCACTGGAAAAACCATAGCCTTAATTAGAAAGACATTTGTTGGCAAAGGAATGTCGTTGCTTTCCAATATGCTATCTAGGTTGGTCATAACTTTTCTTCCAAGGAGTAAGCAACTTTTATGTAAGCAACTTCATGGCTGCAGTCACCATCTGCAGTGATTTTGGAGTCCAAATAAATAAAGTCTGACACTGTTTACACTGTTTCCCCATCTATTTCCCATGAAGTGATGGGACCAGATGCCATGATCTTCATTTTCTGAATGTTGAGCTTTAAGCCAACTTTTTCACTCTCCTCTTTCACTTTCATCAAGAGACTCTTTAGTTCCTCTTCACTTTCTGCCATAAGGGTGGTGTCATCTGCATATCTGAGGTTACTGATATTTCTCCCAGCAATCTTGATTCCAGCTTGTGCTTCTTCCAGCCCAGCGTTTCTCATGATGTACTCTGCATAGAAGTTAAATAAGCAGGGTGACAATATACAGTCTTAACGTACTCCTTTTCCTATTTGGAACCAGTCTGTTGTTCCATGTCCAGTTCTAACTGTTGCTTCCTGACTTGCATACAAATTTCTCAAGAGGCAGGTCAGGTGGTCTGGTATTCCCATCTCTTTCAGTATTTTCCACAGTTTCTTGTGATCCACACAGTCAAAGGCTTTAGCATAGTCAATAAAGCAGAAATAGATGTTTTTCTGTAACTCTCTTGCTTTTTCCATGATACAGCAGATGCTGGCAATTTGATTTCTGGTTCCTCTGCCTTTTCTAAAACCAGCTTGAACATCAGGGAGTTCACGGTTCACATATTGCTGAAGCCTGGCTTGGAGAATCCTGAGCATTACTTTACTAGCATGTGAGATGAGTGCAATTGTTCGGTAGTTTGAGCATTCTTTGGCATTGCTTTTCTTTGGGATTGGAATGAAAACTGCCCTTTTCCAGTCCTGTGGCCACTGCTGAGTTTTCCAAATTTGCTGGCATATTGAGTGCAGCACTTTCACAGCATCATCTTTCAGGATTTGAAATAGCTCAACTGGAATTCCATCACCTCCACTAGCTTAGTTCGTAATGATGCTTTCTAAGGCCCACTTGACTTCACATTCCAGGATGTCTGGCTCTAGGTGAGTGATCACACCATCGTGATTAGCTGGGTCGTGAAGATCTTTTCTGTACAGTTCTTCTGTGTATTCTTGCCACCTCTTCTTAATATTTTCTGCTTCTGTTAGGTCCATACCATTTCTGTCCTTTATTGAGCCCATCTTTGCATGAAATGCTCCCTTGGTATCTCTAATTTTCTTGAAGAGATCTCTAGTCTTTCCCATTCTGTTGTTTTCCTCTATTTCTTTGCACTGATTGCTAAAGAAGGCTTTCTTATCTCTTCTTGCTGTTGTTTGGAACTCTGCATTCAGATGCTTATATCTTTCCTTTTATCCTTTGCTTTTCACTTCTCTTCTTTTCACAGCTATTTGTAAGGCCTCCCCAGACAGCCATTTTGCTTTCTTGCATTTCTTTTCCATGGGGATGGTCTTGATCCCTGTCTCCTGTACAATGTCACGAACCTCATTCCATAGTTCTTCATCAGGCACTCTATCTATCAGATCTAGACACTTAAATCTATTTCTCCCTTCCTCTGTATAATCATAAGGGATTTGACTTAGGTCATACCTGAATGGTCTAGCGGTTTTCCCTACAAGTCTGAATTTGGCAATAAGGAGCTCATGATCTGAGCCAGTCAGCTCCTGGTCTTGTTTTTGTTGACTGTATAGAGCTTCTCCATCTTTGGCTGCAAAGAATATAATCAATCTGATTTCGGTGTTGACCATCTGGTGATGTCCATGTGTAGTCTTCTCTTGTGTTGCTGGAAGAGGGTGTTTGCTATGACCAGTGCATTCTCTTGGCAAAACTCTACTAGCCTTTGCCCTGCTTCATTCCACATTCCAAGGCCAAAGTTGCCTGTTACTCCAGGTGTTTCTTGACTTCCTACTTTTGCATTCCAGTCCCCTATAATGAAAAGGACATCTTTTTTGGGTTTAGTTCTAAAAGGTCTTGTAGGTCTTCACAGAACCATTCAACTTCAGCTTCTTCAGTGTTACTGATTGGGGCATAGACTTGGATTACTGTGACACTGAATGGTTTGCCTTGGAGACAAACAGAGATCATTCTGTCATTTTTAAGATTGCATCCAAGTACTGCATTTTGGACTATTTTTTTGACCATGATGGCTACTCCATTTCTTCTGAGGGATTCCTGCCTGCATAATAATGGTCATCTGAGTTAAATTCACCCATTCCAGTCCATTTTAGTTCGCTGATTCCTAGAATGTTGACATTCACTCTTGCCATCTCCTGTTTGACCACTTCCAATTTGCCTGGATTCATGGACCTGACATTCCAGCTTCCTATGCAATATTGCTCTTTACAGCATCGGACCTTGCTTCTATCACCAGTCACATCCACAACTGGGTATTGTTTTTGCTTTGGCTCCATCCCTTCATTCTTTCTGGAGTTATTTCTCCACTGATCTCCAGTAGCATATTGGGCACCTAATGACCTGGGGAGTTCCTCTTTTGGTATCCTATCATTTTGCCTTTTCATACTGTTCATGGGGTTCTCAAGGCAAGAATACTGAAGTGGCTTGCCATTCCCTTCTCCAGTGGACCACATTCTGTCAGACCTCTCCACCATGACCCACCCGTCTTGGGTTGCCCCACGGGCATGGCTTAGTTTCACTGAATTAGACAAGGCTGTGGTCCTAGTGTGATTAGATTGACTAGTTTTCTGTGAGTATGATTTCAGTGTGTCTGCCCTCTGACACCCTCTTGCAACACCTACCATCTTACTTGGGTTTATTGAGGGTTTAACAGCCTCAGTTGTCTGTTTTATTATATATCATGATTTGGTGAGTAAGGAATTTGGGGAAGGCTTGCCTGAATGATGCTTCTGTTTCATGTGACATTGACCAGGTCACTCAGTGGTGTTCAGCTGGTGAACCAGGCCCATGACAGCATCACACACCTGTCAGGTGTTTTGGCGGAATGGCCAGAAGGCCGTCCTCAGCTGGGACTGTCAAGTGAAGCACCTACAGGCAGCCCCCAGCGTGCTGGCCTTGCGGGGTGGGCGGGGGTCAGTGGACAAGGCGGAAGCTGCATGGCCCTTTGAAGTGAGAGCCACACAGCATCACTGCCACCGTATTTTCTTGGTTACCAAGTAGTCATCAAGGTCAGGCCACATTCAGAAGCAGGAGAATCAGAGCCCACTTCCCAAGGGTCTGATGGGATGTCCAGGAGGAGGCTCAAAGAATTTGGAGCCATCTTGAATTCACCACCCTATCTGATTTCAGAGTGTGCTGAAATACTCAAACTATTTACTTACAGATTCAGGTCTTTACTGAAGTTGCTCAATCATGTCAGACCCCTGTGACCCCATGGACTGTAGCCCACCAGGCACCTCTGTCCATGGGATTTTCCAGGCAAGAGTTCCAGAGTAGGTTGCCAGTTCCTTCTCCACAGGATCTTCCCGACCCAGGGATTGAACCCGGGTCTCCAGCATTGTAGGCAGACACTTTTACCATCTGAGCCACCAGGGAAGTCCAAGCCTTTACTAACTTGAACCAATTTTTTTAAAAAATTTTAGCAGGGCATAAAAGCAATGTTGTTGTTTCATATTATCCAGTGATGAGCAGAGCACTGTACCTGTACTACTTTCTACAGCAAGTCTCACTAGCTGGAGAGTGACAGACCAACCTTCCTTTCTTGTTGCTGCTTACAATCCAAAGAACCATAATATACTGGTTAAAATGACATTAACCAAAAATCATCCTCCTCCGTTTCTGATGTGTCAGTACCTCTAAGTTTCCTTTTTTTTTTCCCCCAGGGAAAGCAAAGGTGACCTTTATTCAAATGGTAAAAAAGAATGCTTTCTGCCTGATGTCCAAAGGTGATACGAATTTTAGAAATACATTTTTCCATGAGAGTCCAAAAAAAAAAAAAAACCACACACACAATAAAGGAGAGAGATTAAGATTAAGGGTTAGAAATATGTATCACAGGTGATTAATTAGCACTAAAACGTATGCAGGAATACATTCACTGTCATTTTTTTAAACCAAGTAATTTCAAGTGGAGAATATTACAATAAAGGCTCAATTCTTTCAATTAAAAAAATTTAAAAGGCAGTGGACAGAACATCGTATGACTGACCAAACAAACTTTTTATATTGTCAAACTTTCTCACAAATATGTCTATACACACACAAAGTAACTAAATGGCAAGCAACTAGGGGAAAGAAAACAAAACCTCCAACTCTTTTTGAATAATGTAATGAAAGACAAATAAAAGCACTCTACTTGCAGGATACAAAGGGTTCTCTCAGCCAAGTTTTGATGAACAGAGTAGATGCCTAACACAGAGACAAATACGTGTACGTGTGCGTGCATGTGCGTGCACTCACTCACTTAGTTGTGTCCAACCATTTGCCACCCCATGGACTACTATAGCCCACCGGGCTCCTCAGTCCATGGAATTTTCCAGGCAAGAATACTGGAGTGGGTTGCCATTTCCTACTCCAGACCTCTAAGTTTTCTTAAGCATGGAATTCTCTGCTCAGAGAGTTAAATGACACCAAAAAGCCACTGAGTGCAACCCAAACTTCATCTTGTCAGGTAACTTATGGGAAGAGAGTTGAAGGCATCCAGCCTGGATGAAGTTCAAACGAAAGGGACAAAGTAGAGGAGAGGTAAAGGCTTTCAAAGATTCTTTGAATCCACCGCATCCGAGGACCTGACACCAAAGGAACCGAGAAAACAAAGTGTTAACTGTCGTCATTTAGGGAGAAAGCCTGAAGTCTCTGGCTCTCCAATCGCACCTTCATGCTGGGTGACCTTCACAGCACATGGCAGCTGAGCTATGCTGGGTGTCTTGGCCACGCCCGTGGCCATTGTCCTAAGGGCCCCATCCGGCTCCCTGGTGCGCCCCACCCAGGGTGCCTCCCTGTCCTGATTTCTCATCCCCACAGTGCACGGTGCTTGGAGGTGGACTGGGGAACTGGGGTGGGTGGCTAGGGGTGCACAGCGAGGGTCTTCCTACTGGATCGCCAAGAGCCTCACGGGCCACAGGCAGAAGTCCCGCAGGTTCAAAAAATGGAACCAAATCTCTGGCTTCCCAGAACAGCCCTAAACTTGCACACTCTAAGTGAAAAGGGGGTATTGAGGCTAGTAGCTCCTTAACCAGCACATACTGCTTCCGCTGGATAAGAATAAATGGCTGCCTCTTAGACATGACAAAGAAGTGACTATAAAAAGGGCCTATGGGGACTTCCCTGGTGGTCCAGCGGGTGGGGCTCCACGCTCCCAATGCAGGGGGCACCGAGGTTCAGCCCCTGGCTGGGAAACAAGATCCCACATGCCTGCCACACCTAAGAAGTTCACATGCCACAGGCGGCGGGGAGGGGCTCTCTTGGGCCATGGCTAAGGCCCAGTGCAGCCAAAATAAGTAGATAAATAAGTATTTTGTAAAGGGCATACGAAGCGGCCCACCCAATTTCTTCCACATGATGTAACAGCCATGTTTGTCATCCATCCATCCACTGAGCACAACTGGTGCCTGAGACAGTCAAGAAACCTCCTGCAATGCAGGAGACCGAGGTTCAATCCCTGGGTCGGGAAGATCCCCTGGAGAAGGGCATGGCTACCCACTCCAGCAATTCTTGCCTGGACAATCCCATGGACAGAGGAGCCTGGCGCTACACTCCATGGGGTCGAAACGAGTCGGACACAACTGAGCGACTTTCACTTACTTTTCAACACAAGGGCGGAGCCCTCACTGTTTGAGATCTAGAGACCACACGTCTCCTTTCTGTTGGTCGTCGCCCAGGCTACCATCCTGCTCATCCCACCTGTCCCAGCTAACTCCGGCCCCAGCGCTCTCCTGCCTCATAAAACATTGAAGTTATTTCCCCTCAGATCACCCTCTAAGGCTGAAGGCTCCAAAAAAGCAGGTTCTGTGTTCATCAACATTGGCCTCAAACAGTGTTACATGGTGTGTACTCCTTACTCAACTTTAAATAGGCTTCTTGTTGTTGATCAGTCACTAAGTCATGTCCAACTCTACGACCCCATGAACTGCAGCACGCCAGGCTTCCCTGTCCTTCACCATATCCCGGAGTTTGCTCAAACTCATGTCCATTGAGTCCGTGATGTCACCCGACCATCTCCTCCTCTGCAGCCCTCCTCTGCTTTTGCTTTCACTCTTTCCCGGCATCAGGGTCTTTTGAGTTGGCTCTTTACTTGGGTCCAAAATACCACTTGGGAGTTAGAAAGACTGAAAAGCAGCTTTTCTGTTGCCCTACATCAAGATTCAGCTTTCACACAGATGACCAACTACAGAAGGACAGAGAAAGAGTTGAAATAGAGCCCATAAAACTAGTAAAAATGGAGAATTTTTGTTTTTTTTCCTGGCTTTCAACTTTTTATTTCGTATTAGGGAATAGTCAATTAACATGTTGTGGTAGTTTCAGGTGAACAGCGAAGGGACTCAGCCATACATGTATGTGTATCCCCCAAAACCCCTTCAAAAAATGGAGAATATTTTTAATCTCATGATCATGCAGGCATATTTAAGATCAGACTTCCCTTGAAGACTGAGGAAGTATGTGCCCACATGGTCTGCATTTCTTCACAGAGCTACACTTTCAGAAGCTTCAAAATTATCTTTTCAAACAATCTTTGGTATTTGTGTATTTCCAGCCTCTCTCTCATCTGACCTAAGCCACAGCCAGGCCTCCGCAGTTCCCTGGTCCTCTGCAAACAGGTTTTGTCATCCATCTCTACATTGTGGTCAATTCTTTCAACAGATGGAATCCAAAAAAGAACATCTGGCTAGGAGGCACAATCTTAGAAACAGTACTTCACCACAGATAATTATCTGTCATGAATTCATTTCAGGAGATGGCAAGAGCGAAGGGATATATCTTTACATTTTCAGGTGGAGCAGCGTGGGTGTGAAATGATGCTGCTATCTATACATTTTAAACTTTGTTTGAACAGGAATTCTAACAATGTAGGCAAGAGTTTGATCCTGAAAGGATGTGTGCTTGATAAAATGTAACCTACTAATTAAAAAGGAAGGGAGAAAGGCAAGATTTGAAATACCTAATCCTTCAGGACTTAAGAAGTTAGAAAATAAAAAGCAAAACAGAGCATTTAAACATTTCAGGAAATGAAGTTTCTAAGAGTGCTGTCACAGCCGATGCTTTGTTTTCCCAAGTATCCATTACAAGAAATTAATAAAGCAAAAAGGATAAATTACTCCAGTACAAATAGTCAAAACAGACAGGGGTCTAACTTCCTTAATATAAAAATCAGGAAGAACAAGACCAAAAGGCAATTTGAAAAATGAGCAAAGGACATAAACAACAAAGGATAGATAACAGAAAAATAGATACTAATGGTTTTTAAATGTGTAAAATTAAACTCAGTCTCATGTATACTAAGAGAAATGTGCGTTAAATGACAATGGATCTCATTTTTCACTTCTCAGATTCAAAATGTTAGGGAACACACTGAGCAGGCAAAGATGCGGAAGCAGACACAGCATTCATGGACGGTCAGGGGAGCATTGTTTGGCATAACCTCTTTGGAGAGCAAATTTAATAAGTTATCAGAATCTTAAATATGCACATCCTTCCTCTCAGCAATATCATTCCCAAGAGTTTAGGTTCCATATATGATTATACATCTTTGGATAGATTTTCACTACAGCACTGCTTATCACATGAGAAAGGGGAAACTACCTAAATATCCAACAGTGGCAAACTGATAGTAGAATACACCCACTATGAGAAAAATGCAAAATGTTAACAAGAATGTTAACACCAATGGGGAATGATTTACAAGACACAATGTTAAGTAAAGACAGCAAGATGCAACCAAATGTATTTCCAGTGTACTACCTTTCATGGCATCTGGTCCCATCACTTCATGGCAAATAGATAGGGAAACAGTGACTGACTTTATATTTTGGGGCTCCAAAATCACTGCAGATGCTGACTGCAGCCATAAAATTAAAAGACACTTGCTCCTTGGAAGAAAAGTTATAAGCAACCTAGACAGCATATTAAAAAGCAGAGACATTACTTTGCCAACAAAGATCAGTCTAGTCAAGGCTACGGCTTTTCCAGTGGTCATGTATGGATGTGAGAGCTGGACTATAAAGAAAGCTGAGTGCCAAAGAACTGATGCTTTTGAACTGTGGTGTTGGAGAAGATTCTTGAGAGTCCCTTGGACTGCAAGGAGATCCAATCAGTCCATCCTAAAGGACATCAGTCCTGAATATTCATTGGAAGGACTGATGCTGAAGCTGAAACTCTAATCGTTTGGCCACCTGATGCAAAGAATTGACTCATTTGAAAAGACTCTGATACTTGGAAAGATTGAGGACAGGAGGAGAAGGGGACGGCAGAGGATGAGATGGTTGGATGGCATCACCGACTCAATGGACATGAGTTTGAGTAAACTCCGGGAGTTGGTGATGGACAGGGAGGCCTGGCGTGCTGCGGTCCATGGGGGTCACAATGAGTTGGACATGACTGAGTGACTGAACTGAACTTTTTGTGGAAAAAAAAAAAGGTGTGGTATTTTAAAATATTTTAAAAACATCTTTGGCCTTCTCTTTAAAAAGTGGAGTTGAGGTACTTCCTGGTGGTCCAGCAGTTAAGACTCTGTGCTTCCAATGAAGCGGGTGTGGGTTTGACCCCTGGTTGGGGAACTAAGATCCCACATGCGATGTGAGCAAAAAAATATCTTCTAAAAAACAAGTAAATAAATAATAAAAGGTAAAGTTGAATTCCACTCTCCTTGAAGGCTAGACTTAGACTACAGTATAAGACAGAAATTACAGCGTGTGATTTCTCAGTTGCTGTGCTCAGTCAGTCAGTCATGTCCAGCTCTTTGTGGCCCCCTGGACTGTAGCCTGCCAGGATCCTCTGTCCATGGGATTTTCCCAGGCAAGAATACCAGAGTGGGTTGCCATTCCCATCTCCAGGGGATCTTCCTGACCCAAGGACTGAACTCGCATCTGTTTCATCTCCTGCACTGGCTTCTGACACAATGTCATAAAAAGGCTTCCTGTCTTGGATCCGTGCTCTGGGGAGAGCCAAATGCCATGTGGCAGGACACTAAAACAACACTGTGGAGAGTCCAGGTGATGGACAAGTGAACCTCTTCACAACTGACAGGAGTCAACCAACCCCACAGAAGTGGATCCTCCAGCCCCAATCAGTCCTTCAGATGAGACCAGGGCCTTGGCCAACATCCTGGCTACAACCTCATGAAGGAGAACTACCCAGCTTAAGCCACTCTCAAGCTTCTGACACACAGAAACCTTGAATAGTAAACGTTTGTTGTTTTACAGTGTTAAGTCTTAGAGTCATATGTCACACAGCACTCAGTAACCAATGCAGCGAAGATATTCACATATATGCTTGAATATTTGCAGAATATCTCTAGAGAGAAAATGGAGAGGTTGGGCCTCAGGGGTGGAAGAAAACATTTTTGATCATACTGTACCTTTTTGTATTTATGTTTTTATTTTCCTAGTGTATTATCTTTTCTTTAAAAAGATACATTTAACAAAAGAACCTCATAGATTCCATGAATGACTGAATTGTGCATAAATATCTTTAACCTCCCAATTTTCTTTTTCTTTTTTTTTTTTTTAATTTTAAAATCTTTAATTCTTACATGTGTTCCCAAACATGAACCCCCCTCCCACCTCTCTCCCCATAACATCTCAGTGGGTCATCCCCATGCACCAACCCCAAGCATGCTGTATCCTGCATCAGACATAGACTGGCGATTCAATTCTTACATGATAGTATACATGGTAGAATGCCATTCTCCCAAATCACCCCACCCTCTCCCTCTCCCTCTGAGTCCAAAAGTCCATTATACACAGCTGTGTCTTTTTTCCTGTCTTGCATACAGGGTCGTCATTGCCATCTTTCTAAATTCCATGTATATGTGTTAGTATACTGTATTGGTGTTTTTCTTTCTGGCTTACTTCACTCTGTATAATCGGCTTAACCTCCCAATTTTAACTCTTAAAAAAATTTAATTTGTTCCACTTGTGAAATAAAACTGAAGTAAATAGTAAAATACAAGTTGAAATATTTTAGAAAATATCTCCCCCCAACTCTGCCCAGATACAGAGCCCACTGTATAAATCAGCACTCTGTCAGAAAAAGAGCAGAGAAAATTAATGATGGAAAAAGAGAAGCTTAGGAGATTTAAATAACCACCTCCCTGATTCTCAGAGAAAACTTTTCTTGGCTGAATATCACAGGAGCTCAGAGAATGGTTAGGGCAAAGCCAGCCTATTTTAGAAAATCTTGAAGAATCTGTGCTAGGGATTATCCAAGGGTCCCACTCTCTGTGTCTCCTCAAATACAGTTAAGTCCATAACTCTTTAGAGACCACTCTACAGGCAGGTCCTCTGTACATGCTTGTATAGCCCCCACTCAACAGGATCCCACTTTCCCTTCCTCCCCAGGTGACTATTATGTGCCAGACTATAGTGCCTTCATGGAAAAGACTGACTCTGGCCCTTGAGCAAGGGACCCTGGACTGAGCAGTGGGGAACAGAGCTCGAATCCAGCAAGGCACCTTGAACCAATCACCCATCCATCTGACTTATTTACTTTCCATTACCAAGAAGAAAGCTGAGCACCAAAGAACTGATGCTTTTGAACTGTGGTGTTGGAGAAGACTCTTGAGAGTCCCTTGGACTGTAAGGAGATCCAACCAGTCCATCGTAAAGGAAATCAGCCCTGAATATTCATTGGAAGGACTGATGCTGAAGCTGAAACTCCAATACTTTGGCCACCTGATGCAAAGAACTGACTCATTTGAAAAGACCCTGATGCTGGGAAAGATTGAAGGTGGGAAGACAAGGGGATGACAGAGGATGAGATGGTTGGATGGCATCACCAGCTCAATGGACATGAGTTTGAGTAAGCTCTGGGAGTTGGTGATGGACAGGGAGGCCTGGTGTACTGTGGTCTATGGGGTCACAGAGTCAGACACGACTGAGCGACTGAACTGAACTGAACAGATGGAGGGCCTCCCACAATCCCTCTGCTGTGCCAGGTGGTGAGGACACCCCATGAATCTCACTCAAGGGCATGTGCTGTGCTGTGTGTGCACATGTGTGTAAGAGGTTAGCAAAGCACCTCTGTTCCCACCCCAACTAACCTTGTATGATTTCACAAACGTAATGTGAAAGGGGACAACAGAGGACAAGATGGTTGATGGCATCCATTGATGACTCAATGGACATGAGTTTGAGCAAATTCTGGGAGATAGTGAAGGACAGGGAAGCCTGGCGTGCTGCAGTACACAGGTTGCAAAGAATCGGACACAACTGAGCAACTGAACAATCACAAAATGTGTAAGCAAGTGGCATAGACACTCAGAATACAATGACCAAAAAATTAAAGTTACAGAACTGCATTTTTGCTCATTTCCCTTTTGAACACAAAATTCATATTTGGTTATGGAAATAACATCTCCCTTTTAAGCTCTTCGGACACCAAACCGAAGAGGTCTCAGCCTGCTTGCTCCTGGAGAAAGATGCACAGAGTCCACCAGATGTTGGTCCCAACAGACCTTGTCGCCACTTCCAACCCCCATTCAATGTGACAATGTTAGGACAACTCAGTTAATTTACTTATCTATTTAGGGAGGCAGCATCTCTCGAAGATAATGCTTATTCAACGGCCATGACTTGAGTTCTACTTTGTTGCACTCAGTTTCACCTCCCTGGAGAATCTAAATATAATGGCAAATACAAGTTTCCGAGCTCAGCAGTAGCTGTTTATTAGTGGTTAAATGTATGGTGTCCAAAACATAGTTTAAGAAATTCTTAGATTCTGGTCCAGGATTAGTCACTTGTCACATACATTGAGCTTTTTCTAATTAAGTCATGTGAAATTTGCTAGGAAATCCATTTTTTAGACTATTCCACCCCTGCTGCCTGTGTGCTCAGTCACGTCCGACTCTTTGCGATCCCATGGACTGTAGCCTGCCAGACTCCTCTGTCCATGGGCTTCTCCAGGCAAGAATATTGGAGTTTCCTTCTCCAGGGGATCTTCCCAACCAGGGATCGAACACATATCTCCTGCATTGGCAGGCAGATCTTTCAGCAATGCGCCACCTGGGAAGACCTATCCCACCCCTGGACCCTGCCTGAAAGTATTAGAAGAACCAAACCTGTAAGCAAGACTTCCTTCGCTACTAAATCCTTGTGTCTAAAGTCCTTACTTTACTCCACAGTGTTAGTATCTTGTTCGTCATCTGTTCTTACTGTGTTGGTGTGTTATTATGTTGTCATCCTTTCCTTTGTAACAAAGGGAAGAATTTTTGTTTCTAAAGACATTGCAGAGTTACCCTATAATTTGATAAATAATTATCACTTCTTTGAGAAAACAAAACTAAAAATTACATGATCAGCAATTCATTTACCATATAATAATTCAAGGAGGCTTTCCAGTGGACTGCTTTATACATTCATGGCTCTTTTACAACCAAGAATACATTCTTGCATGTGCACAGAATAAAATAAAATGACAAAGTAATAGAATGACAGTTCTCACCAAGATAGATAATAAAAACTACCAGGTGGCTAAATTTAGAAGCACATCTTATTATTACATTTTACTGTGTCATACGTCATTACTTTCTGATAATCAACACATTTATTTGTCACCTATACATTTTAAAAATAGGAATAAATATAAAAAATTTCCCAAACAGAATGAGACTTAATTAACTTAAAACTTTGTTTAAAAAAAAGAAGAAGAAAAAAAACTGTGTTTACTAGGCTGTCATGAAGGCTAGGTAGTTAGAGGAACATTGCAGTATTATCCTTAAAGAACAGCTCTGTGAAATTTACACTCCAGTCATGGCATCAAAAACACACCAAGATACACTGGCCCCTGACATGTTTAAAAAGCTAGACGGTCAGATGTCCACTATGGAATACAGCATCCAGATAAAGTGCAGCCCAAATAAGGAGCTTAGGAATGGTTAAATTTGGCAAAGAAATCCTATCCTGAACTAATTTAAGGATTCTACAAGTATCACAAAGTCAAGAGATAAAATAGGCTAAAGGGCTTTTGCTTGAGTTTTGCTTTGCGATTCTTCTGTTTTTCAAGACAATGATTAGAAGCATGAGAAGAAAGTGAGATCCCTTAACAATCCTATGGGACACATCCTAAGTGACCCTTAGAAGTTGCATCAGGCAGTAGTTGCTTCAAAACCAGTTTCACTGTTTGGAGGTCCATTTGTTACTTTAACAAAAGGAAAAGGACTGAGCACCCTGCCAATCATCGGAGTCAAACATTATGGCTAAGCCACTCAGGACGTGCCCCCTTGCCTCTGCCCACACACACTACTCTAAGCAGAATCTGAGAAAACAACTTGTTTTTACTTTTCATAATATTCTTCTCCCCCAGAGAATGGAAGTAATTGGGTATATAGAGGTATTTTCCCTAAAATAAAATAAAATGGCAGGGATGGAATGGAAGAGGGACTATCCCCATGCAAAAATCAATGAAAGTTGATCAGAACTAGCAGATGTAACAAGAATTCACACTTATACCAGGCTTCTTTCAAGTCAGGTACTATTCTAAGTAGAATCTTATCTTGAATCCCAACAACCTCATAGAGTAAGTACTATGGTTGTTCTGTTTTATCCATAAGCAACGAAGGCACAAAAAGGCTAAGTAACTTGCCCAAGGTCACACAGCAAGAAAGAACAAAGCCAGGATTTGGCCCCAGCTCACTGGCTCTAAAGTCTGTGCTACTGATCATTACAATATACCACCTCCTACAGGCAGCCACCGGTTCACATACATCATCCATTTCCAGACCTGTGCTCCACACTGGAGACAGCATACAGAGGGTGATGTGAGTGGAGTTTTGACAGGGGGTACCCAAGCCAAATCAGGGTTGGGAAAGCCTCCCTGGAGGAGACGATGGCCACGCGGAACCTTGGACACAAGCAGATAGCCAGGCAAGGGAGGACGAGAGGGATGAAGGGGAAGAAACTTGATTTGGGTAGAGCACATGGAAAATTTCAAGGCAGAAAAGAATGTGGTTCTCCCAAGGACCAGTAAGTAGTTTAACTTGGCGGCACAGTGGTATCAAAAGGGGGGGGGGTGAGGGGGCACCCAGGCAATGCCAAGGAGACAGGAATCACATCCCAGAGAGCCTCGTGATCTGGCTAAGGAGTGGGGATTTATCTGCCATAAACAACTGAAGAATTTTATACTAGGAAACAAAAAGATCAGGTCTTTTCCTCCTTAGCTCACTGGCTATGACGAAGGACTAGATTGGAGAAAACCAAGGATGGAAGCAGAGTCCAGTTAGGAAACTGTTTCCAAGCTGTAATGAGAGACTGGTATCCTATAGCCCAGACACCAGAGCCAGGGGGAAATTTCTTAAACCAAGGAGTGGAGCTAGAACACGCACAGCAGCGCTGTGTTCAGGTTCCCCCTCCTCTAACTCCCCTGAAGTCTTCGTGCTCCAGGGACCCTCCTTGGGGTTTGTACCCTCAGATTAGGTCCCAATACATGATCTGAAAAGTCTCAGCATCTTTAAAATTGCCCCGAACAACACAGTGAAGAAAAGCAAGCCCGTTCTTCTCAAACTCTTGCCACTCAAAGAATTCTTGAAATTCTGATCTTAATCATGTTGGGAACTTTTTTTTCCTTATTTCCTTTTTTTTTTTTCCAGTTATTAAAATTTGCTTACATTTCTGTCAAAGAGGTTGGGTCATAACTGGCCTCTATAAGCCTGGAAATATTTTGCAAGGATTATGACTTAACATACAATGCACATTCTTGACCTTATTATCTGCTGCTTTCCCAGTCTGGCCAAAGGTCTTTGGGAAGAGCTTTTTCAACAAAAAACCTGCTCCTGGACCTTCGTCCTTATTTGTGATGCCTCATAGGATTCCCTATTTAAACTCCAAACTACCTCACTCGTATCTCTACAGAATCTTTGTCCTCTTTGACTCTTTGAAGTAAGGCTGAAAATATGACAAAGAAGCAGATGATGGTTATCAGCATATGGCATGCTTCTTTAAAAAAAAAGCTAAAATGTTCCATAAATGCTACCATATTTAAATAAACTTCCATTTTCCTCCCAAACATACTTTATTGATTCTCCCAAAATGAAAGAGGTTTTGGGAGTTAAAAATTTGGGCCAGCTCTGGGCCTCTGAGCTTTGAGTCCTAGTATACAGTTTCACTTTACAACCAACCTGTTGGCATTTTTTCACTTTAAGTATTAGCGTTTCCTTTGGCAGAAATTGTTCGGAACATCAATAGGGCTTGCCAGGGTTTTGCTTTTGTTCTGTAGGTTCTTTGAGAATCTCCAGACTAGAAGGGCCAGTTAGGATTTTCAGGACAAAGGCCAGTGGGATGCTGGACTTACCTCCCACCACCCCCATCCCAACCTCTTTGTTTCCAAACCCTCAATTCTTCCCCGTCACATTCCTTTCGATTTCCCCGACTCGGTGGAAAAAAAAAAAATTCCACCTGCCAAAGCAGGAGACGTGGGTTCGATCCCTGGGTGGGGAAGATCCCCTGGAGAAGAATAGCAACCCATTCCAGGAGTCTTCCCTGGGACATTCCATGGACAGAGGACCCTGGAGGGCTAGAGTCCATGGGGTCACAAAGAGTCGGACACGACTGAGCGACTTAACCACCACGCTCCTTTAACTCTTCTCGTTGAAACGTAGGCTGTCCTGCCTGGCTCTCGCGGACAGAGGGCTCGGTGACCATTGGGCGCAGAGAGCATGACCCCTGCGCGTCCCTGTGGGATCAGATCTGAAAAGACACCACTGAGGGTGCTGGGAGGGGGCGTCCCGGGAGTTGCGGGAAGCCAGGTTTACCTTCACGAAGAGGGTGATGTCGTGGTCCTGCCCCGGGGCCCCCTCCTTGGACGCCTCGCCGCCCTCCTGGCCGCCGTTCTCGGGCACTGTCCCGCCGCCGCGTTCAGCGCTGCGCTCGTCCGCCAGGTGGTTGCTCAGGACGGCCTGGGGCTCCCCGACCTCCGCCGGCCGGATCGCCTCTCCAGCCGCGGTGCCCTCCTCCTCGCCCCCGGCCGTGGCCTCCTCGCTTGGCCCCTGGAGACCCCGCTCCGGCCTCTCCTCTTCGGCCTCCTCCGCCTGCCCCGGGGGCCCACCCTGGGCCGCGTCCTCACCGGCCTCTGCCCTCGCGTCCCCTGGGGCCGCTTCCCGCGACTCCCCTCCCTCGGGGTCGCCCGTCTCCTCCGCTGAGCCCCGAGGCCCCCGCGCAAGCTCCCCGGGGGTGGACCCCACGCTCTCCGTCGCTGGGGCCTCAATCGCCTCTGCCTCGGACTGGGGTCTGCGGTCCCCTCCGTCCCGGGGCTCACCCTCCGCGCCCTGCGCTCCTGCCGTCGGCACCCCGACATCCGTGCTGGCCCCCGCTGGCCCCCCGACATCAGTGCTATCCGCCACCGAATCCTCGGCTCCCACGCTCTCCCCCGCCGGCCCCTCGGCGTCCACGCGGGCCCCCACCGACCCCTCGGCGTCCACGCTGTTCCCCTCCGACTCCGGGGCGTCCACGCGGGCCCCCACCGACCCCTCGGCGTCCACGCTGTTCCCCTCCGACTCCAGGGCGTCCACGCGGGCCCCCACCGACCCCTCGGCGTCCACGCTGTTCCCCTCCGACTCCGGGGCGTCCACGCGGGCCCCCACCGACCCCTCAGCTACCACGCTTTCCCCCACCGACTCCGGGGCGTCCACGAGCGCCCCAGACGCCCCAGGCGCGCTGCCGGCCGGCTCCCTCGGCCCGCTCCCCGCTTCTTCCTTGGCGTTCAGGGCAGCGGGGTCCCCGCGCGCCCCCTGAGCCTCCCCCGGCTCCTCGCCCTGCGCACCTGGCCCGGGGCTCGCCTCCTCCTCCGGCTCCGCGCCGCTCGTCGGCCCCTCTCCCCCGCGGGCGTCCTCCCCTGCCTCGGCCTGGCCCTGCGCCCCGCTCCCGCCCCGCGTCTCGGCTCCCGGGCCCCCGCCGGAGCCCGGTTCCAGCCCGCCCGTTCGCCCTCCGGCCGGCCCCGGGCCTTCTCCCTCGGGCCCCGCGGCCGTCGCGGCTGCGCCCGCCCCTTCGCCCCCCGGCGCCTCCGCGGGGCCGTCTCTAGCCTCCTCTCGCTGAGCCTTCGGGCCCGCGGCCTCCGGCTCGCCCCGCCTCTCTGCCTGAAGCGCCGAGCCCCCGGACGGGCTCCGAGGACGCGGGGCGCCCCCCTCCAGCTCCGCGACCTCGGCCATGGCTGTAGATCCCTGTCTTGGACCCGAGACCCTTCCTGGACTCTGCTGAGGAGCCGGCTGGCGCTAGGCGAAGGGCACAGCGCGGGGGACCGTGGCAGCCCCTCGGAGAGGACCCCCTGCTCCGGGCTCTGGCGGCGCCTGAGCGGTGCGCTGGGCGCGCGGGGCGAAATCCTCTAGCCACAAGACGCCGCGCCCCTTCTCTCGAGCTTAAACTCTCTGGTTCTTTCACCGCTCCTGTTTCTCCCTGGTTCCGTGTCTGCTTCCCACCTGGACCCCTAATTCCGACCTTGGTTCCCTGGAAAGGCGCCCGCGAGGGTGCAGTGCGCGGCTGGGGAGGGGCGCTCGGCGTTCGGAGGTTGACCAGGAGCGCCCTGTGCCACCTCCATCCCCCCTGGGGCTTGGGCGGGGTTTGCATCCTCCTCGGTTCCCCCTACGTGGGTGGCCTGAGAGCCTGGCCAATGACAGCCTTTCTTGCGGCCTTTGTGGATTTCAGTGAAAAGATCCTGACCCTGCCGGCAGCTTGGGAGCTTTCTGGAACAGCTTCAAGTTCCAGAGCCATGAAAATCACCCCCAGACGCCCAAACACCTAATCCCCACTTTCCCAGGAGTCAAGTGTTAAACTTCAGCAGCTGCTCAACTGCAGGCGCCCCTGAAATGCCTCAGTGCCCACGAGCAAGGTGGATACATCCTGGAAGAAGGAAGGCAAGGCGGCACTCCTTCCTTCCAATTTCTGCTGGGGCCTACTGAGAAGTTCCAGGGGCCTCGATATAGAAGGAAGAGGAGCTGTATCATGTAATCAATCGTATAATTCTGCATCTTTCTTTGATTTTCTGTAATTTAAAATGCATTATTTTTAGCTCTGGTGGTTCAGATGGTAAAGAATCTTCATGGAATGTGAGAGACCAGGGTTTGATCCCTGGCTTGGGAAGATTCCCCTGGAGAAGGAAATAGCAATCAACTCTAGTATTCTTGCCTAGAGAATACCATGGACCAAGAGCCTGGCAGGCTACAGTCCATGGGGTTGCAAAGAGTCTGAGCACGACTAAAGCACACATTTTAAAATGAATACAGGCTCAATGCTGAAAATAGGGTTGCTAGAAAATAACAGAGCTCTTGAAAATTTTTCTGTTATCTCATTACCCATGTTAAATGAAGATATCTCCTGCCATGTCAATAAACAAGAAATGTCACAGCCATCAGTGACTTCTGGCCTCCAAATGTGATTGAGGGCCCCCAAAACTGCAATCCAGGGGATGCCACCACCCTCCATGGTGATTGCTGAGGAGCCAAGGGAGTATGAGAAGCAGCCATCTACCGCTGTTTAAGGAGAACAAGGAAACAGGATTTGGCCCCAGATAGTGAGGTGCATATGAAAGGAATGAATTCTGTAAGCCCAGAGGCTTGCATCTTCCCAGGCTTAGAATGCTAAATTCCTGAACTTGATACCAGATCTTTGATGCTCAGACTACCTAGTCCCTTTGTTACAAACTTGTTCATAGCCTGACTCCCCCTCCGGCCTTCTTGGAGCGGTCTCTCAGATTTAACTAAGGTGCTGTCTCCAGGGCTGCAGTCTTCCCTTTGCCCCAAATAAAACTGAACTCAAAAGTCTCAAGTTGGCTTCCCTGGCGGCTCAGAGGTTAAAGAGTCTGCCTGGAATGCGGGAGACCCGGGTTCGATCCCTGGGTCGGGAAGATCCCCTGGAGAAGGTAATGGCAACCCACTCCAGTACTCTTGCCTGGAAAATCCCACGGAGGGAGGAGCCTGGTAGGCTACAGTCCATGGGGTCGCAAAGAGTCGGACACGACTGAGCGACTTCACTTTCAAGAAAGAAGGAGGTGGGGTGGCCTAGGGGCTGGGTGCTAGGGAGCCAGAGCAAGACTTTGAGTATACAGCAGTGAACAAGACTGAGAAGTTTCCTCCCGTTATCAGAACTTCGGAGTGGAACAACAGCAACAAAAAATAATCAAACCAGATACCTTTGGAGTTTTATATAGACATACACACTTGAACAGGGCTTTCCTGGTGGCTCAGATGGTCAGGAATCTGCCTGCAGTGCTGGAGACTTGAGTTCAGACCCTGGGCTGGGAAGATCCCCTGAAGAATGGAATGGCAACCCACTCCAGTGTCCTTGCCTGGAGAATCTCATGGACAGAGGAGCCTGGCGGGCCACAGTCCATGGGGTCACACAGAGCGACTAAGCACACACAAACACATGAACATATTAAAAAACCTTAGCTCCTGTATCTCACACCGCCATATCCAACCTGCCAGGAAATCCTATTATGTCTATTTTTTTTAAGTATATCCAGAATGCAACCTCCTTAATGTACCCTCATTGCTACCAGACTGGTCCAAGCAGCCATCACCTCCTAACTGGTTCTCCTGCTTTTCCCTCACCCTGCTATAGTCTGTTCTCCAGTCAGTTGACCCTCATTTGAAATCGCCAGTCCACCACGCCACTTTTATGCTTGAAACCTTCCAAAGACTTCCTGTCTCATGCCAAGAAAAAGCCAAGTCCTTGCACATCAAGTATGAGATTCCATAAAACCAGGCACCTGAATCTCTTCTGGCCTCACCGGCTTCTGACACACCAACCTCTCTGCTATTTCCTGGAACTTGCTGGGCAACCCTCTGCCAAGGATGCTGCCTGTATCCTCAGTGATCACGCTTTACCTTTTGAGGTCTTTCACAAGCTGTTTTCTCGAAGCACTTATTTTACTTTATGTTTTAATTTTATTTTTATGGGAATAATCCTTAAGACCTACCCTCTTAGCAATATACAATATTGCTCACCATCGTCACATTGTTGTACATTAGATCTTCAGAACTTACTCATCTTTTGCATAAGTGAAACGTGTGACCAACACCTTTCCAATTTCCCCTCACCCCAGTCCCTGATAACCACCATTCTATTCTCTTTCTATGACTATTTTCGATTCTACCTATCAGTGAGCTTATGCAGTAATTATTTTTTGTTTTTCCGGCTTATCTTACTTAGCATAAGGCCCTCCAGATTCATCCAAATTGTTACAAATGGCAGGATTTTCCTCTTTTTTTTTTTTTAAGATTGAATAACATTCCATTGTGTGTATCTACCATATTTGCTTTATCCATTCACCCAAGGAAGAACATTCAGGTTGTTTCCATATCTTGACCATTATAAGTAAAGCTGCAATGAACAAGGATAAGCAGTCTATTTTCAAACACAGGCTCTACTCTCAGTCACCCTTTTCTGCCTTGTTTTTCTCCATAGCAGTTATCTCCTTGTGACATAAGCTATTCTACTTACTCATTATCTGTCTCCTTCATCCCACCCCACCGGGATGGTGGTTCTGTGAAGCTGGGCACATAATAGGCACTCAGTAAATAAGTGCTGAATTAGTGACTGCATGCATGCTTTCACATATATCCACCTGTATACAAACACACACACACACACACACATATATATATATAGTTTTTTTGGGTCATGCCACATGGCATTTGGGATCTTAGTTCCCTGACCTTCCCTCACCTTAGTTCTCTGCCCCTGGTATTTGAAGCACAGAGTCTTAACCCCTGGAGTGCCAAGGAAGTCCCCAATCTGAGCCAGTTTTCAAATACACTTTTTCCAGTTGGTTTTATACTTTGGGGGATAAGCTAATGTCATGAGACAGGCTATACACAGAAAATCTTATCAGCTGACTTTGGTGAGTCCTTCAGTAAATACTTTTAATTACCAGCAAAGGTCGATCAGTTGGTATAAAGGAACACAAAGGAAATGCCAAATAAATCGAGTTGTGAAGGTCACTGTGAAGTCACTTAGAGATTTGCGCAGTGTTGACTCCATTGGCCCGCACCAGATTAGCTATTTAAATACCAAGGAGGGTTAAACAGAGGTGAGGAATTCAGGGATGGGAGGGAAAAGGCAAAAGTGCTGATAATTAAGTCAATTTTTAGTAATTTTAGAGTTTTCCTACCATCTTTTATGAGGAAACACAAAGCAGGGTAACTCAAGGATTACAAAAAAAATCTCAAGGACTTATAAATAAATGATATAAAGGTTTGTTGTTTTTACTGTTTTCTCAGAATGAGCAGACTCATTTCCACAGAGACCCTCTCTTTCTCCAGCAGGTCTCTGCTCCTTTCAGAAGAGCCCTTGGGAAGATGGTGTATCTAGAACATTCAGGCCACAGGCCACACTGTGGCCAAACAAGACGTCCCCCTTGGGTTGACTTCTCCCCAGACAACTCCTCCTCCTCACCTAAGAATGGTCCCAAACCTGGCTGTGCCCCATCACTTATAGAGGTATATTTCAGCTTGTTGTTGTTGTTAGTCACTCGGTTGTGTCCGACTCTGCGAGATCCCGTGGACTGTAGCCCACCAGGCTCTCTGTCCATGGGATTCTCCAGGCAAGAACACTGGAGTGGGTTGCCATTTCCTTCTCCATATTTCAGTTTAGAGAAGGGTATCTCAGGATATCCCTGGTGGTCTAGTGGTTAAGACTCCACGCTTCCATTGTGACAGGCTGGATTCAACCCTGATCAAGTCATGTGGCCCAGCCAAAAAAAAAAAAAAAGGAAGGATACTGCCTCCAAATCGTCCTCACCTGGGAGGCAGGAATTTAAGCACAGGTAGAGCATCCTGTAAGCCAGTGAAAACATCACACTAACCAACACGAATTGTGTCATGTGAAACTGGTGGGTTCTCTGATCACCTTGCCTGACTTAAATTCCACCTTAACACATGTTAACTGTGTGATCTTGAGTATGTTTTTCATCTAGAACAGTGGGCATGAGAGGATTATTGTCGTTGTGAGCTTCAAATCAGAGGATGTATGTGTGATACTCAGCACAGCGCTGATTCTTGTTAACACTACAGTTTCCTTGTTCTACTTGTCCCAGGAGATAGAGCTGTCACATGTGGACAGAACCGTGTATTACAGGGCAGGAAGAGCCACGGAAATCTAGGATGATACTTCATCCCACTTAGCCCGTGATGGCCCAGGTTATGTCTGTTCTTTCCAGCAAGATGATAAGAGGATCCCCCCGACCCCCCACACAGGAAGGGTCCTGGTTTGAGGGCCTCCCTGGTGGCTCAGACAGCAAAGAATTCACCTGCAGTGCAGGAGACTGGGGTTTGATCTCTGGGTCAGGAAGATCCCCTGGAGAAGGGAATGACAACCCACTCCAGTATTCTTGCCTGGAGAATTTCATGGACAGGGAGCCTGGCGGGCTGCAGTCCTCGGGTCGCAAAGAGTCAAACAAGACTGAGCAGCTAACACTTTTCACTTTCACCCTGAACTTTTCTAACTGGTGGGAGTTTCCTCTGTTTTCTTTCCATGTGATTTTGCACTATTTTTAAAACAAACTAGATTCTGAGCAAATACTTATTGGATGATATAAGAGATTTTAAAAGGGGAGAGGAAGAGGAAGGAGAAGCGAAGGAAGAAGGCGAGGGAGATGAGGGGGAAGCGCCCCAATTTTTATTACAAACCACCTGCTGAAAGTCTTGCTGCAAAGTTATTTCATAACCTGGAAGGATGTTTGATAGAAACACGTTCAGCCCAGGGGGAAGGGCAGGGGAGAAAAGGTACAGAAACCTTCTGCCGAGCTAGCTTCTGGGTCCTGGTGACTGTAGTTTGAACCTCTCATTCTCGTCACCTTTACTTCTAACACCAGAAGGAGCAGTAACAATCTTGGTAGAGATGGAGATAGTACTAGAATTTAAGAACGAAAATCGGTTCAAAATCTCCCACCTCTATCTGTACAGTTTCTCTTAGCATTTTGATTGATCACTCAGAGCTTTTGTGTAATAAAGTTTTATTAAAGTATAAAGCAGATAGAGAAAGCTTCTGACATAGACATCAGAAGAGGGCAGAAAGAGTACCCCCCTGCTAGTCTTCAGCTGGATGTTATATAGTCACTAGCAGTCTGTCAAAGAAAGAAAGGAATGTTTAAAACTCAGAATGGCACCAGGCCCCTCACCCATAAGATGCATTTTGGGATAATCTTGGCACCAGATGATTCATCCCAGGCCATAAAATGATTAGCTTGAATCTTATAGAAGGACAGATTACTATACAAATAGTTTTGTTTACATAGGTTAGGGGAACAATGTCTGAGTATAACATACTGGTTTGTCAAGTAGGTTCTGAGCCATTAGGCGGAACCGACTTGAAGACAGAGTCTGGGGTAAATGCATCGTACATTAACATAGCTTAAAACAAACATTTCCATAAGAAAAATGCATTGGTTAACTCAAGGTTTGAGAATAGTTAACTTCAGGTGAAACCAGGTGTCATTATGGCAACACAGTATTTTAAGAGAAACCTCCTTTTAAATTTGTATAGAGAAGGGAAAACTGTAGCTAGTTTGTTCCCTGCTGCCACTTAAGAGAGATAAAAACATCTGACACTTGCAACCTATTTCCTCCATTTGGAGACCCCTGGCCTTCCTGCCTGTTACCCTCTCAGTGGGTCAGGAAGATCCACTGGAGAAGGTTTAGGCTGCCCACTCCAGGATTCTCGGGCTTCCCTGGTGGCTCAGCTGGTAAAGAATCCACTTGCAATGTGGGAGACCTGGGTTCGATCCCTGGGTTCGGGAAGATCTACCACTCCTGTATGCTGGCCTGGAGAATTCCATGGATAGTCCATGGGGTAGCAAAGAGTTGGACACGTTGGAGCCACTTTCACTTTCATTATTTTAGAAATTTGCATTTCTATTAACTCTTTCGAACCCTGCGTTTGTGATCTCCTGTCTCCAGAACTTCAGAACCCTGTAATCAGTCGTGACGGATGTGATCTGAAGAAACAGAGCTTGATCTTGATCACTGAGTTCTAACTGAGGGCAGTTTTGTCGTGGGACATTTGATAATGTCTGGGACACATTTTTTTGGTTGTCATAGATGGGAGGGTGCTACTGG
Organism: Capricornis sumatraensis; assembly: GCF_032405125.1. NCBI lineage: Eukaryota > Metazoa > Chordata > Mammalia > Artiodactyla > Bovidae > Capricornis > Capricornis sumatraensis. The sequence goes on from NC_091069.1 coordinate 107,272,402, forward strand.
CTTCTAGTGGGTAGAGCATCAGGTATTGATAAGGTTTACTCCTTTATTTCAAATGAGCCAAGAAAATGACTTGGTGGTTGAAAGAAAGAAAAGAGAGAGGAAGGAAGGAGAGAAAGAAAGGGAAATAGGAAGGAAGGAAAAGAAAGAGCCTCTATATGTGTGGCACACAACAAGCAAAAATCTTAAAAGCAAACTGGTGACTGTGAATATTGGGAGGAAAACAACAAAAATATTTTGCTTTATTTTATTACATTTACTTATGAATTAGCACAATAATATTGAGGCAAGGCCCCATATGTGAATATTTCGGGCAGAATAATTTAATACAAATGAATTATATATAACTATTTATTATATATTACAACTACCCATATTGCAAATAAGGCACATGTGTGTGCCATGTCTGACTGTTTGTGGCCGCATGGACTGTAGCTGCCAGCCTCCTCTGTCCATGGAATTCTCCAGGCAAGAATACTGGAGTGGTTAGCCATTCCCTTCTCAAGGGGAGCTTCCTGACCCATGGATCGAACCCAGCTTTCCAGCATTGCAGGCAGATTCTTTACTGTCTCATCCACCAGGGAAGCCCATATAAGGCATAACTGCATCAACTAGAAATTTGTGTGGTCCTATAATTTCTCTTCTTTATACTTTCTTTATTGAAGTCTAAAGTAGGTTTCAAATTCTTTCATAATTTTTTTGCTGATGTGGTTGCCAGAAATAATATTAAAGTTCCTGTTCATTTAAAATTAGTTTTGCAGGAATGGCAGGGAGCTGACTCCTTGTCAGTGAAGTCAAATGTAGAAACACAATGAATAGATCCCAGCGCTGAGGGTGCTGGAGAGGAAGAGGTCCCCCGTCCCCAGGGATAGCACTTAAACTTTCCCTGCCACTTTCCAGGCAGGTGTGTTCTAAAGGCCAAGCACATGCTATATATATAACAAGCGCTCAGTAAAGATCTCACAACCGCTTAGAACACAAGTCTTGAAAGTACCTTAAAGAGTGCTCCGTCTAGCTCCCTCTTGTAAATGGAATGTTTTGCATTTTGCCACTATAAAGTTCTTTACACACAGGTATTATTTTTAAATCATTTAATATTCTCTTTAATTCTGGAAGGTGGTCACTGCCCAGCAGCAAAAGTGGGGGGTGTCATAGAGTGAAACAGCATGGAACTGAACTGGATTCAGTGTATTAAAAAGCAGAGGCATCACTTTCCTGACAAAGGTCCATCTATTCAAACCTATGCTTTTTCTAGTAGTCATGTGAGTTTTGCTGAGAAAATGCACTGGTCATAGCAAACACCCTCCTCCAATAACACAAGAGAAGACCCTACACATGGACATCACCAGATGGTCAACACAGAAATCAGATTGATTATTTATATTCTTTGCAGCCAAAGATGGAGAAGCTCTATACAGTCAACAAAAACAAGACCAGGAGATGACTGTGGCTCAGATCATGAACTCCTTATTACCAAATTCAGACTGAAATTGAAGAAAGTAGGGAAAACTGCTAGACCATTCAGGTATGACCCAAATCAAATCCCTTATGATTATACAGTGGAAGTGAGAAATAGATTTAAAGGCCTAGATCTGATAGATAGAGTGCCTGATGAACTATGGAATGAGGTTCGTGACATTGTACAGGAGACAGGGATCAAGACCATCCCCATGGAAAAGAAATGCAAAAAAGCAAAATGGCTGTCTGGGGAGGCCTTACAAATAGCTGTGAAAAGAAGAGAAGCGAAAAGCAAAGGAGAAAAGGAAAGATATAAGCATCTGAATGCAGAGTTCCAAAGAATAGCAAGAAGAGATAAGAAAGCCTTCCTCAGCGATCAATGCAAAGAAATAGAGGGAAACAACAGAATGGGAAAGACTAGAGATCTCTTCAAGAAAATTAGAGATACCAAGGGAATATTTTATGCAAAGATGGGCTAGATAAAGGACAGAAATGGTCTGGACCTAACAGAAGCAGAAGATATTAAGAAGAGGTGGCAAGAATACACAGAAGAACTGTACAGAAAAGATCTTCATGACCCGGATGATCACGATGGTGTGATCACTCACCTAGAGCCAGACATCCTGGAAGTCAAGTGGGCCTTAGAAAGCATCATTACGAACTAAGCTAGTGGAGGTGATGGAATTCCAGTTGAGCTATTTCAAATCCTGAAAGATGATGCTGTGAAAGTGCTGCACTCAATATGCCAGCAAATTTGGAAAACTCAGCAGTGGCCACAGGACTGGAAAAGGGCAGTTTTCATTCCAATTCCAAAGAAAGGCAATGCCAAAGAATGCTCAAACGACCGAACAATTGCACTCATCTCACATGCGAGTAAAGAAATGCTCAAAATTCTCCAAGCCAGACTTCAGCAATACGTGAACCATGAACTTCCTGATGTTCAAGCTGGTTTTAGAAAAGGCAGAGGAACCAGAGATCAAATTGCCAACATCTGCTGGATCATGGAAAAAGCAAGAGAGTTCCAGAAAAACATCTATTTCTGCTTTATTGTCTATGCCAAAGCCTTTGACTGTGTGGATCACAAGAAACTGTGGAAAATTCTGAAAGAGATGGGAATACCAGACCACCTGACCTGCCTCTTGAGAAATCTGTATGCAGGCCAGGAAGCAACAGTTGGAACTGGACATGGAACAACAGACTGGTTCCAAATAGGAAAAGGAGTACGTCAAGGTTGTATATTGTCACCCTGCTTATTTAACTTATATGCAGAGTACATCATGAGAAATGCTGGACTGGAAGAAACACAAGCTGGAATCAAGATTGCCAAGAGAAATGTCAATAACCTCAGATATGCAGATGACACCACCCTTATGACAGAAAGTGAAGAGGAGCTAAAAAGCCTCTTGATGAAAGTGAAAGAGGAGAGTGAAAAAGTTGGCTTAAAGCTCAACATTCAGAAAACAAAGATCATGGCATCCGGCCCCATCACTTCATGGGAAATAGATGGGGAAACAGTGGAAACAGTGTCAGACTTTATTTTTAGGGGCTCCAAAATCACTGCAGATGGTGACTTCAGCCATGAAATTAAAAGACGCTTACTCCTTGGAAGAAAAGTTATGACCAACCTAGATAGTATATTCAAAAGCAGAGACATTACTTTGCCGACTAAGGTCCGTCTAGTCAAGGCTATGGTTTTTCCAGTGGTCATGTATGGATGTGAGAGCTGGACGGTGAAGAAGGCTGAGCGCCGAAGAATTGATGCTTTTGAACTGTGGTGTTGGAGAAGACTCTTGAGAGTCCCTTGGACTGCAAGGAGATCCAACCAGTCCATTCTGAAGGAGATCAGCCCTGGGATTTCTTTGGAAGGAATGATGCTAAAGCTGAAACTCCAGTACTTTGGCCACCTCATGCGAAGAGTTGACTCATTGTAAGAGACTCTGATGCTGGGAGGGATTGGGGGCAGGAGGAGAAGGGGAGGACAGAGGATGAGATGGCTGGATGGCATCACGGACTCGATGGACGTGAGTCTGAGTGAACTCCGGGTGATGGCGTTATATAGGGAGGCCTGGCGTGCTGCAATTCATGGGGTCGCAAAGAGTCGGACACGACTGAGCGACTGAACTGAACTGAACTCTCTTGGAAACTTTAAAGTATAACAATCCGATTTGTTCATTATAGTCACCATGTTGTACATTAGCTCTGAGGAACACTTTCATCTTGTAACTGAAAACCAGTACCCTTTGACCAACATCTCCCTGTTTCCTTCTCCCCCAGCCAATGACAGCCACCATCCTACTGTTTCTATGAGCTTACTTTTTTGGATTCCACATAGAAGTTACTGGGCTCCACTTTTATGTAGAACTGTATCCTGGAAGCCTGGCTCGCTCTTTGCAGGAGGCTAGCTTTGGGTCACAGCCTCTATCACTCAGGTTCACCATGATGGCTACAGCCCCAATCCCACCCCTACCCCTACCATCTTCCCAATACTGCTGCTAAATTTTGTTCTCCTTTAAACTGGCTTTTCTTTTCTTGTTATTTTTTTCTTCTTGAAAACAGGGTCTACTGGTAGCCCCAGAATCTGAGGCCCTGTTCTTCAAGCTTGTTAACAGTTGCCCCACACAGAGCAGTGATGAGAGGCTCCAGGGTTTTCCCCAGACCCCATACTGCAGCACCAAAAACAACCAAAAAGTGCCCTGGAAAGATGCCAATGCCAGAGGTGTTCCTGGCAGGAGAATTCGAAAACCAAGGGATGTGAAGGTTTCCATGGTGTCTGCACTCATTACCTGTCAGAAGAGCAGCAGGTGGGGTTCTGGGGAACGCTGACACTGGTGTGTGATCTGGCTGCCTTCTTATCAGCTGTATAACTTGGGGCAACTCACTTCACCCCTCTGTGCCTTGGACTCATCTTCCCATCCCACGAGAGGGATGTTATGAGTCAATGGATGTAAAATATAGTCAACTTCGTTCTTTGAAGTTTCGAAGACTTGATAAAAAATCTTTTTATTTCTGCACACTTGCAGTCCCACTTACATTGCAATTACTTGTAACCCCCAAATCAACACACGCTAGTGGGGTTTTAAAACACTTTTATTTATTTAATTTTTGGCTGCACTGGTCTTCGTTGCTGCCTGCAAGCTTTCACGATAGTTCTATAAAGTTGCCATGAATACTGAATTAGGAAATACAGCACAGCTATGGGCGGTGCTACTCTTTGTTGTGCGGCAGAGGCTCCAGGGATGTGGGCTCAGTACCTGTGGCACGTGGGCTTAGTTGCCCCATGGCATATGGGATCTTCCTGGACCCGTGTCCCCTGCATTGGCAAGACAATTCTTAACCACTGGACCACCAGGGGACTTCATTCCACAGGGTGTTTGTGGTCATCCTCAGATATATACACAGCGCAGCAAAAAATTAGTTGCCCAATGTACATGTTTCCAATTGAGGTTGTATAAGGCTATGACTCTGCCTTCTTATTCCAAGTCTCATGCTATAAACAAGCGTCCTTTTCATAGTCTATTCAACACCAAGGTTTTTGTGCTTTTTGTTGATTTTACTGTTCAAAATCCACCCTAGTACAGTGCTGACCTACCGTCTAGTATTCCTTTGCACAAGGAGGCTACAGATGTGCTGGAGAAAATACATGTGTTAAGATTTGTTGAGGCACAATATGTATGAAATAATGTCTTTGGTGACTCAGACAGTAAAGAATCTGCCGGCAATGTGGGAGACCTGGGTTCAATCCCTGGGTCGGGAAGATCCCCTGGAGGAGAGCATGGCAACCCATTCTGGTATTCTGGCCTGGAGAATCATCATAGACAAAGGAGCCTGGCAGGCTCTGGGGTTGCAAAGAATTGGATATGACTGAGTGACTAAGCACACACACAGAAAGAAACACACTTAAAACAAAGTTATTTATTTGATTAGTCTATGAAAATGTTGTGACCAAAAACTTGTAGGAACCATGGTATCTGGTCCCATCACTTCATGGGAAATAGATGAGGAAACAGTGGAAACAGTGAGAGGCTCTATTTTGGGGGGCTCCAAAATCACTGTAGATGGTGACTGCAGCCATGAAATTAAAAGATGCTTACTCCTAGGAAGAATAGTTATGACCAACCTAGAAAACATATTTAAAAGCAGAGACATTACTTTGCCAACAAAAGTCCATCTAGTCAAAGCTATAGTTTTTCCAGTGGTCATGTATGGATGTGAGAGTTGGACTATAAAGAAAGCTGAGCACTGAAGAATTGATGCTTTTGAACTGTGGTGCTGGAGAAGACTCTTGAGAGTCCCTTGGACTGCAAAAGGATCCATCCAGTCCATCCTAAAGGAAATCAGTCCTGAATATCCATTGGAAGGACTCATGCTGAAGCTGAAACTCTAATCCTTTGGCCACCTGATTCGAAGAACTGACTCATTAGAAAAGACCCTGATGCTAGGAAAGATTGAAGGTGGGAGGAGAAGGGGACGACAGAAGATAAGATGGTTGGATGGCATCACCAACTCAATGGACATGAGTTTGAGTAAGCTCCGGAAGTTGGTGATGGACAGGGAGGCCTGGTGTGCTGCAGTCCATGGGGTCGCAAAGAGTTGGACACGACTGAGCGACTGAACTGAACTCAACTCAACTCAACCCTGTATTTCTCCAGTATTAGTTGTTCTGTATTTCCTAATTCAGTATTCATGGAAACTTTATAGAACTATCATGAAAAGTAAGAACCAGCTATCCTTCTAAGTAAGGATACCTGACATAGCGTAATGTCCTGGGAGTATCACCATTTAATCATTATTATTTGTAAACTAATACTTGTACATTAATTGTAAATAATTCAAAATCATTGTTGTTTTTTAGACACTAAGTCATGTCCAACTCCTGAGACCCCATGGACAGTAGCCCACCAGACTCCTCTGTCCGTGGGATCTCCCAGGCAAGAATACTGGAGTAAGTTGCCAGTTCCTTCTCCAGGGGATATTCTTGACCCAGGAATCAAACCTGCATCTCCTGAATTGCAGGAGGATTCTTTACTGCCAAGCCAGTGGGGAAGACCTAAAAATTGATTGTTATTTGTAAATTCTTGTAGTCATTGTTACTGGGTTAACAGAGATTGTCAGCTGTAAAAACCCCATAGAAATGTACTGTCTACACAGCATCTAAAGAATGCCTTGATTAGCTTTCATCACGTAGTGAATGGCACCACCTCCTTCTCTATCCTGGAGCACTGCAGTACCATCCTGACTCTTCCCCTCATCCACTTGGATTGATTCTCAATTTGGCAGTTTAAGTCATCTTTTTAAAAAATGTTAGCTGAATAATACCACTCCCTTCAAATCCTTCCACTGGCTTCAATTTACACCTAGAATAGATCTGAAGCTCTTCTGGAAACTCTGAAGGTGTATGTACAGTCATCTCCACTCCTCCAACCTCTGTCTCCTGCCTCACCACATGACTCTAAACAAGGACCCCCACATGAAACTCTCTACCCTCATCTCACATAGCTCACACTCTGACTTCGGTTAGGTCCCTGCTGAAGTCACCTCCTCAAGCCCATCTCCCCGATTGTCCTGTGCAAAACAGCTTCGCTCCCCTCCCTTCTTCTCCATCCTCTCCCTCAGCTCTGTTCTATTTGTCTGATTTCTGTCCCCACCCCCCCAAGACAGGAAGCTCCAGGAGGGCAGGGAGCCTGCCTCTTGGTCCCTAGTGTTTCATCAGCACCTAGAACAGCGCCTGGAGTCCAGGTCAATCTTGATCATCCTGTGTTAGGTGAATGAATGCTACTTTGACTGAATTGACTTGACTTGCTGTCCAAGTTGACTGGATGGTTTTGGACTGTTTGCACAGCGAGGGCTTTTTCTTGGGGAATAAATGTGCTACTCAGTCAGCCAGCCATCAGATATGTTTTTTAATAGATTTTTTTTAAATTTTATTTTGTTGCACAGGATCTTAGCTGTAGCACCCAGGATCTCATCAAGTGGGTTCTAGTTTCCCAGCCAGGGATGGAACTCAGGCCTCCTGCAGTGGGAACTCAAGTGTGGAGTCTTAGTAGCTGGACTTCCAGGGAAGTCCCTCAAACATGGTTTACTTGGCAGAGTTACTCTGTAGTTCCTGCTCAGGTAGAGGTGAACTAGTAACTTGGTGAACTGTCTATAAAGTCAAGATTGAAATGTAGCCACCTCATTTTTCTTCCCACAGACTCCTTTGCCTCATTAAAAGGAAGCCAAGTGTTTTCCTCTTGAGACCATCTGCTTCTTTTGATTTCCCCAGGACCCCAGACATTTCTTCTTGCCAACAAGGGGCAAAAGCATCTCTGGTTTCCCACCTTCACCCAATGCTTATGGTCAAGCCAGAGGCCCTTCTCCTCTCTTCAGGGAGGCCTCATCCCAGTTCCCACACAGCCCCAGGGCCTAGAGCTTGGAGGGGAGACAACTCCATCCCTAGACCCCGAGTTCTCCCGGATGAGTTCCTACATCACAGCTCACAGCCAGTCCCCAACAGGTTCACCCCCAGTGGGTTTCACTCCCAGCTCCCATCTGGGGAGCTGCCCAAGTTGCCCCCGAGGGCCTGAGGTTGGGACACTGTTCAGTTCCACCCTGCCTCGTTAGTGTGGGGTAACTTCTTCTTTACCCTCAAAACAGAAACATGCCAACTCTACTCCTTCCCTGGTAACCCAGGGCAACCCTGCCTGCACCTGGCTTTTGATGAGTCAAAGACAATTGACCAGTCTGACCAGCCCTGTGTCTTCTGAAAGGTGGCTTCTCTCACCAAGAAAAATAAAAGAAGCACACTTTAATTTCCCTTGTGACATCCCTCCCAACTACATTTGTAAATGAAAGCTTTTTTTTAAAAAGCTCCATTTCAGACTCGCCTGGTGGCTCAGTGGTAAAGCATCCACCTTACAGGGCAGGGGACCCCAGTTCAATCCCTGGTCCTGGAAGATTCCACACGCAGCCGCAACTAACCCTCAATACAGTCAAATTAAAAAAACAAAATAAAGAATATTTGCACATGAAGTCCTATCTCTATTTGAGAAATAAAAGCTTTATGCTCACTGTAATTTTGTCTATACCCACAACTCAGTGAGAAAGCTATTTTTTCAGGTAGAGAATCTTTAACAGTTCCCTGGAATTAACCTAGGTGGGACTTTCGTCAAAAGAATATAATGTTATATTTGAACCAGATATCTTTTCATTGGCTACTATTTTATTTTATTTACTTTGCTATACAATAGGTCCTTGTTGTTAATCCATTTTAAATACAGCAGTGTGCACATGTCCATCCTAAACTCCCTAACTATCCCTTCCCCTCATCCTTCCCCCTGGCAACTATAAATTCATTTTCAAAGTCTGTGAGTCTCTGTTTTATAAGTAAGTTCAGCTGTATCCTTTCTTTTTATACCTGGTGGCTCAGTGGTAAAGAATCTGCCAGCAATGCAAGAGACCTGGGTTCGATCCCTGGATGGGGAAGATCCCCTAGAGAAGGGAATGGCTACCCTCTCCAGTATTCTTGCCTGGGAAATCCAGTAAACAGAGGAGCCTGGAGGACTACAGTCCATGGGATGGCTAAGAGGCTGACAGGACTGAGAACTAACAACACTCTTTCTGTTTGGCAAATAAGTTCATTTGTATCATTTCTTTTTATATTCCACATGTAAAGGAAGTAAGTCAGACAGTGAAAGAAAAATAATCATATGTGTTTTCATAATGAAGGAGCAATAAGGAAATTGGCAGGTCTAAAAACAGTTTGGACACACAGTAGCAAGGGGGAAAATCCTATTTTTATTAATGGAACTGTGAGGAAAAGACTCCAAAGCAAACTTATTTGGAGATTTTTTTAATATACAGATTTTTTCTCCTTATAAATCTAATTGATTTTTAAGGCATTACTGGTCTGTATGTCTCTGGTGCACTTATATCCACTCCATTTGAATATAAATCCTGTTGGGTGACTGTAGAAGCATTTGATATATGTAAAAACTTGAAAGCTCTTTTGTAAGCCCGTCTTCAAACCAGGAAGTTGAATTTTCCCAGAATCAAACTGGCTCATGTTTCAACAGAAACTCAGAGCTCGCAAAATACTGGCTGTATTTTTCTATTCCTGGCTAAGACTTTTCTTGCCCTTTCCCCTGCCCCCTCTTTTTACTCTAAGTGTGTCACATTGCTATAAATTCAGGTCGTAGTTCTCCTAGGTCGGGAGAAAGCTAGACGTTTCACCTGATTGAGGACTTTGGGGGCTTTGTTCAAGTTTCTGCCATGGGATTTGAAGGCATAATTGTTAGATGGCTGGAAGTAAGCTGAGAAGTTTCTGAAGTCACAGAAAAAGACCAAGGATCACATACCTGCTGGAAATAGGCAGGTTATACACTAATTAACAGCTGTGAGTCAGCAGAGAAAAAGACCTGAATCTACCTTGGTGGATGTGAAAGTTGGTAAAAAGGAGTTCCCACCTACCCTTTTAATCTAGGTGGGACTAGGTGTTAGCAAAAAAACTGAGCTGGATGTCTGGTCTAATTATAGCAAGGTACCTTCCCAAGTGGCTCAGTGGTAAAGAATCCACCTGCCAGTGCAGGAGACAAGGGTTCAGTATTTGGGTTGGGAAGATCTCCTGGAGAAAGAAATGGCTACCCACTCCAGTGGGAAAATCCTATGGATAAAGGAGCTTAGCACAGTCATGGGTTCGCAAAGAGTCAGACACAACTGAGCACATGCATGTCACACACACACACACAATCCAAGTCTTCAAAGATAGAGTTCAAGAGATTCCTGGGGAAAATTCCTATTTTCATATTCATGAAAGTCAGATTGAAATTTAGCATTTCCTTCAGCTTTGAATGAGGGGGAAATGGTAATGATAATCTGTGAGTGTGTCCCCAATTAAAATCACAAATACTTTTATATCTCATTCCAGTTGTGCATGTGCACGCTAATTCACTTCAGTCGTGTCTGACTCTCTGTGACCCCATGGTCTGTAACCACCAGGCTCCTCTGCCCATAGGATTCTCCAGGCAAGAATACTGGAGTGGGTTACTGTGCCCCCTCCACGGGATCTTCCCGACTCAGGGATCAAGCTTGTGTCTCACATCTCCTGCAGTGGCAGGCGGGTTCTTTACCACTAGGGCCACCAGGTGGAACTGCGCTCAAAGTGTCACGTGTGCTCCTCACAACTTCAAACTTTCAGTCGTTCTTAGATCTGCTTCTGGGCTTTGTTTGATGTGTCCATAAAGGAATACAGATATTACTTCATTGCTTCTTAATATTTCTTCTTAATCACATATTTCTTTGTAATAATTGATGACTGTATTTCAATGTACTTGGCTTTCTTTGAGAATCCTATGCATGTCATTCTATATCAATACATTAACAACAGTATTTAGAGAAGAGTTCGCCTGACCAGTGAAGGGATCCATAGCTCAGTAATGCTTAAGAACCCTTGAACTAGAATTTATTTCACATGAAACCTATACATCCTAAAATGTTCCTATTCTTGAATTCTCTTCAACAGGGATATGAGTTACACGGGTGTATTTAATTTGTAAAAATTACAGTGAGTGAAAACAACTTAAATGTGCTTTAACTAGGGAATAGATAAAGAAACTGGTGTGTACATGCTTAGTCGTGTCTGACTCTTTTGCGACCCCGCGGATTGTAGCCGCCGCCCCCCCACCAGGCTCCTCTGTCCGTGGAATTCTCCAGGCAAGAATACTGGAGTGGGTTGCCATGCCCTCCTCCAGGGGATCTTCCCGACCCAGGGAATGAACTTGGGTCTCCTGCATTGCAGGCAGATTCTTTACCATCTGAGCCACCTGGGAAACCCCAAAGAAACCGGTACATCCATACAATGGAATACTTCTGAAGCTACTGAAATAAGCTACTGAAACATGCAATAACATGGATGAATCTCAAATGCATGGTGAAATCTGGAAGAAGCCAAACTTAAAAAGTCCACAGACTCCGTGATTCCATTTACATGACACTATGTCCAAGTCAAAAACAAACACAAAACAGATTAGTGGTTGGCTAAGGGCAGGGATCAGAGGCAAGAACTGCTGACAAAGGGCACAGGAGATTTTCAAGGGCTGATGGCATTTTTGTAATTCAATGCCTGTTAATTTATCTGCAATTAATAGTGCTGCAAATATAACCTATAAGCTAGTTTCATGAATATCCCCTATATTCCAATTCACCCCAGAGAGGTAGGTAGCTGGACAGCCCATAAGCACAGAGTGCAAGCCAACAACTCTTCCTCTGCCCCAATCACACATGGTCCCTTCTGGCTCTGAGTGCCCGTGTCTGCCCCACATCCATCCCATTTCTACCTGCTGCTTTCCCATCATTTCCTCATCTCAGCCCAGCCTCTTTCCCTTGGTTTTTTCAAACATAGCAACTCACAGAAAGTAGTTGGCATAACTTATAGCCCAAACTTGGATACTTTTGAAAACGAAGTTTTTATGCTATGGCTACAGGTACATGGCTCCTTGGAAGAAAAGTTACGACCACCCTAGACAGCATATTAAAAAGCAGATACATTACTTTGCCAATAAAGGTCCATCTAGTCGAAGCTATGGGTTTTCCAATAGTCATGTATGGATGTGAGAGTTGGATTATAAAGAAAGCTGAGCACTGAAGAATTGATGCTTTTGAACTGTGGTGTTGGAAAAGAGTCCCTTGGACTGCAAGGAGATCCAACCAATCCATCCTAAAGGAAATCAGTCCTGAATATTCATTGGAAGGACTGATGCTGAAGCTGAAACTCCACTATTTGGTTACCTGATGTGAAGAACTGACTCATTGGAGAAGACCCTGATGCTGGGAAAGATTGAGGGCAGGAGGAGAAGGGGACAACAGAAGATGAGATGGTTGGATGGCATCACAGACTCAATGGACATAAGTTTGAGTAAGCTCGCTGCAGTCCATGGGGTCACAAAGAGTCAGACACAACTAAGCAACTAAACTAACTGAACTGAGCAGGTGTAAACCACGAGATTGTCCTGGCAATCTGGCTCCATGGTGTGGGAGAGGTCTACTTCAGATTTAGGGCTTATCATACGCAGTTGTTTGCATCAGAACCACAAGAAGGAAAAAAATGACAAAAACTGAAGATTAGACATACGGATTCTTAAGGCCCTTAGACAATTCCTGGTCCCAAGAATTACTCCTATAACAGGGGTCCCACTCTCCATCTCCACCTTAACTGCTCACACAGTGATTTAGCCATCCTCCCGTTTCATTCCTCACCCAATCTGCCTATGCCCTGAGAGCTATTGTTCCAACCCAAATGGCTCATCGGAGGTGCTTTTGCTAATCAGTTCTCTCCCCTGATAGGATCATTCCATCTGCTGGAGAATGAAACCAGGGGCAGTAACATGAATAATGACACGTGAATGTGCTAAACTCAGGGTGGCTTATCTCACTCCATCCTTTCAGAGCCTTATGAGGTAACTGAAACTATGATGCCCATTTTAAAGATAGGCAGATTGAGATTCAGGGTATCAAATAAATCTGGAAAGCAATGGAGCCAATGATCCAAGCCGGATCCCTCAGACTGCGTGGGCGACCCTGGGGACCGCTACAGCGGGTCACCGTCAGCCTTGCCTTGTCCCAGGTGCCTAGCACAGTGGTCAGGCAAATATTTGCTGTCTGCCTGCCTACCTGCCTGTCTGATGTAACTGTTTAAACAACCAAATTAACTCAACAGCTCCCACCACATTCCCAAACTGCTTGAGCTCAAATAGTCAGTAAAGGTCAGTGTGAGCTAATGGGCGCAGAATCGAGGGTCAAGAAAATGCTCCTGTCCTCAACTTCTCCTCAAGTGGAGATAACCTTGTTCAGAAGTTCGAAGTCATTTCCCCTTTAGACACCAAGACCCAGACTTAACACCACACCAGGTGACTTCTCTATGACTTTACACCTGCGAACATAAAACTGAAAATACGGATGAAGAATTCATGTTTTGTAATATTGTAAGTCAACTACATGCGGGTGTGCTGAGTCCCATTGGTCATGTCGAAGTCTTTGCAACCCCATGGACTGCAGCTCACCAGACTCCTCTGTCCATGGGATTCTCCAGGCAAGAATACTGGAGTGGGTTGTCATTTCCTTCTCCAGGGGATCTTTCCAAACCAAGGATCGAACCCTCATTTCCTACATCTTCTGCATCGCAAGCGGATTCTTTACCCACCAAGCCACCTATTGTACATCAACTACAGTTCAATTTAAAAAAAGTAAAGATTCCAGATTTTGGTTAACCCACGGCATAAATATAAAACATTAGAAATATCCTCCAAGGCAGACAGGAAATTTCCATTTCAACCAAATGCTTGATTACAAGAAACTGCCATGGTTTTACATAACCAGTAGCCCTGTCTTTTCTAATGGATGTGTTGACAAGCCAAAGGGAGGAATTTTAGAAGCATTTTTCTCATGGACACATTGTGATAAATGGCAGTTAGGTATCCAGAGACAGTTCCTCCTGTGAGTCCAGGGGTGGGAGAGCTGAACACCAGAGGAACAAGCTAAGAAAGCTTCATTCTTCTTTCCTGGACCAAAAACGAATAGGCCATCCGTTATCATAAAATGAGTGAGTTTCTGGAATCCTCCCCACCTTTTCTGCTTCCCCTCTGAGGTCCTAATGTTATTCCTGACAATTCCAGATTCTTGGCTTCCTCCTTTATTGACATGAGGACTCCAGAGTCTCCACGTCTGTGCCTCTATCTTCACCCCAATCAGCTACATCTCCTTCAAAGCAAAATCTTATCCACCTTAGTGTGAGTGAGTTCTAATAAGTGCTCAGAAATGCTAACAGCAGCTCTTATTTAGTGCTAACCATCTGCTGTTCTGGTGGTGGTGATGGTGATTTAGTTGCTAAGTCGTGTCTGACTCTTGTGACGTCCCCATGGACTATATCCTTCCAGGCTCCTCTGTGCACGGAATTATCCAGGCAAGAATACTGGACTGGGTTGCCATTCCCTTCTCCAGAGGATCTTCCCAACCCAGGGATCGAACCCATGGTTCTCCTGCGTTGTGGGCAGATTCTTTACCCTCTGAGCCACCAGGGAAGCTCTGTATTAACTCATAGTAGTAGTAGTAGTAGTAGCAATGTTAGTCGCTCAGTCATGTCTGACTCTTGCAACCCCACGGACTGAAGGCTGCCAGACTCCTTTGTCCATAGGATTCTCCAGGCAAGTATACTGAAGTGAGTTGCCATTCCCTTCTCCAGGGAATCTTCCTATCCAGGAATCCCACCCGGGTTTCCCACACTGCAGGCAGATTCTTTACTGTCTGATCTACTAGGTATATGGTGCTTATAATAATTCTGAAGATAAATACTATTATTACTACCTTGCACGAAAGAGGAAGAGACTAGGATTGTGGCTCCTTCAGGGCTAAAGTTGTGTGGCTTTGTCAGCCACGCTAGCCACACTCCTGCAGCCACGAAATCAAAAGACACTTGCTCCTTGGAAGAAAAGTTATGACCAACCTAGACAGCATATTAAAAAACAGAGACATTACTGAGCCAACAAAGGCCATCTAGTCAAGAGGAAGGAATAGAGAGGGTAAGTGTTTTGCCCAAAGGCACCCAGTTGGAAAGCAGCGCAACTCAGCGATGCACCTAGACAGCCTGGCTCCAGTCAGTGAACTTGATCCTATGAACTTGACCCTTCCTAATACTTGGGAGGCATGGACCTGGTGCCAATCACCTGTATGTATTGAGGAGATATGCCCTAAGACTTGCCAGCCTGCCAGTCACTGTGCTGGAGCTGGAACACAGGGCTGACAAAGCCACACAGCTTTAGCCCTGAAGAAGCCCCACTCCTGGGAGGTCTCAGACAGTTAGCCCAGTAATGGCAACGGCAGAGTGGGGGAGGGAGGCAGTGAATGTTGTACTAGGAGAGGGGAGCCCATCTAGGAGCACGTGGGAGCTGTACCCCATCCTGACTTGGGGCTGAATAGATGTGGAGTGAGGCTTGGCAGATAGTTGGGGAAACAATGGAAACAGTGACAGATTTTATTTTTCGGGGGGAGGCTCCAAAATCACTGTAGAAGGTGACTGCAGCCACGAAATTAAAAGACGCTTGCTCCTTGGAAGAAAAGTTATGACCAACCTAGACAGCATATTTAAAAAAAGAGACATTACTTACCCAACAAAGGTCCATCTAGTCAAAGGTATGGTTTTTCCAATATGGAGAGTTGGACTATAAAGAAAGCTGAGCGCTGAAGAATTGATGCTTTTGAGCTGTGGTGTTGGAGAAGACTCTTGAAAGTCCCTTGGACTGCAAAGAGATCCATCCAGTCCATCCTAAAGGCAATCAGTCCTGAATATTCACTGGAAGGACTGATGCTGAAGCTGAAACTCCAATCCTCTGGCTACCTGATGTGAAGAACTGACTTATTGGAAAAGACCCTGATGCTGGGAAAGATTGAGGGCGGGAAGAGAAGGGGATGACAGAGGATGAGATGGTTGGATGGCATCACCGACTCAATGGACATGAGTTTGAGTAAGCTCCGGGAGTTGGTGATAGACAGGGAGGCCTGGCGTGCTGCAGTTCATGGGGTCGCAAAGAGCTGGACATGACTAAGCAACTGAACTGAACTGAACTGGAGGCTTGGCCAGGTGTAAGGTCCACCTGAAAAAAGAACAGAAGTTTAACTGGCAAAAGCAAAGAAAAAAAAAAAAAGAGAGACGAGAAAAAGGAAAAAAGAAAAGAGGGAGGTGTCACCTGCAGGAGGTGAGTGAGCATGAAGGACATGGCTGAGGCCCAGGGGAAGGCCCTGGCTCTCACTCTCTACATCTCATGCAACTGCTTCCTGGAAAGTGGAGGGTCTGACCTCACAAAGTGCAGGACTCTGATGGCGGCCCCAGGCTCCACGGCA
The DNA here is from genome assembly GCF_032405125.1 of Capricornis sumatraensis. Taxonomy (NCBI): domain Eukaryota; kingdom Metazoa; phylum Chordata; class Mammalia; order Artiodactyla; family Bovidae; genus Capricornis; species Capricornis sumatraensis. The sequence goes on from NC_091069.1 coordinate 107,288,722, forward strand.
AAGAGTCATGGGGCAGGGGTGAACCACCCAACTGTAGGGTTGTGACTTTCCAAGCAGTAGTTCTCCACTGAGGGGGACATTTGGCCAAATCTGGAGGTATTGTGGTTGTGAAAGCTTGGGGGAGTACCACCGGCATCTAGTGGATGGACCCCAAGGGGTGCTGCTAGACATCCTATAAGACACAGGACAGCACCCCAGGCCAAAGACTGATCTGGCCCCAAATGCCAAATAGTGCCCACAATGAGACACCACAGGCCAAACAGATGACCCACACAAAGCAACTCGTGAGCAATTCCCAAGTGTCCCGTGGGACAAAGATGGAGAAACAGGGCTCTCTGAAGTGGCTAACTTCTAAAGGAAATGAAACAAGGCTTTTGAGAAATTCCAACAGTGTTTAAAAAAAAATAAACAAAATAAAATGTTAGGAAGCCCCTGTGCCAGGCTCTAAGTCCTGGTTTCAGTTTCCTAACTCCCTGGAGTAGGTCTGCATAGAGGTAGGGTCACACCCTGGTCCAGCCCGCACAGACTGGGTGATCCTGCACCCACCAGGGAGCCTAGTCTGATACGTGAGAGGCTGAACCCTGGGTCCAGCATGAAATGAGCTGATTGTGTGCTGACCAATGACAGCTGGTCAGCTTCAGCCCTTCCCCACTTCCCTTGCCCCGTGAGTCTGGGACAGGAGATGAAGGCATCTGAGATGGGGATCTCTCATCTAACTCCCTTTCTCCCTCCAGGACCAGTGGTCCGCAAGAGGGTAGGGTGTCTACACCCCAGAGTCAAAGGAATAAATAAAAGCACATATTCAGAGTTTTTTGGTATTAACACTCTTAATACTTGCTTTTTGTGTATGTTTTAAAGTATAATATTTTATAACTAATATATAAAATTTATTAGTAAAGCAAATATGCAAATATGTGGCTTATATCTGGAGAAAAACCATAATCAAAAACATAATTGTATCCCATTGTTCTTGGGCTCCCCTGGTGCCTCAGCTGGTAAAGAATCTGTCTGCAGTGCTGGAGACCTGGGTTCGATCCCTGGGTTGGGAAGATCCCCTGGAGGAGGGCTTGGCAACCCACTCCAGTATTCTGATCTGGAGAATCCCCATGGACAGAACAGCCTGGTGGGCTACGGTCCACGGGGTCACAAAGAATCAGAAATGGCGGAAAGACAAATATCATATGATATTGCTTATATGTGGAATCTAAAAACATGGGTTCAAATGAACTTATTTACAAAACAGACTCACAGGCTTGGAAAACAAACTATAGTTACCAGAGGGTAAGGGGGGAGAAGGGATAAATTTGGAGATTGGGATTGACATAGAGATCCTACTATATATAAAACAGATAACTGATAAGGACCTGCTGTACAGCACAGGTAATTTTACTTAATACTCTGAAATCCCCTATATGGGAAAATAATCTTAAAAAAAGAGTAGATATGTGGTGAAGGACAGGGAAGTCTGGCCTGCTGCAGTTCATGGGGTCGCAAAGAGTCAGACATGACTGAGAGACTGATTAACAACAAAGTATGTATGTATAACTGATTCACTTCTCTGTACAGCAGAAACTAACTCAACGCTGTATATTAACTATACTCCAATAAAAATGAATTTTTAAATAAGATAAATATGCAAATGCATGGCTATTTTTAGGTTAATATGCTTACATGAATTAGGATATTGGGAGTACAAAAGTTCATAAAACGTTTGAGGTGCATCATGGAACACTTTTGCTTTGGCTATGGTCTATTTGTTAGCACGGACTCTGAAATAGGGTGACTTGGGAAGTTACTCTTTTTCTTTCAATGTTTTAAAAGTTTTTAAATTAATTAATTTCTTTTTAATTTTCAGCCATGCATTGTAGCACATGGGATCTTAGTTCCCCAAATAGGGATTGAAGCCATGCTCCCTGCATTGGAAGGCAATTTTTTTTCTCTTAACCAAACAGAACACAAAATTTCATTCACATGGTTTCAGACTCCACTTTGCAACGACCTTTAGAAAAACTGCTGCTGCTGCTAAGTCACTTCAGTCATGTCCGACTCTGTGTGACCCCACAGACGGAATTCCACAAGGCTCCTCTGTCCCTGGGATTCTCCAGGCAAGAACACTGGAGTGGGTTGCCATTTCCTTCTCCAATGCATGAAAGTGAAAAGTCAAAGTGAAGTCGCTCAGTGGTGTCCGACTCTTAGCGACCCCGAGGACTGCAGCCTACCAGGCTCCTCCTTCCATGGGATTTTCCAGGCAAGAGTGCTGGAGTGGGGTGCCATTGCCTTCTGTCAAATTTGGGTTTAGTGTCAAAGAAGAATATCCACAGTAAAATAAAAACAGTATGAAATTATTCTTCCTTTCTCTAACTATATAACTGTGGTGAGGCATGATCTCCTTCATAAACCTAAACAAAAATAGTATAGGGAGGCAGATTCTGAACTACTGGTCTGCCTGGGAAATCCTTAACATCTTTTTTAGACCAACGGTTTCTACTTTCCTCAGACTGAAATTCTTCTCTTGGGAACTTTTTCAGCAAAGTGGGCTTGAAGCGGCTGTGCACAGAAGGTAGGTTTCCAACAATCAGCCTGGGTCTACCTCCATCACGCCTTAGGGACTCACTCTGCTTTGGCTGGAGTCTGCTCGGCAGACAGTGAGGGGACCCCTGTGCCCCCACCAATGGAAGGGAGCCTGGGTTAAAGATGCTGTCTCCTGGCCAGAGGTGGAAAGGATCCTTAGTTCATCGAGTTCTTCTCTTCTTTGCTTTCCCACATTCCCAGGGCTGGCTGGTGTCTCAGTGCAGGAAAAATAGCAATAGACAGTAACTAGACGAGGGCATCAGGGTGGAAGTGAGTTGTTTCTCTGAATACTTGCTTCATATGGCTTTGCCTGGACTTCCCAGTGGCTCAGTAGATAAAGAACCTGCCTGCAATGCAGGAGACGCCGGAGATATGAGTTTGATTCCTGGGTTGGGCAGATTCCCCGGAGGAGGGCGTGGCAACCTACTCCAGTATGTTTGCCTGGAGAATCCGCATGGACAGAGGAGCCTGGCAGGCTACAGTCCACGGGGTCAGCAAAGAGTCAGACATGACTGAGCATGCATGCGTGGTTTTGACTATTGACTCCTCTATGTTCAATTTATTATATTTAAAATTGAAAATATTAAAAGTTATTGTTGCGAAGTCAGAAATTTTAAATTAGTTTTTTAAAAAGAGATGAGCAATTCAGGTTGCCAAATTTCTATCCCTTCTGGACTTTATTTGTAAACGCCAGGTTTTTCTGAAGACCATTTTTCTTTTAATAAATCGGTGGCATCTTTCTCAAAATATCATGCGGGCTGATATTCCCTCCCTGTGAAATTTACACAGTGCGTGTGCTCCAAATTTCTTGTAAAAGACTCAACCTTTGGCCCAATCTTTCTTTAAGCCAAATAGTCGTCTGGTTTCAGTGAATCTTGTTTTGTTCCAGGACTGACCTGCGAAACACATTTATTCTACAGGGAAGCTTTTGAATGAATCAATCACCTGATCCCTCCTGGGAAGCTTTTGAATGAATCAATCACCTGATCCCTCCTGGTACCCACAGGCGGCTGAGAGCTCAAGGCTCCCTGTTCCCTCCACTGTTGCGTCTGTCCCCTCCTACGCCTTTTTAGAGGCCACTGGCTCATTAGGAAGGTGGATCACGTATCTGAGCTGTGTAAGCCCTCCTTTCAGGACACGTTTACCTATAAAGGGGATTTTGGCAGGTGTTCAACTCCCCAAAGGAATCTGAAGCCTCTACTTGCTGCCTGAAGCCCCAGATCACGGGGCCCAAACTCCCTGATGTGGAGGGGCAGCCCATGGAACTTACGACGCACCAGTTCGTATCAGACAGGCAGGCATGCCTCCACCACACCCAGATAAAAGGAATAAAAACCCTTCCCAGAGTTTCAGAGGCTGGACCTCGGCTGGCTGTCTTTGGAGGTGATGTGAGCGAGGAGGACTCAGTGTGCTGGCTGGACCCATAGAAATAAGCACAGAGGGGAGCTGATGCAGAAGGGAGTTCAGTCCAGAGCAGGAGGACATCTCCCTTTTGTGTAGGACCTGAGGGACACATAAGGGGACCAGGGACACTCTAGCACCAGTATCCTTCCCCCTGAGGACAGCATGAACTTCTTTTTTGAAATAATTTCAGACTGTGATAGTTTTCATGATGCTGAGACTATCAGCCACTAATACTGGAGATACGGCATTAGGGCACCTTTGTAAGTACCTAACCAGGAAGCTGGAGAAGGCAGTGGCACCCCACTCCAGCACTCTTGCCTGGAAAATCCCATGGACGGAGGAGCCTGGTAGGCTGCAGTCCATGAGGTCACTGAGGGTCAGACACGACTGAGCGACTTCACTTTGACTTTTCACTTTCATGCATTGGAGAAGGAAATGGCAACCCACTCCAGTGTTCTTGCCTGGAGAACCCCAGGGATGAGGGAGCCTGGTGGGCTGCCGTCTATGGGGTTGCATAGAGTCGGACACGACTGAAGTGACTTAGCAGTAGCAGCAGCAACCAAGAAGTAGCCAAATTGGCTTGTTTTCATGCCTAGTAAAGACAATTCAAAGGGCTTCCCTGGTGGCTCAGTGGTAGAGAGTCTGCCTGCCAATGCAGAAGATGTGGGTTCAATCCCTGGGTCAGGAAGATCCCCTGGAGAAGGAAATGGCAACTCACTCCAGTCCTATTGCCTGACGAATCCCGTGGACAGAAGAGTCAGGTGGGCTACAGTCCATGGGGTCGCCAAGAGCTGGACACGACTAAACAACAACAACAAAGACGACTCAATGAACATGAATTTGAGCAAACTCCAGGAGATAGTGGAAGACCCGGGAGCCTGGTGTGCTGCAGTCCATGGGGTCACAAAGAATCAGACACAGCTGAGCAACTCAACAATAACAACCACAACAATTTCACAGACACGCTGAGAAAAACTTGTAATGGGAACTAAAAGCGTACTTCCATCGTGTAATTTTTTTTCATTAAAGGGTGTGAAATAATACAAAGATACTGGTCTTTCACCCTGGTTCCTGCCTCGGAGCTCCTGAAACCCTTGTAATTTCCTGGGTGCTAAACATGTCTTTTGTTCTAATGAAGCAACTCTAGGTGGGCTCCTGGAGTCTCCTGGGTGACTAATGGCCATCACAAAAAAAACAAGCCATGATGAGGAGCTTGGAATTTTCAGCCCCACCTCCCATTCTCTTTGGAAGGGAGAAGGGCTGAAAGTGAAATTAGTGATTAATCATGCCCATATGATGAAGCTTCATGAAATCCCAATAGTAGGGGTTTCAGAGAGTACCTGGGCTGGTGAGCACGTGGAGGTACTGGAAGAGGGCAGGGACCCCCAGACCCCCCTCCCACACAGCTTTCCCTGTGCGCCTCTTCCATCCGAATGCTCATCTATGTCCCTTATCATATCCTTTTTATAATGAACCAGTACATGTAAGTAAGGGCTTCCCAGGTGGCTCAGTGGTAAAGAATCTGCCTGCCAGGCAGGAGACTCTGGTTCGATCCCTGGGTGGGGAAGATCCCCTGGAGGAGGACATGGCAAACTACTCCAGGATTCTTGCCTGGAAAATCCCATGGACAGAGGAGCCTGGCGGGCTATAGTCCACGGGGTCACCAAAGAGTCTGACACAACTTATCGACTAAATAACAACAAATGTAAGTAGATTTTTCCTGAGTTCTGTGAGCAACTCTAACAAATTAATTGAACCCGAGGAGGCGGTGGTGGGAACCTTTGATTCATAGCTGATAGTTCAGAGGCGCTAGTAACAACCTAGACTTGTTATTAGTGTCTGAGCTGGGGCGGGGGAGGGGAGTCTTGCAACACTGAGCCCTTAACCTGTGGGATCTTAAACCATCTTCAGTAGATGGTGTCAGGACTGAGTTCAATGGTGGGACGCTCACCTGGTTGGGGACCCTTGGCATCGGAAACAATATTCTGTGTCTTATAATCATGGTACATGGAAAAGAATATACATGTGCAGATAGAACTGAGTCACTTGGCTCTGCACCTGAAACATTGTAAATCAACTATACTTCAATAGGAAAGTCTCTTCTTAAGTGGTGGAGAAATTTGAGTCCTCCTGATGGTTAATCTTATGTGTGGGTGGACTCCCCATGGGGTGAGCAGCTCAAATGTTGTTTCGGGGTGTGTCTGTGAGGGGATTCCTGGATGAGATTAGTGTTTCAGTGGGTGGACCTCACCCAGTCCAAGCAAACGGTCCTCCCCAGTGTGGGTGGACCTCACCCAGTCCACTGAGTGCCTGAATAGGACAGAAGGTGCAGGAAGGGGCCAACATTCCTGGTTGCCCCAGCTGGGAATATTGTGGGATTCCACCTATGTGAGGTACGGTGCATGTGTGAGTGCTAAGTTGATTCAGCCGTGTCTGACTCTTCACGACCCCATGGACTGTAGCCCGCCAGGCTCCTCTGTCCGTGGGATTCTCCAGACAAGAATACTGGAGTGAGTTGCCGTGCCCTTCTCCAGGGGATCTTCCCTACCCGGGATGAAATTGCATCTCTTCTGTTCTCCTGCTTTGGCAGGCAGTTTCTTCACCACTAGCACTACCTGGAAGCCCATGTGAAATCCGTAGAATAGTCAAATTTACAGAGACAGGAAGGACAAGAGGGGTTACCAGGGGCTGGGGGGCTGGGGGTGGAGAGAGAGTGATTTGTTGTTTAACGAATACAGAACTTACGTTGGGGTGATGAAGACGTTTAGGTGAAGACGATGCTGCTGGTGATACAACACTGTGCAGTCATGTACTGTCAATGAATTGTGTAGTTGTTGCCGTTCAGTCACTAAGTCATGTCCAACTCTTTGCGACCCCGTGGACTGTAGCTCACCAGGCTCCTCTGTCCTCCACTATCTCCTGGAGTTTGCTCAGATTCATGTCCATTGAGTCAGTGATGCCATCCAACCAGCTCGACCTCTGTCGTCCTCTTCTCCTTTCGCCTTTAGTCTTTCCCAGCATCAGGGTCTTTTCTATTGCTTACTTATCCATTGTTAAAACAATAAATGTTACGGATATTTGACTGCAGTTATAAACACACAGAAATAGATTCTTTCAGAATTCTAGAGGCTAGAAATCCAAAATGAAGGTATTGAGGGGGAAAAAGGAAAAAAAGTAGGTCAGAAATTTTACTTTTTTAGTGAAGTTTATATAATCTACTTCCCTGATGACTCAGACAGTAAAGAATCTGCCTGCAATGAGAGAGGCCCAGGTTCAATCCCTGGATCTAGAAGATTCCCTGGAGAAGGGAATGGCTACCTACTCCAGTATTCTTGCCTGGAGAATTCTATGGAAAGAGGAGCCTGGTGGGCTACTGTTCCTGGGGTCGCAAAGAGTCAGAAACGACAGAGCGACTTACACTTTCACTTTTTTTGGTGTACAATCTACTGTGACAGAGCCAACATCTTAAATCCTATTGGAAGTAAGTGGGGTATAAATACATGCATATCACTTCCTCTAAGATATGGGATAGAAAAGACGTTCTCTTCCGCATGCCGCTGTCTTCCCTTCACTGGCTCATCCTCTGTGCCACTCTGTCTTCAGGGACAACAGCACTGTGCAAACACGCCCCTCTGCTCCATCCTGCCTCTCCTTCACTGGGTCACGCCTGGGTTCAGACACCAGGGCAGGCCCTTAGGACCTCTAGGTCTTGGGTAGCTGTTCATCTTCCCAGATCTCTTTTGGGCAAGTGGGTGAGAGTCCCCATCTGTTTCAGGCAGCGCTCCCTTGCAGTGGTAGGAAGCAGGCTAGCTATTTTATGCAGAGATAGATATATTAGCCAATTCATGTGCTTATAGAACTTTCAGAAGGGCTACAGAAGAGGCAGCAGGTGAGGCTCCCAGGAATGACTCAGAGAACTAACCCGCCAAGGGAGTTGCCTCTTTGGCATCCAGCAGAAGTCCCAGAATCAGGAGGATTGTCAGTCTGGGAACCTCTGCCTCCAGGGACAGAGCACCCTATAGATAAATAAACAGGTGCACCCGACTGCCGCCTCTCTGTGCCTTTAGTCCTGTTCAAAATTCAGCTCTCTCCCAGCCCCATCTAATCTGCACCTCATGAATCATGTCCATAGCCCTGTTGGCAAAGCAGGCTGGCAAAGGCAGCTTTAGCCTCTGTAGCCTCTGCAGATGTAGAAGGAAATGGCAACCCACTCCAGTATCTTGCCTGGAAAATCCGATGGATGGAGGAGCCCGGTAGGGTGCAGTCCATGGGTTCGCTAAGAATCGGACACAACTGAGCAAATTCACTTTGACTTTTCACTTTCATGCATTGGAGAAGGAAATGGCAACCCACTCCAGTGTTCTTGCCTGGAGAATCCCAAGAATGGTGGAGCCTGATGGGCTGCCGTCTATGGGGTTGCACAGAGTCGGACACGAATGAAGCAACTTAGCAGCAGCAGCAGCCTCTGCAGAAAAGAAAAGCCCAGCAGAAGCAAGGTGGGATGAAAGAATAAGATCACACCTGCCACACCACTTCATGGAGGTGTTGGGGGCAGTCTAGCCAGCTTATCCTGACATCCCCATCATTTCATTCATTATTTATTGCCATTTATTGTGCCAAGAGAGGCTTCCTAGGCAGTGCTAGTGGTAAAGAACCTGCCTGAAATGCAGGAGCCATGGTTTTGATCCCTCAGTTGGGAAGATCCCCTGGAGGAGGGCTTGGCAACCCACTCCAGTATTCTTGCCTAGAGAATCCCAAGGACAGAGGAGCCTGGTGGGCTACAGTCCATAGGTTGCAGAGTTGGACACAACCAAAGCAACTTTCACTCCAATCCCAAAGAAAGGCGATGCCAAAGAATGCTCAAACTACCGCACAATTGGACTCATCTCACATGCTAGTAAAGTAATGCTCAACATTCTCCAAGCCAGGCTTCAGCAATACGTGAACTGTGAACTTCCTGATGTGCAAGCTGGTTTTAGAAAAGGCAGAGAAACCAGAGATCAAATTGCCAACATCTGCTGGATCATGGAAAAAGCAAGAGAGTTCCAGAAAAACATCTATTTCTGCTTCATTGACTGTGCCAAAGCCTTTGACTGTGTGGATCACAATAAACTGGAAAATTCTGAGAGAGATGGGAATACCAGACCACCTAACCTGCCTCTTGAGAAATCTGTATGCAGGTCAGGAAGCAACAGTTAGAATTGAACATGAACCAGCAGACTGGTTCCAAATAGGAAAAAGAGTACATCAAGGCTGTATATTGTCACCCTGCTTATTTAACTTCTATGCAGAGTACATCATGAGAAACGCTGGGCTGGATGAAACACAAGCTGGAATCAAGATTGCCGGGAGAAATATCAATAACCTCCGATATGCAGATGACACCATCCTTATGGAAGACAGTGAAGAGGAACTAAAAAGCCTCTTGATGAAAGTGAAAGAGGAGAGTGAAAAAGTTGGCTTAAAGCTCAACATTCAGAAAATGAAGATCATGGCATCTGGTTCCATCACTTCATGGGAAATAGATGGGGAAACAGTGGAAACAGTGTCAGACTTTATTTTTTTGGGCTCCAAAATCACTGCAGATGGTGACTGCAGCCATGAAATTAAAAAATGCTTACTCCTTGGAAGGAAAGTTATGACCAACCTAGATAGCACATTGAAAAACAGAGATATTACTTTGTCAACAAAGGTCCATCTAGTCAAGGCTATGGTTTTTCCTGTGGTCATGTATGGATGTGAGAGTTGGACTGTGAAGAAAGCTGAGCACCAAAGAACTGATGATTTGAACTGTGGTGTTGGAGAAGACTCTTGAGAGTCCCTTGGACTGCAAGGAGATCCAGCCAGTCCATCCTAAAGGAGACCAGTGCTGGGTGTTCATTGAAAGGACTGATACTGAGGCTGAAACGCCAATACTTGGCTACCTCATGCAAAGAGTTGACTCTTTGGAAAAGACCGTGATGCTGGGAGGGATTAGGGGCAGGAGGAGAAGGGGATGACAGAGGATGAGATGGCTGGATGGCATCACCGACTCGATGCACATGAGTCTGAGTGAACTCCGGGAGTTGGTGATGGACAGGGAGGCCTGGCGTGCTGCGATTCATGGGATCGCAAAGAGGCGGACACGACTGAGTGATTGAACTGATGAACTGAACTGAAGCAACTTAGAATACACGCACACATTGTACCAAGAGCTCGGTGATGAGTAAAGCACAGGCCCTACCCTCAGAGTGCTTCCAGTCTGTGTTACGGACTGAACTGTGTCCCCACCCACCTTCAAATTCATACTGAAGCCCTTACCCGCAAGGTGACTGTTTTGAAGACAGGTCTTTTAGGAGATAATATAAAATAACTAGATCCCAGTAAAATGTCAAGCATATCAAAGTATGCATGTTTCCCAATAAAAACTCTCCATTCTAATAGCTTGGGGTTGCTTCATGTCTGAAAATCTTCAGTGACAAGGGTTAAGGAAAACCTGCCAATCGTATTTTCTACATTGTATTAATCCGGTTTTTCTCTGTATACTGTTTTCAGATTTTTCAGGCCCTAGGAAAATGAAGGAGAGATGAGAGGTAAGAAGAGCTGACTGAAATTTAACCCAATTAAAATCTGGTTTTGATTACCTTTATTGTAGAATATGAGCTTCCCAGGTGGCTCAGTGGTAAAGAATCCACCTGCTGATGCCGAAGACATAAGAAACATAAGTTCGATCCCTGGGTCAAAGGAAATGGCAGTCTGCTCCAGTGTCCTTGCCTGGAAAATCCCACGGACAGAGGAGCCTGGCGGGCTATGGTCCCTGGGGCCTCAAAGAGTCGGACACGACTGAGCGACTGAGCACAAAGTAAAATGAGGTCATGAGAATAGAGCCCTAACCTCCCAGAGTCAGATAGCATGATCCAGCCACCTCTTTTTCCCCAGCCTGAGGGGGACAACCATGCTGGTTATCAACGATGTAACGGGAAAACTGTACAACAGGCTGCAGACAAGCAGACTTTCAGCAGCTGGCCCTTGATTGGGACAGAAACAACTGAGCAGAGACCCTCCCTAACTTAAAGGAGCCCAAAGTCACGGACACACCTGACCAAATGCAGCTCTAGTGCACAGGGCAAGGATGTCATTTGTGGTGGACTGTTCTATAAAGCAACTCAGGCAGGGTGCTATGGAATGAAAGATGACCTGTTCCCTAAAAGCGCAGGTTGAAGTTCGAAGTCTGCTTCCCTGTGAGTGTGATCTTATATTTGGAAGGAAGGTCACATTTTGCAGGTGTAATCGAGTTAAGGCAAGGTCATATGGGATTAGGGGCTCCAACGCAATGACTAGTCAAGGCTATGGCTTTTCCAGTGGTCATGTATGGATGTGATAGTTGGACTATAAAGAAAGCTGAGTGCTGAAGAATCGATGCTTTGGAACTGTGTTGTTGGAGAAGACTCTTGAGAGCCCCTTGGACTGCAAGGAGATCCAACCAGTCCATCCTAAAGGAAATCAATCCTGAATGTTCATTGGAAAGACTGATGTTGAAGCTGAAATTCCAATCCTTTGGCCACCTGATGCGAAAAACTGACTCATTTGAAAAGACCCTGATGCTGGGAAAGATTGAACGCGGGAGGAGAAGGGGATGACAGAGAATAAGATGGTTGGATGGCATCACTGACTCAATGGACATGAGTATGAGCAAACTCCAGGAGTTGGTGATGGACAGGGAGGCCTGGCATGGTGCAGTCCATGGGGTCACAAAGAGTCAGACACGACTGAGCGACTGAACTGAACTGAATGCAATGACTGATGCTGAACTGAAGCTCCAATACTTGGGCCACCTGATGTGAAGAGCCGACTTATTGGGAAAGACTCTGATGCTGGGAAAGACCCCTATGCTGGGAAAGACGGAAGGCAAAAGGAGAAGGGGGCGGCAGAGGATGAGACGGTTAGATAGCATCACCAGCTCAGTGGACGTGAATCTGAACAAACTCTGGGAGAGAGCAAAGGACAGGGGAGCCTGGCACACGTGGGGCTGGACACGACTTAGCAACTGTTGAACAGCAACAACAATGCAACGACATTTTTTTTCAGATAAAAAAATTTATTTAATTTATTCAAATGGAAGGATCATTGCTTTACAGTATTGTGTTGGTTTCGGCCACACAGAACATGAATTAGCCACAGGTGTACATACATCCCCTCCCTCTTGAACCAGCCTCCCGCCTCCCAGTCCATCCCCCACCTCTAGGTTATCCCAGAGCCTCGCTGTGAGCTCCCTGCATCGTACAGCAAACGCCTGCTGGCTACTCTACACATGGGACCGTATATGTTTCCATGCTGCTCCAAAAGGGAGATGCAGAGACAGACACTCAGAAGAGAAGGCCAGGTGAAGACGGAGGCAGAGCCTGGAGAGACACGGGCCGTCACCAAGGTCGCTGGAAAAGGCAGGGAAGACAGTGCCCTTAGAGCTTTCAAAACAAACACGGTCCTGCGAGAGCCTGATTTCTGGCCTTCAGAATGGTGAGAAAGCACACTGTTGGTGTCATAAGCCTTCATGTCAGCAGCCCTTGGAAATGGATACACAGGACAACCTGGAAAAGAGCAACAAAGGATGACACTCCGCCTGCGGTCCCTTCATAAGAGGAGTTTTCCTCCACTAAAAGCCAGGTTGCCTAGAATCAGCCTCCCATTCTCCAGCTAAAATGTTTCACTGGGGCTGCTGAACTCTGCTGCCTGAAGCAAAGCCAGGGAGTGGCTGGCTCGGATTCGCACTGCCTTCCTGCTTCCTACCGTGTGGGTCTCCCCTGCCCCTGGTAACTGGGGTCCCTCTACACTTCCTCTTGGCCAGAAGTCCTGGTTCCCCTTCATCCAGCTCCAGGGTCTGGTCCAGGGGGTGCTCAGTCGTGTCTGACTCTTGGCAACCCCCTGGACTGTAGCCCACAAGGCTCCTCTGTCCATGGGATTCTCCGGGCAAGAATACTGGAGTGGGTTGCCATTTCCTCCTCCATGGGAATCGTCCTGACCCGGGGATGGAACCTGGGTCTCCTGAGTCTTTTGCATTGCAGGCAGATTCTTTACCACTGAGCCATCTGGAAGCCCAGCTCCAGAACGTCCCACCAAAATCTCCATTCCTGCTCTCTCTTTGGTAGTCAAAGGGACACATCTGTTGGCACCAGAAAGGTGCCTGCTTTCAGATGACACGGGACATCTGAGTTTAACATTCCCACCCCTAACAAGCCCACAAGAGTACCTGGTCCAGAATAGGAGTTCTAGAGATGCAGGTTTGATCCCTGGGTCAGGAAGATCTGCTGGAGGAGGGCATGGCAACCCACTCCAGTATTCTTGCCTGGAGAATTCCATAGACAGAGGAACCTGGCGGGCTACAGTCCATGGGGTTGCAAAGAGTCAGACACAACTGAAGTGACTTAGCACGCATACAGAGACCCACTGAATGAAGGGTGGCCCTGCCTCTTGGACTTCTGCACCATGTGGGCATCAACATCAAGAGGTGCAGACAGCCAGGACTACGTGGCAGAGGTGTTTTTAAGCAAGCAGATCCTGCAGTGCCTTTTAAATCACTGTTATCTGTGTAGGGCTTCCCTGGTGGTTCAGATGGTAAAGAATCCGCCCACAATGCAGGAGACCTGGGTTTGATCCCTGGGTTGGGAAGATCCCCTGGAGGAGGGCATGGCAACCTATTCCAGTATTCTTACCTGGAGAATCCCATGGACTGAGGAGCCTGGCGGGCTACGGTCCATGGGGTCTCAAAGAGTTGGACACGGCTGACTAACACTTTTGATATCTGTGCAGGAGCCTCTGAGTTCCCCAGAACTGATCCTTCTGCCAGGCTTGATCAGCCTGATGGAAAACGCTAGGTACCTGACCAGGTGGGCAGCCCTGGAGGGCCTCTTTCTCCTTCACATTTGCTTTCTCCCTTCCCCCGTTTCTTCTCTCTCCCAGCTTTTATAAAGGGGTGTGGGCCCTTGCCCAGTCAGTGTTAGTGATATCATCGCAGAATCTGACCTTTGCTAAGCCCTTGGCCAAGTTTTTGCAAGTCCATAACATATCACTAGGTGGCAGTGTTTCCACAGCTTGCTGTCCCTTACCCAGCCAGGCCCTGGGATTCAGGAAAGGACAGAGAGTTCTCTCTTATCACTTAAAATCACCCCCACACAGCCCAGTCCCCCTATTGCTAACATCCGCGCTGGTGAGGTACATTTGTTGCTAGTGACAAGTCAATATTGACACATTATTATTAACTAAAATTTAATATGGCATGTAACAAAAATTTAACATGGCATGACAATTTCAACAGGAAAAGCACACAGGACTTGGTGATTGGTCATCTGGAGTGGGGGATGGGTTAGGGATGTGAGTGTGTGTGTGTGTGTGTGTGTGTGTGTGTGTGTGTGTGTGTGTAACGCAGAGTAGGCAGCCTGTGGGTTCCTCCCTGGGTCCTCCCTGTGACTTTCTCCCTGGTCACCAGGAAGACTGCATGCAAGATGCAAATTAGAGCAGAGTAGGATGATCACGTTCGACGAGAAAGGGGAGGACTTAAGTTTTGACCTTTTGAATTTGAAGTGTTTTGAAGATTAGCCTGTTTCTGACCCCCAGTGATGAGCTGGGAGGAGGGGTGAGGGTGAAGGGAGCACTCAGGAGTACAGCCCAGTAAGCCCCATGATCAAAAGTCACAGGTCCTGGGTCACAGAGACAGAGAGACGGTCCAGGTGGAAGGAGTCTTGTCCATTGTGTTGATTTGCCCTGCTGGTTCAAGACAACTCCCGGGGCTGAATGAAAAATGTTAGAACTTTTGTTCTGTTGGTTTCTACTTGAAAGAAAGAGAAGAAGGAAGGAAGGAGAGAGAGGGAGGAAAGAGCAAGGAAGAAAGAGAAAAAGAAGTGTGCTCTGTCCATCTGCCATGTGGGTTGACCGAGGCGCACGTTCTCACTGCAGGAGCCAGACTGGCAGGTGTCGTGGGGTGCACCAGGCACCTGGATGGGAGCTCCAGGTGGTGTGCATTGATGCCACTTCTCAGACCTTCCTTGTTTCAGAATTTTGCTTTTATTGCAGATTCCAAATTCCCATGAAGAGAATGTGCAGATTATATTATTTAGCTTTTAACTAAATGAATCCTCATGAAAATGGACAAAGACGTCCACTGAACGAGGGCGTGAAGGGGTTGCTAGGGCAGCACGCAGAGGTGGACGAGAAGGGGGAGGGCTGGCACTTCTCTACTCCAGGGATGAGCCACTACCAGCCAACTTAGAAAGTCTGAACCTTGGCAGGAGTTTTAAATAAATAAATGAATAGATTTAACCTGTACATTCAAGGTCAAGGTGACATTTCACTGTGAATGAAAAAGTAACCACTGCCGGAAACATGTTGTTAGGATGAGAATGTTCTGAAAACAGAAGTTGGGAAAGGTTTCTATCATTAAGTGATTTTATTGCCGACAAATGACGTGTGAATCTATAAAAGCTCTCATATCTCACATTTTAAAACTTGGAAACACCACTTTCTAATATGTTAAAAAGCTTTTGAGGGATTCTCTGGGTTTTAAAACCCATTTGTGAAACATATAAAAACAAAGAGTTTCCTATTAATTTGCAAGAACCATTCTCTGATAGCAAAGAGCATGGAAATATACTAACTGCACCTCAACAACAAAAATAGTAATAACTTTTGTGTACTTGGGAGATGGGGTTGAAAACTGAGTATTCTGAGTTAACAAGCAGAGCACGCAACACCCACTATGATTTTCCAAAAGGATGAAGCATGTTCCATCACACTGAAATGAAGCAGGGCCCTGCGGTCCTTGACCCCCACACCATGTCTCCTGCCTGCCTTTTGTCTGTGCAAAGCTTTAGTCACAGAGCAAGTTTGATCAGAGGAGTGAGAAATGCGGGAACAAAGGAAACAGTCAAAGGAAACTAAATGATAATAATGTAGTCATTAAGCGCAGTCAGGACCTTCAGTTCCTTCTCAAGGGCTGTAGATAACACTCTGCGCCACATCCTGGGAGCTGTCTTAGAGACACCAGAACACCAGGTGGAGGAGCTCACTGCATGACGACCAGACGGTGCCCAGGACACGAGCTGCCGCAATTCCCAGAACTGATCGCATTGTAAAGAAACCGGGACAAGTGCGCCCTGGAACTGAAGACTAACTGCCCCTGAAACGAGCTGACGCTGGTGAGACCACCGATGACCAATGAAAGACGACTGCCAGAGACGACTGCGCCGTTTCTGCGCGTAGCCCCCTGCCCCCTCTGTCTATAAGAGCTCCCGATTCCTGCTTGTCAGGATGGGGGCGTGGGCCTTTGGACAGGCATCCCCCTGCCTCAGTTGCCAGCATCTGAAATAAAGCAAACCTTCCTTTCCACCAACCTGGCCTCTTTATGGGCTTTTGAGCAGCAAGCAGCCTGACCCACACACTCCTTTTGGTAACAGATTTTGGTGCCCATCTCTTAGACATTATTAAAAGTAACTGAGGGTAATAGAAGATTTTTGAAAAAGCAAAATCATTTTGATTGTTGGTAAGGGCTTTGCCTTCATTTATCTTCCAAGCTAGAGGAGATGAAGATAAAAAAATGCAATAGACATTTAAACCTGTGTTTATTACTCCTTTTTACATACTTTTAAAATGTCTATTTCTGTGTATATTTTATGATATGCATAACATGTATCATGGATTACAAATAAATGTTTTTAAATGTATATAACATACAGCTTTGCTGTTGTTTAGTTGCTATATCATGTCTGACTCTTGCGACCCCATGGACTGCAGCCCGCCAGGCTCCTCTGTCCATGGGGATTCTCCAGGCAAGAATACTGGGGTGGGTTGCCATGCCCTCCTCCAGGGGATCTTCCTGACCCAGGGGATCGAATCTGCATCTCCTGCATCTCCTCTGCCGGCAGGTGGCTTCTTTACCGCCAGCGCCACCTGGGAAGTCCATACACAGCCCCGTAATACATTATTATGCACACTATCTGCATGTGTTTCTATATGCATCAATGAAGAGGGAGCATATATTCATAGACAGTATTTCATATAGTATATACTGGACATTGACTGTGATAATTTAATATTACATGTTACATTATATATTAGATATAAATACTACATTTCTTTGTATTAACACATATTATAACTGTCCATATGTATTTACATACTGTAATTTACATTATACTACATCTGTGTGTATATGCAATCCTCCGACATTTTCCCAGTCCATTCACTCTCCCACCTAGAAGAATTCTCCACCTTTTCTTAACATGCCTTAAACTGTCCATGCTTCATCCTCATCCTCCCTCTCAGCTGATGGCATTGCTTCCTATTTCACAGAGGAGATCGAAGCATCCACAGAGAACCCTCACCATCCCCATCATCCTCACTGTATCACGTCACCAGCCACCAGCCGCCAGGCATCTGTGCTGAGCTTGCTGCCTTCTTTCCACAACAATGAACAGAAGTGAGTCTTCCATCCAGGGCCTGCCTCTACATTCCTGTTCCAGGTGCCCTTCCCTCTTATCTGCACAGAGAAAGCTTCAGAAACCCTCCCACCCCATGCGACCCAGTCAGCATACAAACCTGGGGTTTCTTCTGCCATGTGTAAACGTACAACCACAACCTCTTCCCCTCCTCCCACTCCTTCCAGCTCCTGTCCCATTTCTCTGTGCCCCTCAACAGCACAGCCTCTTGAGTCACTTAAAGTCATTGCCTCCAACTCTTCTTCTCCCAATAGGGCATTTGTGCGTGCATGCTCGGTCGCTTCAGTCATGTCCAACTGTTTGTGACCCATGGATTGTAGCCCGCCAGGCTCCTCTGTCCATGGGATTCTCCAGGCATGAATACTGGAGTGCGTTGCCATTTCCTTCTCCAGGGGATCTTCCCAACCCAGGGATCGAACCCTCTTCTCCTGCACCTCCTGCCTTGCAGGCGGATTCTTTACTGACTGAGCAACTGGGGAAGCCCATTTACTTCCCACTCTTTAGGACATTTACTTCCCACTATTTTGCCAAAGTTTCTCTTGCTGAGATCAGTAATGACTTCCAAACTGTGAAATCCAAAGCTCACTTCCCAGGGGTTCTCAAGGTCAGCCAGCAAGCCAGCTTTGGACACGAAGGACCTTTCTCTGCTTGAAGCCCTCTCTGGCTTGGTTGCCAGGACACCCCATCTGTGGGCAGTTCCTGGATCTCTGACCAGCCTCCCTGGGCACCTGCTGACTGATGACTGAGCTCTCACTTCTCGCCTCACTCTGAGGCAGTCTCTCTGGACAGCCTCATCCTTTTACCTTCCACCTAGAGTTGCATTCCCCAGTGCAGGACCCAGGCCTTTCCCCCTGAACTCCAGACTCACTACCCAACTGCCTCTTTGACAACCTTCCCTTTCAGGTCTAAGTGGTCTCTCAAGGCTAAGTTGCCCCATTGTGAGCTCCTCATAAATGTTTCCCTCCCTAAGGTTGGCTGGTTCCCTGGTGGCTCAGATGGTAAAGAATCTGCCTGCAATGCAGGAGATCTGGGTTCAATCCCTGTGTTGGGAAGATCCCCTGAAGAAGGAAATGGCAACCTACTCCAGTATTCTTGAGCTTCCCTTGTGGCTCAGTTGGTAAAGAATCCACCTGCAATGTGGGAGATCTGCGTTTGATCCCTGGGTTGGGAAGATCCCCTGGAGGAAGGCATGGCAACCCACTCCAATATTCTTGCCTGGGAAATCCCATGGACAGAGCAGCCTGATGGGTTACAGTCCATAGGGTTGCAAAGAGTTGGACAGGACTGAGCAACGAACACACTCAAAGGCTAGAGCTAGTTCCTTCCTGGTGGTTGGGCAATCCACAAGCCTTATGGTTGACCCTGACTCCCTTCTTTCTCCGAGTGTGGTAGATATAATAACGGTCCCCCTGAAAGATTTCCAGATGCACAAACCCGGAACCTGTGACTACGTTACCTTTCAGACAACAAGGACTTTGCAAATGTGATTAAAATTGGGAGAGGATCTGTATAGATCATTCAGGTGGACACTGCAATGTTATCACAAGGTTCCTTGTAAGAGAGACCAAAGAGTGAAGGTCAGTGTGGGAGATGTGATGGTAGATACAGAACTTGGAGTGACACAGGGTCAGAAGCCAAAAAATGGGGTCGCCTTTAGAACTGGGAAAAATAAGAAAATGGATTTCCTTCTAGAACCTACAGAAGAAGCACTCATTTTAGAGGTCTGACCTCCAGAATGCTAAAATAATTTGGGGGTGTTGTTTACCCACCAAGTTTGTGGTGTTTTGTTACAGCATCAATAGGGAAAGAATAAACTAAGGAAATTCTGTTGTGGTGTTGGAGAAGACTCTTGAGAGTCCCTTGGACTGCAAGGAGATCCAACCAGTCCATCATAAAGGAAATCAGTCCTGAATGTTCATTGGAAGGACTGATGCTGAAGCTGAAACTCCAATCCTTTGGACACCTGATGCAAAGAGCTGACTCATTTGAAAAGACCCTGATGCTGGGAAAGATTGAGGGCAGGAGGAGAAGGGGACAACAGAGGATGAGATGATTGGATGGCATCACCAACTCGATGGACATGAGTTTGAGTAAACTCTGGGAGTTGCTGATGGATAGGGAAGCCTGGCGTGCTGTGATCCATGGGGTCTCAAAGAATTGGACACGACTGAGTGACTGAACTGAACTGAAATTTTAAAATAAAGAGAGAATCTTACTACTTTTCCACCACTTCAGGTCTCCGACCCTTATCCAAATCGCTATCACTTCTCACCTGGATTATTGCAGTAGCTTCCTGACTGGCCCCCAGTTTCCACCGTTCTCCCCACATGGGGAACTGGGCATGTAGCTCCTGAGCAAGCCATCCTGACAG
Organism: Capricornis sumatraensis; assembly: GCF_032405125.1. NCBI lineage: Eukaryota > Metazoa > Chordata > Mammalia > Artiodactyla > Bovidae > Capricornis > Capricornis sumatraensis. Next base: position 107,308,534 of record NC_091069.1, read on the forward strand.
TCACAAGAAAGTCAGATCACGTTAGTTGTTTTCTGTTCAACTCTCCACCAGCTCTCTCTCAATGGGAGTGAAAGCCAGAATCTTCACTGTGCCCAGCAAAGCCCTTTAGGATCAGAGCCTTCTACCTCTCTGACCCCAGCATTGCTCCTGCCCCGATCACTCGTTCCAGCCACACTGGCCTTTGAATGATCCCTTCAACGGGCTAAGCAGCCACTGCCCCAGGGCCTTTGCACTTGCCCCTCTGCCTGGCATGCTGTCTCCTAGAAGTGGGCATGGCATCTGTGGCAGCGAAAAGTAAAAAAAAGAATGAGTTTTTCTCTCTCCCTTTCCTAAGAACAAAGAAGACAAAGAGAAGAGTGAACAGGCCTGAACATTCCTAGTTTGTTTTTTTTTTTAATTTTACTCTCAGTTCAGTTCAGTCACTCAATCGTGTCCGACTCTTTGCAACCCCATGAATCACAGCATGCCAGGTCACCCTGTCTATCACCAACTCCTGGAGTTCACACAAACTCATGTGCATCGAGTCGATGATGCCATCCAGCCATCTCATCCTCTGTCGTCCCCTTCTCCTCCTGCCCCCAATCCCTCCCGGTATCAGAGTCTTTTCCAATGAGTCAACTCTTCACGTGAGGTGGCCAAAATATTGGAGTTTCAGCTTTAGCATTAGTCCTTCCAAAGAACACCCAGCACTGATCTCCTTTAGAATGGACTGGTTGGATCTCCTTGCAGTCCAAGGGACTCTCAAGAGTCTTCTCCAACACCAGAGTTCAAAAGCATCAATTCTTCAGCACTCAGCTTTTTTCACAGTCCAACTCTCACATCCATACATGACTACTGGAAAAATCATAGCCTTGACTAGACGGACCTTTGTTGGCAAAGTAATGTCTCTGCTTTTCAATATGCTATCTAGGTTGGTCATAACTTTCCTTCCAAGGAGTAAGCGTCTTTTAGTTTCATGGCTGCAATCACCATCTGCAGTGATTACGGAGCACAGAAAAATAAAGTCTGACACTGTTTCCACTGTTTCCCCATCTATTTCCCATGAAGTGATGGGACCAGATGCCATGGTCTTCGTTTTCTGAATGTTGAGCTTTAAGCCAACTTTTTCACTCTCCTCTTTCACTTTCATCAAGAGGCTTTTTAGTTCCTCTTCACTTTCTGCCATAAGAGTGGTGTCATCTGCATATCGGAGGTTATTGATATTTCTCCTGGCAATCTTGATTGCAGCTTGTGCTTCATCCAGCCCAGTGTTTCTCATGATATACTCTGCATGGAAGTTAAACAAGCAGGGTGACAATATACAGCCTTGATGTACCCCTTTTCCTATTTGGAACCAGTCTGTTGTTCCATGTCCAGTTCTAACAGTTGCTTCCTGACCTGCATACAGATTTCTCAAGAGGCAGGTTAGGTGGTCTGGTATTCCCATCTCTTTCAGAATTTTCTACAGTTTATTATGATCCACACAGTCAAAGGCTTTGGCATAGTCAATAAAGCAGAAATAGATGTTTTTCTAGAACTCTCTTGCTTTTTCCATGATCCAGCAGATGTTGACAATTTGATCTCTGGTTTCTCTGCCTTTTCTAAAACCAGCTTGAACATCTGAAAGTTCACGGATCATGTATTGCTGAAGCCTGGCTTGGAGAATTTTGAGCTAGTAAATTTACTTTACTAGCGTGTGAGATGAGTGCAATTGTGCGGTAGTTTGAGAATTCTTTGGCATTGTCTTTCTTTGGGATTGGAATGAAAACTGACCTTTTTCAGTCCTGTGGCCACTGCTGAGTTTTCCAAATTTGCTAGCATATTGAGTGTGGCACTTCCACAGCATCATCTTTTAGGATTTGAAATAGCTCAACTGGAATTCCATCACCTCCACTAGCTTTGTTCGTAGTGATGCTTTTAAGGCCCACTTGACTTCACATTCCAGGATGTCTGGCTCTAGATGAGTGATCACACCATCATGATTATCTGGGTCATGAAGATCTTTCTTGTACTTTTTTTTACTTTAACTGCTCCTAACTCAGCATGTCTGTAATGAAGTTTACTTTTCTGCCCCCTAACTCTGCAGGAGCTACACTTCACATCTATTTTCCTTTGACTCTGTGCTAAATACATCCCCTGTCTGGTGTTTACCCTTACATCACCCTTCTCCTTGTAGTTACAGATCAGAAAGAAGGCTGCAGAGCCACTGAACTGCAAGACTCCATGACCAAGTTGCTGATGCCAGTCTATGACTGTCTTTGAAACTATGCAAGAGGAAGAAATCAAGATCCTATCACCTTTGTTCCTCATCACCAACTCCTGACTGTGAGCCCTCTTTTTAAATAAGCCCCTAGACTCCTAATGGGCGGTGGGCGGCGGGGGCGGCGGGCGGGGGGAAGGGGGTAGCACCGTTCTTGAGGCATGAGCCTACTGATATTCCCCTCTCTGCTGGCTGAGATTTAAAGTCACCTTTCTATTTCCTCCAAACTCTCTCTGAATTTTTTATTCTTTGATAGGCAGAGAAAGCCAAGATTCTGGCCAGCAACACACCCTCTCCCTTTCTTTACTCATGGTTTTCCCTGGCTGACCTAGCTGAGGTCCTTCCCCCGTCCCCCAACTCTACACACAGTTTCTGATCCCTCTTCCTGCTGCATTATTTGCTTCTTAGTACTTATCATTGGACAGCTTACATGTTATATTTATAACCAACAACTACATGTTTCCTCTGCACATCTTCTTTACTGCCCACCCCTCCCACTAAAAAAAAAAAAAAAAAGATCACCACTAGAAAGTACATTTCTTGAGGGCAGAGGGGTTTTTTGTCTGTCCTGTGTGCACCCCAATGAGAATGGGAGTCCCCAGAGTCAAAGTAAGGGTGGAACTGGGCCTGAACAAAGATGGCTTGGTGTTATCCCTCTAACCCTCCTCCTTGTGAGCTCCTGAATCCTGAACACTCAGTTGCTTTATGCTACACACCAGGCACTGTTAGATGTCACAGGCAAATATCATGTGGCTCCTACAGCACAGGGCGAAATCAAAGAAGGAACCCATCACAATGGTTAAAACTGTTGGGGGCGTTTGTAATTTCCTTGGTTCTGTCCCATCACAACAAAACTCTGAAGTGACGGACGGACCAGTGTTACAGCCCCGTGTTACAGCTCAGTTTTATTTAGAAAGTAAAGGAAAATACATTTTCGAGGTGAGAGGGTGGCTGACCCAAGAGCTTCAAAGAGAAGAGAAGTCCGCCCCCGCCCCCGCCCCCCAACTCCCCCACCCCTCCCACCTCCTCGCTCTCCCCCCCCACCTCCCTCCCCCCCCCCCATCCAATTTTGGCGCCTCTTCTTATTTGTTCTTTTCTTCTCTCCCTGGGCCTGTCCTGTCTAAACTGGGCTAGCCAGGAGGCTGTTTGTTTTACCTGAGGTCCTCACTCCGGTCCTTGAACCTTCCTTTGTTCTATTTTCCCGGGCTTTTCCCTTCTTTGTCTTTTAGCCAAGCCATTCTGGACTCCTTTTTCTTATTCTAACTACCTTACGAGACCAGCCTGGAGGAAGGGCACTTGGGGAGAGGCACCAGTGATGTCCTACCCTCACCACTAAAGCAAATAATGATGACACCAGCTAGATCTCAGGACAGGCTTGCGCACACAGGTGGCTTCTCAGTGAGGCAGGAGGCAGATGGGCTACAGGCGAGGCATTTACAATCAGCCTCCTGTTTACATTTCCTGAGGAAGGAGGCAGGTGGGCTGGAGGCTGGATGTTTACAATCAGCTACCTGTTTTGCACTTCAAAATAGAAATAACAACAAGAACAGGGTGAATAGTCAGGCTTTGTCTCCTGAGGACACTTGACGATAACAGTCATAGCAGGGACAGAGAGGCTAAACCCTGTTTGAGTAGAAGATCAAGTGGTCACATATTTCCCCTCCTTGGGGCAAGGGAGACACTGCACAGGTACAGGAAAGGCTCCTTGAGGGTCAAAAAGGAGGGGGCACCATCCCATAATATGCGATGCTAAGGCCGTCCCATAGGCCTCTGGGCTGGAATCCATCTCGGGAAAAAGTTGTACACGCATGTTGGGGAGGGTCCTAGGGTGAGCAGGTGTGGGAAAAGAAACCACAGAATTGGCCAAAGGTAAACAAAGAGCCAGAAAAACTGGCTCTTGTTTAAACGATTAATTGTTTCTATAAACGATCTAATCGCCTCTTTACTGCTCTCCTCATTAGTGGGGAGGCCCATACCCTCTGTCTCTGGGTGTGCATCTCTGTCTTGTTTTTGTCTTAACTGTTTCTCTGTGAGCTCTCCCACTTGTTGTGCTGTGTCTCTAATAATAAACTTTGTCCCTGCTTTTACAGTTTTGGCCTCCTTAAGAAATGCATTTTTCAATGCGGACAAGGGTCAGGGTCAGGCTGCTTCTAGCCTCTAACCCCAGGACTTCCTTGGTGGCTCAGACGGTAAAGCGTCTGCCTACAGTGCGGGAGACCTGGGTTCAATCCCTGGGTTCAGTTCCTAGGTAGGGAAGATCTTCTGGAGAAGGAAATGGCAACCCACTCCAATACTCTTGCTTGGAAAATCCCGTGGATGGAGGAGCCTGGTAGACGACTACAGTCCATGGGGTCGCAAAGAGTTGGACACAACTGAGCGAATTCACTCACTCACTCTAATCCCTGGTGGTCTAGTGGCTAGGATTCCTGGTTTTCATCCAGGCTACCCAGGTTCAAATTCTGAGCCGGGAATTAAGACCTCACTTCAAGCCACGGCTCATTGCTGCCTCTCCAAGATCACCAGGACAGGCTCTCAATAGACTGGGCACGAAGTGGAACAAATCGTTAATGTACCATCCAGTTCCACCCAGTTCACGGTCTAAAGAAGGACTGATAACAATTGTAACAGGTAACTTGTCCCTAGACCCTGCCCCTGCCCTGATTTCATACCCTAGAAGCTGGCCAGAGGGGAAGAGTGATTTACCAGTTAGCCCTTTGTTAAAAGATTTTAACTCAGAAGACAAGGGGGTCTCCAAGTGGGAGACCAAGAGTAAGTCTTTCCATGTGTCAGGAAGAGGCTGCACAAGATTTCTAACCCATGCAACACTTCTGAAAGGAAGCAATTTCCATCACTTATCTAAACCAGAGAATTCAGAGACTCCAACAGGTCAAGTGACTTCCCCAGCACCACGGAGATAATAAATAAAGGACAGAACTGCAATTTAGACCAGATCTACCTGGTGTCTGGAGCTATAGAGGAGACTGTGTGGTATTATTACAGCAGTGATCATTTTACATCAACACAAAGGGAGACATTTTGAACCATGAGCACTCACTGAAAATACACAATCTGTGAACTTTCAAAAGTGGACACACATTTGCCTAAGTGTCCATCCCCCATCTCTGATGGCCTCAAGATGGCCCCCAGTAGTAGCCCGGTTACTGGATAACCACTGAGGTCTGGTTTCCAGGACCTTCCCAGGGCCTGGCTGCATTCTTGCCTTTGGCTACCCTGAGATGCCCAACATCCTGAATTGAAACCAGCTCCATGGGTTTTGGTTACCTGCGACCAGAAGAATCCTAATTCACATAAAAGTCACACGAGTGTCAATACTTCTGAAAGAACTTAGAGTAATGTAAAGGCCACTGAAATTTTTTTCTCAGCTTGGAAAGGCAAAGTAACCAAATTCCATTTAAAAGGCACTTAGAAGACCATTAAAAATAATAGGGATTTTTAAGGGATTAAGAAGTACAAACTATCCTGCACAAAATAAGCTACAAGGATATACTGTACAAACTAGGTGCACATAACCAATAATTTAACAGATTTTTAAGAGGGGATTTTAAGAATGAACCTTGAGTAGGAAAAACATTCATTTCTCTAAAGTAAACAACAACAACATATGTATTTTCATTCATTTGACAAGACATAATAATAAAACAGACACTTTCAGTTGGGTTATTTAAAGTGTTTACTCGTTTGAGCAGTCTTTGGAAAAGTTTATTCTTTGTAAAAGCAAACACTCAGAAAGTCAGCTATTTGCCTTCTATCTTAAGTTTTGAAGGGCTGTCCTGGTGGCTCAGGTGGTATAGAATCTGCCTGCAATGTGGGAGACCTGAATTCAATCACTGAGTTGGGAAGATCCCCTGGAGAAGGGAACAACTACCCACTTCAGTATTCTGGCCTAGAGAATTCCATGGACAGAGGAGCCTGGCAGGCTATAGCCCATGGGTCGCCAAGAGTCAGACATGATGGGGCAACTTTCACCTTTACTTTTTTCAGTATCTGTCTGTAATTTCCCAGAATGTGCAGAAATGCCTTTGGTTCATTTAATAAGCATTCAGCAGGTGCCTCGTGCACAGAGCCCCCTTCAATTTCCAGAACAATATAGGAAGCCACCTCAAGCAAGTGTCCTACAGCTAAACTTTCCCACATGGCAAATGAATAGGCTGCTCTATCTGCCTATAAACACACGCATGTTTGCGTAACCAGTCTGCAATCAGAGGTAAGAGACAGGTACTAAGAACACAAATAACCAAAAGTGGATTTCTCAGCACCTCTTCATCTTCTCTGTGTTTCGTAATTGTGAAGGCTAACATGAAGGAAGTGTGAGGGGAGGAACATGAGTGAGAGGCGGTAGGATACACTCATTGAAACATGCACCATTTCAAAAAGACAAAAATCACTAAAAACAACTCTTTACTCATAGTGTTCTCCTTGAGAAATGGAATATTACCTGCCAGATCAGTAACCAAAGGATGTCACAGTTAGCAATGATTGCAGCCACACCTGGACGAACTGGTGAGCCCTGAGGGAACTCAGGAAGAAGGAATACCTGCCATCTAGCGACCATCAGACTGCAGCCACTCCTTATGGTGAGCTCTGATGAAAGTCAGGATGTGAAAACACAGGATGTTGGCCCTAGAGAGCTGAAGTGCTTATCAAAGGAGATTTCAGTGAGCCCGCACATAGAAAACTGCCCGATTCCTTAACTTGGGATGTCTGGTTTTCTTTAATTCACAATCATCTTTTTGATGCTCAGACTACCTGCCATTTGTTGCAAAACTTCTATATAACCAGGCTCCTTTCCTCACGTCCTCGGAGCAGTTCTCTCAGGGTTATTTGAGATGCTGCCTCCCAGGCTTGAAGTCCTAAAAATTCCTGCCAAATGAAACAGAACTCAACTTTTCAGTTGTGAAAATACTTTTTAGTCAACACCTTCCTCTGTGGGTAACTGAAGATTTGGATCAAATCTGCTCCTTCTGTTGCAGGAAAGGGGCCTGAAAGGAGCCTCCTGATTAACACTCAGAAATGAACTGCCGGAGGAGACACACATGCTGACAAAGCAAGAGACATTACTGGAAAAGGGCAGGAGGGAGAGCAGGAGGGTCAGGGAATCCAGGAGGACTGCTGTGCTGCATGGCTCACAGTCTTGGCTTTCATGGTGACAGGATTAGTTTCTGGCTTGCCTCTGGCCAATCATTCTGACTCAGGGTCCCTCCTGGTGGTGCGTGTATTGTTCAGCCAAAATGGGTGTCAGTGAGGAGGATTCTGGGAGGTGGTAGGACACTTGGTGTCTCCATTTGACATCTTCTGAACTATTCCAGTTGATGGTGGCTTATTAGTTCTGTTTTCATTATCAGGACCTCCTGATGTATAACAACTCATGGGAATGGTTACTATGGTACGTGGTCAGGGTGGGCGGTTTCAGTCAGTGTTTGCCCTAACACTTTGAACCAATGAGGGAAGTCTGCCTAGTTACAATCCAAAGCAGGAAGCAAGGATAGATCCTAGATTCCACTGCCACTGCTCAAAAAAGAAGAACAGCATTGAATTCCCAAAGGATGCGTTAGGAATTTCATACTGGCTTTATGGTGAAATAGCTTTTAAAAGATCACTCTCAAATTTACTTGATTTCATCCTTATAAACATCCACACTCATACGTAAGCAGCCTGTTTTGCTTAGTTTCTCCCTCTGCTGTTGGCAGCTCACTTTTTTTGTTTTTTTCCCTCCTTGGGCGACACCATTGATCACTGTTAATTTTTAGAGTTGGTGGTGAAGGGACAGGCACAGTGTCCACATTTCTTAAAGATGTAACATACTATAAATTTTTATTTTCTAGACAGAAAGAAGAAATTGACATTTTATTACTAAAGATGTCACCTGCAGTAGGGCAAGAACCTTGGATATCCAGATGTGGAAGGCATGACAGTAATCCTATTTGTGGAGAGTGTCAATGAAAAAAAGTTGCCTGTCATATCAGTAAACAAAGGATGCTGCAACCACCAAGCCATCAGCTGACAGTTGCCCCAAAGGTGAGCCCTGAGGAGACTCAGGATGAGAAAGCATAGTACACTGGCCCCAGTTAGCTAAAGTGCTTATCAAAAGTATGATTTCAGGGAGCCCAGAGTCACTTGCATCTTCTCATACACAAAAAATGCTCAGCTCATTAACTTAAGAGGTCTGGTTTTCTTTCTTCAACAGCAGTAATCTTTTGATGTTTCAACTGAGGAAAGAGGTAGATGCCCCCACCCAGCCCCCCAACACTCCAGGGTAAAGCAATTGGAGAGTCCTTCCCTGTGGATCAAACCTCCCAGATGAGAATAGTAGGACAGTTAAGGCGAGAAGGCTGGGCCCTACTCGGATCACCTATTTCTTGTTCTCGAAGTCAGGAGACCTCCCTGACCACACATGGGTAGAAAAGGCTCCTTGCAGGTCAAAGGGAAGTTATGTCAAGGGGTGTTCTACTCAGATGCCTTTTTGGCAAAATCCATCTTGGCTAAGAGACGTGTGTGCACACATGGAAGGATCCTAAGACATATCAAATATGGACTGTGAACCAGGTTAATCATAATGATTGACAAAGGAAAACTTGGAAGAAATGCCCCTTAAGAGTAATCCAAACTGCCACGAGGGCAAGGCTCAACAACTCAGGAACTCGCCCTCTGAGTCTGCCCATGTGTCTAGCCACATGTACTGTACTCTTTTCCTCTTAATAAATACTCTACCTGCTTCACTACTTTCTGTCTTTGTGGAAATTTTTTTCTGAAAAGTTGAAGGCCAGAACCTGAATCTGTGCTTTCCCCACTGTGACCCAGCTCAGTCTCTGGCTGAGAACCCAAGCCCTGCTCAAGTCATTGCAAGTGGAGGCCACTTGAGATCATGTCTCTCTGATCTTTTTTTTTTTCAAAGACTCCTTTATATTCTGGCTCCTCCCTTATCTCATTAAAGCAGTCTCTCAGAGCAATCTGAGAGGCTGTCTCCCTGGCTGAAGTCCTTAGTATGTTCACTAAATGAAACATAATTCTCAAGTTTTAGGCTGTGCTTCCCTGCCTGCCCCCAACCCCGCCCCAGTAACAAGAGCTTCCATTATTTTGCTCTGATATATTAAGAGCTCTCTCAATGGACATGAGTTTGAGCCAACTCCAGGAGATAGTGAAGGACAGGGAAGCCTGGTGTGCTGCACTCAGTGGGATCACAAAGAGGTCAGACATAACTTAGCAACTGAAAAACAATACGAACAACTTCTTGCCTCAACCAGCTCTCCCAGCACTGGCCATGCATCTGTGAGAGTGGGCCCTGCCTGGCCAGCTCTCTCTGGCATCATTACTTTGAACTAACAGCACCTCTTACTTTCTACTCTCAATCTCCTTTCCTCTCTCTTTCCCCTTCTTTTTCTCTGTCCTTCTCTTTATTTTCCATGTCTTCTACTTTTCTCCACCATGTTTCTTTGGTTCCTTTCCTTTTTCTGTTTCCTGTAGTCCCTACAGCACAAGCTGGAATCAAGATTGCTGGGAGAAATATCAATAACTTTAGACATGCAGATGACACCATCCTTATGGCAGAAAGAGAAGAAGAACTAATGAGCTTCTTGATGAAAGTGAAAGTGAAGAGTGAAAAAGTTGGCTTAAAGCTCAACATTCAGAAAACGAAGATCATGGCATCTGGTCCCATCACTTCATGGGAAATAGATTGGGAAACAGTGCAAACAGTGTCAGACTTTATTTTTTGGGGCTCCAAAATCACTGCAGATGGTGATTGCAGCCATGAAATTAAAAGACGCTTACTCCTTGGAAGAAAAGTTATGACCAACCTAGATAGTATATTCAAAAGCAGAGACATTACTTTGCTGACTAAGGTCCGTCTAGTCAAGGCTATGGTTTTTCCAGTGGTCATGTATGGATGTGAGAGTTGGACTATAAAGAAAGCTGAGCACCAAAGAATTGATGCTTTTGAACTGTGGTGTTGGAGAAGACTCTTGAGAGTCCCTTGGACAGCAAGGAGATCCAACCAGTCCATCCTAAAGGAAATCAGTCCTGAATATTCATTGGAAGGATTGATGCTGAAGCTGAAACTCCAGTACTTTGGCCACTGGATGGGAAGAACTGACTCACTGGAAAAGACCCTGATGCTGGGAAAGATTGAAGGTGGGAGGAGAAGGGGACGACAGAGGATGAGATGGTTGGATGGCATCACTGACTCAAAGGACATGAGTTTGAGCAAGCTCTGGGAGTTGGTGATGGACAGGGAAGCCTGGTGTGCTGCAGTCCATGGGGTCGCAAAGAGTCAGACACAACTGAGCGACTAAACTGAACTGAACTGATAGTCCCAAAAGTCAGAGGCAGTGCTGGGATGGGAGAAAAGAAGCTTGTGTCCTGATTTGCCATTTGCTGCGTATTTGCTTGTGGGAAGGTCATTCCATTTCTTTGAGCCCCAGTTCTACAAACCTGGAGTAATAAAAACTGTTTGTGAGAACCTGGTGGATTGGCTTAGGTTCACCTCATTAACTATTTAAGATCCACCCAAATAAAACTGATGTCATTACTGGAGTCATACAAACAACTCCACAGTGATACCCTCTTTACAAGGGAGAGGAGAGAGAGAAAGACAGGAATCTGAAATCACTGAAGGATTGGGTGACATCGTGTCTTAGTGATGATTCACCGCATTCCATAGTCAACTACAGGTAACTTTGTCTTCACCACTTGCCTAAGGCAGAACTTGCTCTTTTTGTAACAGGGAAGAGCGAAGTCTGACTCCAGGTTGGTTCTATTTCTCTTACTTTAAACTTTGCTTTTCATTGCGTTTATTATAATCAATGGAAGGATGCTGTCTATAGCTGCAAACACTCACAATGGCCTGTCTGGGTGGGAGGGAACCTGCCCACCTGTGAATGGCTACAGAAAAGAGGGAATTAACAGATCCTCATCTCAGTGCTGGCCAAGCCAGGAGATATTTTGCAAGACTAATGGTCTTTTTGCTTTACTTCCTCACCTCCTCCTGCTCTCTGTTCTATAAAAGAAACTGGTATCCAGACCCCAATAAGATGGCACTCTAGAGTGCCATCTTCTCAGACACCTGGCTTTCTAAATAAAGTGGCTATTCCTTGCCTCAATATCTCATCTCCCAATTATTGTGTGGTAAGCAGTCATAGCTTGAATTCAGTGATGTTTCCTCTTTTGGCTTCTTTCCTTTGCACGTGTTGTTCAACAGGTCTAGTTTGCTTGCTGTCAGTGGTCCAGGTAAGGCAGGATTGAAAGAGCTTGCTGTCTTAAGGGAAATGACCACACAGACCTAATCACGACTTAGCTGGGTGTAACTTTTCAAAACTGGTGACTCAGCCACGCTGTTACCTTTTTCCTAATATCTGGCTGAGCTTTCAGTGGGTTTTTCACTGTGATGTCACCCACTCTGCAACACTCCATCTCTTCCCTCATGGCCTATATCACAGTCTCATTTTGTAAATATCAGCTTTATTGAAATATAATTCATGTACCATAAAATTCTCCCTTTCAAGTATAATTCAATGATGGGTGGTATATTCATGAAGTTGTGCACACATCACCACAATCCAACTCTGGAGCATTTTCTTCACTCCACAAAGAAAACGTGTGCCCTTTAGTAGACTTCTGTAGACTTCAAAAATGTTCACAACTGAAAGTTATCCACAGCCTAAAAGTTGAGAATCTGTTTTATACAGAAGGAATTTTTACAACTTCGAGCCTGGGAGGCAGCATCTCATGTAATTCTGGGAGGACTCATCCAAGGAGGTGAAGTCGGGAAGCCAGGATATATATGGGTTTTACAACAAAGGGTAGGTAGTCTAAACATCAAAACATTACTGCTAATTAAAGAAAACCAGATATATCAAGTTAAGGAATTTAGCATTTTTTAATATATGAGAAGACACAAGAGTCTGGGCTCACTGAAATCATTCCTTTGACATGCACTTCAATTCTCTGAGGCCAGCCCCTTGTGTTTCCACACCCTGAGTTTCTCAGGGCTCAGTGTAGGGAGTGGCTGCAGTCTGGAGGCTGTTAGACGGCAGGTATTCTTTCTTTTCTGAGTCCCCTCAGTTCAGTTCAGTCGCTCAGTCATGTCCGACTCTTGGCGACCCCATGGACTGCAGCACACCAGGCCTCCCTGTCCATCACCAACTCCTGGAGCTTACTCAAACTCATGTCCATTGAGTCAGTGATACCATCCAACCGTCTCATCCTCTGTCCTCCCCTTCTCCTCCCACCTTCAATCTTTCCCTGCATCAGGGTCTTTTCCAGTGAGTCAGTTCTTCCCATCAGGTGGCCAAAATACTGGAATTTCAGCTTCAGCATCAGTCCTTCCAATGAATATTCAGGACTGATTTCCTTTAGGATGGACTGGTTGGATCTCCTTGCTGTCCAAGGGACTCTCAAGAGTCTTCTCCAACACCACAGTTCAAAAGCACCAATTCTTTGGTGCTCAGCTTTCTTTATAGTCCAACTCTCACATCCATACATGACTACTGGAAAAAACCATAGCTTTGACTGGATGGACCTTTTGTTGGCAAAGTAATGTCTCTGCTTTTTAATATGTTTTCTAGATTGGTCGTAACTTTTCTTCCAAGGAGAAGCATCTTTTAATTTCATGGCTATAGTCACTATCTGCAGTGATTTTGGAACCCAAGAAAATAAAGTCTGTTACTGTTTCCACTGTTTCTCCATCTATTTGCCATGAAGTGATGGGACCAGATGCCATGATCTTAGTTTTCTGAGTTTTGAATTTTAAGCCAATTTTTTCACTCTCCTCTTTCACTTTCATCAAGAGGCTCTTTAGTTCTTCTCTTTCTGCCATAAGGATGGTGTCATCTGCATATCTGAGGTTATTGATATTTCTCCCAGCAATCTGGATTCCAGATTGTGCTTCATCCAGTCCAGCATTTCTCATGATGTACTCTGCATGGAAGTTAAATAAGCAGGGTGACAATATACAGCCTTGACGTACTTCTTTCTCAATTTGGAACCAGTGTGTTGTTCCTTGTCCAGTTCTAACTGTTGCTTCTTGACCTGCCTGCAGATTGGTGGCAGGTCATGTGGTCTGGTATTCCCATCTCTTTCAGAGTTTTTCACAGTTTGTTGTGATCCACACAGTCAAAGGCTTTGGCATAGTCAATAAAGCAGAAGTAGATGCTTTTCTGGAACTCTCTTGCTTTTTGACGATCCAACGGATGTTGGCAATTTGATCTCTGGTTCTTCTGCCTTTTCTAAATCCAGCTTGAACATCTGGAAGTTCACAGTTCACGTATTCCTGAAGCCTGGTTTGGAGAATTTTGAGCATTGCTTTGTTAGCGTGGAGATGGGTGCAATTCTGTGGTAGTTTGAGCATTCTTTGGCATTGCCTTTCTTTGGGATTGAAATGAAAAATGACCTTTTCCAGTCCTGTGGTCACTGCTGAGTTTTCCAAATTTGCTGGCATATTGAGTCCAGCACTTTCACACCATCATCTTTTAGGATTTGAAACAGCTCAACTGGAATTCCATCACCTCCACTAGCTTTGTTCATAGTGACGCTTCCTAAGGTCCACTTGACTTTGCATTCCAGGATTTCTGGCTCTAGGTGAGTGATCACACCATCGTGATTATCCGGGTCATGAAGATCTTTTTTGTATTCTGATGATGAAGATCTTCTGTGTATTCTTGCCACTGTTGTTAATATCTTCTGCTTCTGTTAGGTTCATACCATGTCTGTCCTTTATCGAGCCCATCTTTGCATGAAAATTTCCCTTGGTCTCTCTAATTTTCTTGAAGAGATCTCTAGTTTTCCCATTCTATTCTTTTCCTCTATTTCACACAGGATTCACCAATTCACTGTCAGGTGGTGGTTACATTCCTGATGGCTGTGACATTCTTTGTTTACTAATCTGGCAGGTAATATTCCATTTATCACTTCCCCTTCTTTATTCCCCCATTCCCTAGCAACTGCTACCTACTTTCTGTCTCTGTCAATTAGGCTATTCTGGACATTTTATGGGCTTCCCTGGTGGTGCTCGTGGTAAAGAATCTGCCTGCCAATGCAGGAAACATGAGTTCAATCCCTGGGTTGGGAAAATCCCCTGGAGAAGGAAATGGCAACCCATTCCAGCATTCTTGCCTGGAGAATCCCATGGACAGAGCAGCCTGGTGAGTCACAGTCCACAGGGTCGCAGAGTTGGACACCACTGAAGTGACTTAGTACGCACGCACGGACATTTCATATTAAGGGAAAGATACAGTAGCTGGACTTTTGTGACTGGCTTCTTTCATTATCATGTTTTCAATGTTCATGTACATGAATCAATATATCTCTTTTTATGGTTGAATATTATTCCATTGCATGGATCTACATCTGGTTTACCCAATTCATCATTTGATGAATATTCGGGTTATTTCTACTTTTTTGGCTATTGTGACTAATAGGGCTATGAACCTTCCTGTGTAAACTTTTGTGTGGACACATACTCTCATTTCTCATGGGTCTATACACAGGAGAGCAACTGCTTGGTCTGGTGACAACTGTGTGTTTAAGTTTTCGAGTAACTGCCAAATTTTTTCTAAAATGGCTACATCATTTTACATTCTCACCAGCAATATGTGATCAGTCCAGCTTCTCAAGACCTTCAAATGACATTCTATTGTATGAGCTATCTCTGCATGCATATCCCTGTTCCTCTTGGATTTAAACTCCTAGAGGGCATGAACTGCACTGAGGCTGGAAAAATAGCAATCACAGCACAGGCCAGATTCTGAACAAATCTCACCTGTCAGTTGGATGACCGTTCTTTTTTTTTTTTTAATAATCACTTACAGTTTCAAACTAGAGGGCAGGCTTGCTTTAGGAGAAAGTACAGGTCTAATGTCACAGCTTCCAAAGACGCCTACACAGAAACCCCACTTATTGTGCCCTTACAGGCTACTTACCACATATGATCTTATTTTTCAGATGAGGAAACTGAAATCCAGGCTACTCTTCCAAGTAATTAACGGCAAAGCTACACTTTAGACCCAAATTTTCACTGAACCACATTGCCCTTTACGGTGAAGAAATTCTGCCTATTTTGTAATAAAGGGGGAAGGGGCGGGGGAAGAGGGAAAAGAGACTTATTTAAAGACCTTTTTTCCCTGCATCCATAAACTCCCCAAAGGCAAGGACCAAGATTTTGTTCCTTTTATTATCTCCTACTGTACACCTAACAGAAGCAGAAGATATTAAGAAGAGGTGGCAAGAATACACGGAAGAACTGTACAAAAAGATCTTCACAACCCAGATAATCACGATGGTGTGATCACTCATCTAGAACCAGACATCCTGGAATGTGAAGTCAAGTGGGCCTTAGAAAGCATCACTACGAACAAAACTATTGGAGGTGATGGAATTCCAGTGGAGCTATTTCAAATCCTGAAAGATGATGCTGTGAAACTGCTGCACTCAATATGCCCGCAAATTTGGAAAACTCAGCAGTGGCCACAGGACTGAAACAGGTCAGTTTTCATTCCAATCCCAAACAAAGGCAACCCCAAAGAATGCTCAAACTACCACAGAATTGCACTCATCTCACATGCTAGTAAAGTAATGCTCAAAATTCTCCAAGCCAGGCTTTAGCAATACGTGAACTGTGAACTCCCTGATGTTCAAGCTGGTTTTAGAAAAGGCAGAGGAAGCTGAGATCAAATTGCCAACATCCACTGGATTATGGGAAAAGCAAGAGAGTTCCAGAAACACATCTATTTCTGCTTTATTGTCTATGCCAAAGCCTTTGACTGTGTGGATCACAACAAACTGTGGAAAATTCTGAAAGAGATGGGAATACCAGACCACCTGACCTGCCTCTTGAGAAATCTGTATGCAGGTCAGGAAGCAACTGTTAGAATTGGACATGGAACAACAGACTGGTTCCAAATAGGAAAAGGAGTATGTCAAGGCTGTATATTGTCACCCTGCTTATTCAACTTATATGCAGAGTACATCATGAGAAACGCTGGGCTGGAAGAAGCACAAGCTGGAATCAAGATTGCCATGAGAAATATCAATAACCTCAGATATGCAGATGACACCACCCTTATGGCAGAAAGTGAAGAGGAATTAAAAAGCCTCTTGATGAAAGTGAAAGAGGAGAGTGAAAAAGTTGGCTTAAAGCTCAACATTCAGAAAACGAAGATCATGGCATCTGGTCCCATCACTTCATGGGAAATAGATGGGGAAATAGTGGCAACAAATGTCAGACTTTATTTTTTGGGGCTCCAAAATCACTGCAGATGGTGACTTCAGCCATGAAATTAAAAGACGCTTGCTCCTTGGAAGAAAAGTTATGACCAACCTAGATAGTATATTCAAAAGCAGAGACATTACTTTGCTGACTAAGGTCCGTCTAGTCAAGGCTATGGTTTTTCCTGTGGTCATGTATGGATGTGGGAGTTGGATTGTGAAGAAGGCTGAGCACTGAAGAATTGATGCTTTTGAACTGTGGTGTTGGAGAAGACTCTTGAGAGTCCCTTGGACTGCAAGGAGATCCAACCAGTCCATTCTGAAGGAGATCAGCCCTGGGATTTCTTTGGAAGGAATGATGCTAAAGCTGAAACTCCAATACTTTGGCCACCTCATGTGAAGAGTTGACTCACTGGATAAGACCCTGATGCTGGGAGGGATTGGGGGCATGCGGAGAAGGGGACGACAGAGGATGAGATGGCTGGATGGCATCACTGACTCGATGGACGTGAGTCTGAGTGAACTCCAGGAGATGGTGATGGACAGGGAGGCCTGGCGTGCTGTGGTTCATGGGGTCGCCAAGAGTTGGACACGACTGAGTGACTGAACTGAACTGAACTGAACTGTACACCTGGCTTCCCAGGTGGCGCTAGCAGTAAAGAACCTGCCTGCCAATTCTGGAGATGCAAAGAGATGTGGGTTTCATCCCTGGGTGGGGAAAGTCCCCTGGAGGAGGGCAGGCAACTTACTCCGGTATTCTTGCCTGGCCAATCCCTTGGACAGAGGAGGCTGGCAGTCCATAGGGTTGCAGTCAGACACCACTGAAGCGACTTAGCACGCACGCAGGAACTCAGTTGATAGCAGTAATTCAAAGACTACTTCTGTGAACCATGATATAATGACTAATAAGCTAAAAATCTAAAAGGAGGGTATTGTTTATCGGGGTCTGGTTCAATCCCTATTGTGCCTGTATCTGACAATATACGGTAAGCATTTAACCATTTGCCAACGGTGGCAGCCAGGGCTATATCTCGCTTAAACCCCCCAAAGTTGGCCTCTGTGCCTCAAAAACGTCACCACATGGGACCCACAGAAGGGTTGCCGCTCTAGCTATCATCCCTGCGCGTAAGACACTGCCCGGCTTCTTGGGCTGGCGTCCGCTGTCAGAAAAGCGGAACCCGGGAAGGAGCTCTTTGCCCGTAACCAACATGGCCTCTCGGAGGCTTCAGACTGAGGGCGGCAGCCTACGGATCACGTGAGGGAAGCTGCACTCTTCTATTGGCTTCTTCTGCTGGACGGCCACGGGAGCAATAACCCACGTGGGCCGGCCTTAAAGGGCCCGCGGATATCTCAGCCGTAGCTCTGCCCTCTGTGGCCGGCTGGGGCCCCCGAAAGGAAAGGCGGCGGGCGGGGCCCGGCGCTCTCCCGGAGCCGCGGTGACCGCCGCCGGCTGCAACGCGAGCCCCGAGGCGGCGGACCGGAGAGGGGCGCGAGGATCCCGCGTGGGGCCGCGCGGGCGCGAGGTCATGGAGGACAGCTCCGCCGGGCCCCGGCTCGGGGCGGCGGCCGAAGCGGCCGAAGCGGCCGAGGCGCGAGCGCAGCCCGGGTACACGCTGCGGCCCTTCGCGCCGTTCTCGGGGGCGGCCGGGCCCGACGAGGGCGGCGGCGACTGGAGCTTCATCGACTGCGAGATGATGGAGGAGGTGGACCTGCAGGACCTGCCCAGCGCCACCATCGCCTGCCACCTGGACCCGCGCGTGTTCGTGGATGGCCTGTGCCGGGTGAGGGCCCGGGCGCGGCGGCCCGTCGGGCGGAGGGCGGACACTTGTTGCCGGGACGAGGTGGCGCCGAGGTCCGGGGCCGGCTCGGGGCAGCCTCTTCAAGCCGGGCCGCCGGCGGAGGAACGCAGCGATGTCCCCGGCCACCCTGCCTCGGTTCCCCTCTGTCCCGGCTGGGGTGGGAGCGCCCTCCCCGAGATCCCGGGTTCCCTAGCACCTGCCGGGCCGCGCGCTGCCCGCCCATGGTGGGGATCTTCAGAGGGACTTGCCTTTCACCTGGGCTGGCTGGTAACCACCTCCCAGAGATGCCCCTGCCCCCCCTCCCGCCCCCCCGGCCCCGGGTGTGAACTCGGGTGCGTTAGAAGGGCCACATCGCAGGAGACGATCGGAGCATGAATTAGCTGCCCAAATGGCCGGGGATGCGCGTACCCTCACCTTGAGTCTTGGGTCGTGCCGGGCACTTTACTTAACTCCTTTGAGGAGGGGTCACTTCATTCATAGGGAGGAGGAAACAGACATTTGTCTGCGCGACGTTGACTCACTGTACATAAATAGGACGGTGTCTCCGCATTCTCAATCTGCACGCCTGGGAAGGAAAGCCAATGTTTGGGTGAGAAGCTGCGGTTGCTCTTTATCCAGCGCTTGGCCAGTTTTGGTCGAATGGTGTTGGGGGGAAGGGGCCATTTGCTAGGCCTTTGAGCATAGTTAGTCGGGAATCCCGCTCCCTGAAGAGGGGGTGGGGCAGGGGACACTCAGTAAAGGGGGAGTTGGATTTTGTTTTCTGCTTTTATTTTCCCCTCCAGATCCCCACATTTTAGACACGTTGGAGGGTGAGGGGGCAGGTATGAGTAACAGATGGTGGTGGGGAGGAGGGATTTATTTTTGATCTGCAATCAGTGTGCAGAGTAAAATGTGTACCTCCGCTGGCGTTGCAGGATAAAGCCTGCCTTGGAGAGAGATGCCCCATTAGGGGAGCAGCTATCAAAGAAAGTGCTGCTTTCGGATGCTTGGCTCTGAGTCCGCGGTTAAGTGTCAGTGAACTGGAGTTGAAGGCGGCTGCCAAGAGGGACAACATTGGAACAGAGATTGGTGCCCTTAAGACCCATGTGTTTATCAGGTACAGGCCCATCTACTCTCAGAAAGGATGTCCAGTGCTATGTGCTTAGATAAGGGTCCGTGCATGCTTTCTAAAGCTACAGTTGGCACAAATACAGGGTCTAACTCCTTTCACTCTAAAACCTTTTCTCTTCTTGAGGCTGAGGTCTGTCAGTATATGGAGTTTCTTTCTTACTGGTCCTAGGCAGTCATGCCAAAGGAGCAAGATCAGATCATACAAGATGTCGCTTGTGTGCCTAGCAGTCTCATAGTTTTGCAGTCTTCCCTGTGTCAGAGACCATCCTGAAATTGCTGCATCTGAAATGTTTCCCACCTTGCAAGCTCTTCACTTTAACAAATGGGTAGAGATTCTGCTTTGAGCCAGGCACTCACTGTTCTAGGCTCTGAGGGCACAGCAGTGAAGAAAAGAGCCTTTCTGCCTTCAGGACTGGCATTTTTGTTGGGGAAAACAAGACAATAAACAAATATATATGAAATAGGTCAGGAGGTGATGGTACTATAGGAAAGAAATTGGCCTTAGGAGATGGGGAGGGGAGGGTGACTGCTGTTTTACCAGAAGACGATCGGGGAAAGGCTTACTCACAGGGTACTGTTTTAAGCAGAGACACCGTTCATTTATTCTTTTACTGTTTAGCGAATGCTTCCTGTGCTTCAGGTGCTGTTTTAGGCCCAGTGGACAGAGTGGTGAACACGATGAGCTTTCTGCTTATGTTCTAGCAGAGGCTGAGAAAGGGGGAGACAGTTTTTAAAAAGGAATGCACAGGTGGGAATCAGGCTGGTGTGATAGGGAGTGGCCGAGGAGAGGACAGAGAGTAGGCTGTGCCAGCCAGGACCTAGCAGGGATACTGCAGTGGTTCCGGAGGGGTAATGAAGAACCGGTTGGTGGGGGCAGGACTGAGGCAATCAACAGAGAGTGTTGGATGGAGGGAAGTCCTGTTGCTGGGACCCTAGGGGAGGAATCTTCTGGCAGGAGCTACAGACATGGAGGGATGGAACTGAGGTGCTGAAGCAGCGAGCTGCAAGTTAAGAAGTATCCCAGCTTGCCCCAGCTTTCTGATCTCATCATTGGTGGAACCAAGCTGGCAGCCAGGAAGCTGGGGACTCCAAGCAATGCAGCTGGTAGGTGGGGTCAGGGCTCAGAGAAGGTGGAGGGGGCGAACACAGCTCTGGGATCAGTGCCGGTAAAGAGGACCTGCAGAGAGAGTCAGCCTGCAGGCCGTTTTACACCAAGTGGCCCCAGAAGGCCACTCCGCACTGCTTGGGTGTGGCTGGCAGGAAGAAGCTCCCCATGTAGATTGTTGTGTGGTGGGCCTCCAGGCAGAGGGCATAGCAGATGTGGAAGTTCCAGGGCAAGGATGAGCGAAGGCCTTTCCAGGGCCCAGTGAGGGAGGTGGTGGTGGCCAAGGTTGGATGCAGCCAGGGAACGGTTCCTTGGGAGCCTGGGAGGCCCTGGGAAGGATTCGGGTCCTGTACTAATTAAAAGCTAGCTGGAGAATGGCTTTGGGGAAGGAGGTTGAGTGGACAGGAGAGGCAGCAAGGAGACCCCTTGTGAGGATCTTAGCTTGGGTTGTCAGGGGAGCTGGCCAGGTGTTTGCACTAGGCTTGTGGGGTTGGAAACCATGCTCTCTTCTCCATGCAGGGCTCAGGAGCCTCCGAATGTGGGCTGGGGGAGCTCTGTGTCTTGGTCGCCCATCTACAGGGTCCTTCAGACCACTGGAAAGCCTTCCAGGAGAAAGCTAGTCTCTCATTTAGCCAACACCACCCCTCCAGGTGGGAAGATGCGGCTTCTGAGATTTCAGTTGGACAACTTTATCGTTTTGGAGGCCATTTTTCCTAAAGCTGGAGTGTCGCCTTGGGGTGCTGTAGTGAAAATGTGATTCTACTTGAGGTCAGCAGTGTCTGACCCTTGAGTAGGCAGACTGTTAACTGTGTTGCCCACAGAGGTCCCCTTTGTGCTGGTAGTCTGGCCATGTGGGTATCTTTATCTAGTCTGTTGGAGGGTCACCTGGATGAGTGACAGTGTCTTAACCCGTTAAAGCTACTGTAACAAAATACCACAGACTGATGGCTTCTAAACAACAGGAACTTATTTCACGCAGTTGTGGAGGCCAGCATGGCTGGGTGAGGGCCCTCTTGTGGGTTATAGGCTCCTCTGTGCCCTCATGCAGTGGAACGGATGAGAGAGCTCTGTGGGGGTCTCTTACAAGGGCACTAATCCCATTATGAGGGCCCCACCCTCATGATCCTTAATAACCTCTGAATAGCTGATACCATCATCTTCGAGGGGGAGCACATCAGTCTATGAATTTGGGGGAAACAGGCATCCAGAGGGTGGCAGGTGATGTGAAGGAAAAAGGCTGTGTCAGTGTTCTTCCCATGTGTTCATGTCATTCTCTGACCTTCATCTTAAAGGAAAGAAAGAAATTGACCCGAACTATCGGTTCATTTCCTGGTGGCACAGACAGTAAAGAAACCGCCTGCAATGCAGAAGATCCAGAGTTCAATCCCTGGGTTGGGAAGGTCCCCTGAAGAAGGGAATGGCAACCCACCCCAGTATTCTTGCCTGGAAAATTCACTGGACTGAGGAGACTGCACGCGACAGTCCATGGGGTCGCAAAGAGTCAGACAGGACTGAGCAACTGACATCATTTCATTAGGGAGTTAATACTGGAAGCTCATTTTCTAACTATCACAGTTGGATCTGGTATGTAAAATGTATTTTTGTTAGCTGGATCATCATCCAGTATTGTAAATTATTTATAATCAACATGTTCATTAATTGTTTATCTAAAAAATGAAGCCATATCATCATTAATTTCAAATAATTAAGAGATTCACACCATTACAAATAAATGAAAACTTTTATTAAAATAAGATTATTTTTCTGTTGTACATATGTTTGCTTAGCATATTCCACTGCCGTATTCTTTTTGTGAACCTTTTTGCTTTTTACTGAGAAAGTAGAGCTGTGCTTTGCACCAGTAATTACCTGTGCTTTGGATTGTTGGCAGCGGTTGGCTGGTTCTCTGGAGTAAGAGTTCAGTTAGTTGTCACCAAGCTAACCAGAAGTTTAGAGTTCTCACATAATATTGTTAGTTTCCAGGCAGTAGAGATGGTTCCATAGAGTAATGGAAACGAACACCATGTTTCTGTTGTCTGAGCCATGAATGTATATTTGATCGACAGGCTAATTTGGAAAATGCTAATCATAGAAAAATTCACTCTCCTAGTGAATAAACTCACCTTTCTTAAAACAAACGCCCATGTAAGATTTGTGATACTGCCATGCTGCTGCCACTGCTAAGTTGCCTCAGTCGTGTCCGACTCTGTGCGACCCCATAGACGGCAGCCCGCCAGGCTCCCCCGTCCCTGGAATTCTCCAGGCAAGAACACTGCAGGGGGTTGCCATTTCCTTCTCCAATCCATGAAAGTGAAAAGTCAAAGTGAAGTCGCTCAGTCGTGTCTGACACCCAGCGACCCCATGGACTGCAGCCCACCAGGCTCCTCCGTCCATGGGATCTTCCAGGAAAGAGTACTGGACTGGGTTGTCATTGCCTTCTCCGGATACTGCCATAACTTTCCTTTAAAAACATGAAATATCCTGATGGTTGTGAAAGGAGTTGGAGCGGTATCCTTAAATTCTTTTTATCAGTGAAGGCCCCTGAGCAGTTCGCAAAATGCCTGTGCCCAGGCCCCTCCAGACCAACTCCAGTCTCGTCCTGGGAGTCTTGGCCTGGGAGACTCCCCAATGTGATTCTAATTGGGAGACAGGATTGATGACCACCATCTAGCCAAAAGGGGTCTAGCCTGACCAGAATCGTTGTCATATCATGAACATATCCTTGAGTCATCGATCACTGGTTCCACTCTCAGCCAGATCTGTGCCCTGGTCTCCTCCAGTCCAAGATGAGAGTCAGGGCCATGCTCTGAGGCCTCCCTTCTCCTAAGCGCCATTTGACCTCGTGGCTGTAAAGCAGGGTGACTGGCCGTCATGCTGAGAGCCTAGCCTTTGGGACAAGAGCAAGAACACCTCCTCGAGCGTGGGCTTGCCTCGCCTGCCCTCCATGCTCATCCCCTTGTGCCGCTGCGTGCTCTCCTGCTGCTGCTAAGTCGCTTCAGTTGTGTCCGACTCCGTGCGACCCGGTAGAGGGCAGCCCACCAGCCTTCTCTGTCCACAGGATTCTCTCCACCAGACGTCAGATCCCAGACTTGTCCTCCCAAAGCCTGTAGTTTGGTAGTAAACAAGTTATCACTCAGTAGTGATCTGATGATTGAAACGTTGGGGAGATCCCACGTGGCACAGCTGAAGTGCGTGGTTTCCGCTTGCGTGGCTGTTATGTGCTTGGCCATGTGGCTGTCTGTGCCTGTCCCGAGTCAGCCTGTGGCAGCATGCTGTCAAAGGTGACACTCCGGCAGCAGAGTTGACAGTTAGGCTCCGCTGCAGCGTGGCACCCCCGCCTGCCCGGACCATTGGCACTTCTCAGCCTAGTGTCGCTGGCTCTCTCAGACTTGAACCAGCCTCACCTTTCCCCGTAAACCTCAAGTGTGGAGAGATCTTAAGCCAATATGGTATGCTTTAGTTTATTTGGGAAAGTTCAGAATGTTCTAAGTTTAAAGAAAAGCCCACCTATTACATACGTGCAAAGTTTACAGTTATCCGCCGTTTCCCTAATTTCAGAATTTCTGGCTCATATATAAACAAACAGAGACTATATTAACGTCCATGAGGTTCTTTTGATCTCTCCTCCCTGTTCCTCTCCCTCACAAGCATTCGATCCCCTTTCCAGCTCAACCCATCAGCACCCTTCATTCATTGCCCAAAGCACGTCTTCTTCGGTGCAGTCGTTTTCAGGCCTCTTGTCAGCAACTACAGACATTTCAAGCCCCAAGACAATTACGTAAAGGAACCGGAAAAAAAAAAAAAAAAGGCTTTGTGATAGAACAGCTAAAGCAGAGGCTGTTTCATTGCAGTGTTTATATTTCAAGCCCTACTTCTTTCTAAAATGGCCAGCAGGTGACACGGTCCGTTCTTTTTGCCTACAGGCCACCCTGTTCTGTGCCGGCCCCACTCCTGTCACGGTGATGGTGCTGTGCACGTCAGTGTGTGTTGGGGGTGGGCTGGGGAGTCGCCTCCTCGGTGTATGTTTTCTGCACACAATTGTTTGGACCCGTTTCAAGGGCTGAGGAGTGCTAGTCGTTCAAATACAATTCAGTTGCGACAGAGAATTTTTTCCTTTGTAAATACTAATCAGCGCATGGAGATGCTGGCACTTAATGAAACTATAAGTGACTCTGCTCTGTTCTCTGAGCTGCTGCAACTTCAGTTGCGTCCACCTCTGTGACCCCATAGACGGCAGCCCACCAGGCTCCCCCGTCCCTGGGATTCTCCAGGCAAAAACGCTGGAGTGGGTTGCCATTTCCTTCTTCAATGCATGAAAGTGAAAAGTGAAAGGGAAATCGCTCTGAGCAGTGATGGGCTATACCATGGCCATACCAGAGTGGGTTACCATTCCCTTCTTCAGGGGAATCTTCCTGATCCAGGGATCGAACCTATAACACTATAAAAGAATGTGATTTTAGACTCCACTACTTAATGTAAGTAAAATACCTGGTTGATAGGTTTACAGCAAAAGCTGTCAGTCTATATACTTCTGAACTGAAAGTTCAGGAAACAAAAGCTTTTTTTTTTTTTTTAACATTGGGAAGGCTCAGTACTTTTCCTTTCATTACTAATTTCAGCATGTGCAATATGTAGTTCCCATGTGTAACCATAATTAACACCAGAGAAAAAGGTGTTGAGGTTGGCCTGAATTCAGAATTGAAAGACAAAAATGTTATTGAATTCAGAAAGCTAATATTGGAGGTTTTTTTTTCATTCAACAATAGCTTGTTTTACTTTGTCAGCTTTATCATTTTCGTTAAATTTTCTGCTTTACCTTACTGATAATAAAATAGTTTCTGTTCATTTACATGAGTCGCTTTCTGTGTAATATATACCATTTCATCATTTTACAAGAACTCTATGAAATTGGTACTATTATTCCCATTCTACAGATGTGAAAACTGAGGCCAGGAGAGGCCAAGTAACCTGTCCCAGGTCACATAGTAAGTGCTGGCCCTATGATGCAAACCTGCTTTCGTGTTAATTTCTCGATCATTTCTGACTCTTTGCGACCCCATGGACTGTAGCTCACCAAACTCCTGTCCATGAAATTCTCCAGGCAAGAATACTGGAATGGATAGCCATTTCCTTTTCCAGGGGATCTTCCTGGCCCAGGGATCAAACCCCACTCTCCTACATTGCACAAAACTGGTTTTAGCCAACTCCAAAGCCTGTTCTGGAATCATTTACACTATGCAGTAATGCATGTGAATTTTTCATATCTTTCACATCTTATTTCAGCCCTAGGATAGCTCTATGAATAAAGTTCTTTTATCCACAGGAAACTGAGGTTCAGATGAATTACAACTCTGTTATTCTCTCAGCCATTTATTTATATTTAACAGATATATTTGAGTGCTTTTGGGACATCGGTTGCAGCCCTGATGACATTCTTGGGTTCAAGCAGAAGGCAGTACCTGGGTGCTGGAGCCAGACAGACCTGGACTTAAATCCTGGCTCCATCACTTCACTCATTTATTCATTCATTCAACTCAGTCACTCCTTCCTTCAGTCATTCATTCATTCACTCGTTCAACAAGTGTTTTTTAAGATAATGTTTGAATTTTATTTTTATTATTGTCATTGAATTTATGCATTTTGATACATTTTTAAATTTATTTTTTTAAAATATAGTAACACATTCACATTGTTCAAAACCCAGAAAATATTAAAAGGTACATAGTGAAAAGTCTTTCTCCAATCCTTGATAGTCAGTCCTCTCAAAAGTATGATTTTTGGTAAACTTTCTGCTTCCGGAGTTTCTATATGCATATTTGAATATAACATGGGTATTTCACTAGACTTTCATCTCTTTGCCCTTGACACACTAAAGTTGCATATTTGTTCACTGTTCTGTATCTTGATGTTTTCCCCACATAACAGTATAGCTTGGAGATGTTTCTATAATGGTACACAGAAAGGTATCATTTTTTCCTGCTGTATAGTATTCCATTGCACACATACTATACTTTGTTTAACCAGCCCCTATTGGTAGATATTTGGTTTGTTTCCTAATTTTTCCTGTTACACATGACTTTTCCATGAGTCACTTCAGATGGGTGGCAGAGAATTCGTCTAGTCAAAGGGCATATTCATTTTAACACGTGTTTCTCAGGGCCTGCTGTGTTCTGAGTACTGTGCTGGTGGCAAGGCCCTCTGTAGGACCCCAGATGAGTCAGTCAACCTCCCCAGGCCCCCAGTCTGCCCAGTTGCAGAAGGAGGACAGTAATCCCACCCCCACAGTCTCGGTGAGGTCATTGTGAGAGGTCACAGCCCTCGGTGAATGACAGACAGCAGCCTTCCTCCTGGTGCTCACAGGCCAGCAGGGAAGACACGTGATTTGTTTTTTAATTGTGTATGCTATGTAAATACAGCCTAAGGGCTTCATGGGTTTCACAGATGACTCAGTAGTAAAGAACTTGCCTTCCAGTGCAGGAGATACGGGTTTGATCCCTGGGTCAGGAAGATGCCCTGGAGAAGGAAATGGCAACCCACTCCAGTATCCTTGCCTGGAGAATCCCATGGAGAGAGGAGCATGGCGGGCTACAGCCCATGTACTCGCAAAGAGCTGGACACAACTGAGCACATATACACACACACACATGCAAGGGCTTAACAGATCCATAACAAACCACCTGTCCTTGGGCGAGATGTCCACCCAGACCTCTGCTGCTTCATCTATGAAGTGAGCAGGTTGAGCTGGATCAGCTCAGTGGGGTTGCTTCTGGCTCTTCCATTGGTAGAGTGCAGCCCCTTTGCCCCTTGCTACCCCAAAGGATTTCCCCAGCAGGAACTGGCTCAGCAACAGAATGTTCCCTAGTGTGACCGTGACTCTAGTTCTCTTCCACCCGGCTTTCCAGCCTCGCACCTGTAGGGGAGACAGAACCCTGCCTCTGCCTGTCCTAGGTTTTCAGCTGTGACTCTTTAAGAAAAAGATGGATCACAAGAGAAAAACAGTTATTAACGCATGCAGCATGCATCAGGGGGGAGAACCCTCAGCACGACAACGTGGAGACTTAGAACTTGGCTTGTACAGCCTCTTCAACGAAGAATAAATTGATAAGAGAAACGGTAGGAGGGAGGGAAGCCATTTCAGGCTTCCAGCTCGCTGCAGGGAAGTCAGTTCATGGGAGGAAGCCGATGGGCACGTTGGCACACTCCTCCATGAGATTCTGGAACGTCTCCATTAAGAGGGTCATGTATATCCTACCTTCAGGCAAGAAAGAGAGGGAGGATGGAGGTTTCCTGCATATGTGCTTTGTAACTGCCTTCAGCTCCAAATAACTTTTATGTTGAAGAGGCATACTCGGGGGGTGACATTCTGGCTTCCCCATCCCCACACTCCTGCCTTACCCTGCAGTGGTCCCTGGGAAGCCTGTCTGCCGGTTTATGGAAGAGAGAAGGTCAATTTCGGTCACTTAACGCTTGTGTCTGTAATTGGTCTTGGAAGTTTCATTGCTCCAAGAGGAACATGTGTCAGAGACACTCTACTTGACCCCACAGCCAATTCTGTCCAGTTGCCATTTGAGAGTTTGCCAGAGGTTTATCCTTACAAAGCCAGAACATTTGAGTGCATCTTTTCTCTTTTTTTAAAGTTTGTCCATTACTAGGGGCTTTTACAGATCTCCTGATAGTCATTTATTGTTGACAGGGTGACTCTATGCTCCAGTTTGCCCATCTCGTCCCACGAAGGTAGTAGTCCCCTCTTTCATCTGAAGTTTGAGTGATCACTTATATACGTACTTAGTATTTATATAGTTCATGATAAACACCCTATTAGTGCTTACCGTTGGCCAAATATTTTATGTACATTGTTAGATTTCATCCTTCTTGTGCTTAGTTGCTCAGCTGTGTCTGACTCTTTGCAGCGCTATGCCCTGTAGCCTTCCAGGCTTCTCTGTTCGTGGGATTCTCCAGGCAAGAATGCTGGACTGGGTAGCCATCCCCTTCTCCAGGGGAATCTTCCCAACCCAACATTGCAGGCGAATTCTTTACTGTCTGAGCCACCAGGGAAGCCTACTCATCCTTCTTAACAACCTTCTGTGATAGATACTGTATTTGCCCATTTTACAGATGACAACGTCTTTCTGCTGCCTTTGCAAAGCTAATCAGCACATAGAATCCCGTGGCAACTGGGCATCAGATTCTGGGCGCAGCTACAGAACGATGGCAGACAGGACCTTGGGCTCAAGCCTTCCTCATTTCTGCAGGGAGGAATCAAGGCTCAGAGCGGTGCTGAGGTTTCCTGAGGGGGAACTCACTACATACTAGCAGAACTAGAATTTTCTCCCAGCCCGCCAGTTACACTGCTTGTCTGATTTCCTGTGCAATGCTGTCCTCCCCTGCCCCATCCCCCAGCCCTCGCTGAGCACGCAGAGCTGTTGTTTAGTCGGCTGAGTCGTGTCAGAATCTTTTGTGACCCCCTGGACTGTAGCCCGCCAGGCTCCTCTGTTCCATGGGATTTTCCAGGCACAAATACGGGAATAGGTTGCCATCTCCTGCTCCAGGGGGCACCCAGGGCATGTGGATAGTGAGGTGGACATCCAGAGTCTCATCGGCAGGAACAAGAAGAACTGTCACCACGCTACCGTTAGGGGCCCCCAAAGAGCAAGGTATCTGTGGCCAGTCCTGGTGGAGGGGCAGAGGAGATGGTGTCCTGAGAGCTAGTCCCGGGGCTGTTTGAACACCAGCGCCTGCCACCAGGGGGAGGTCACTTCACATAAGTTCTGCCATAGAGACTGGTGGTTGCCTTAGACTTTATTTCTCGCATTAAAGACAGAAAGTACATTTTCAGAGGGGGAACTCCCTCCTTGTGCTGCAGAAGAAGCTATCATAGTCATTGGTGTGTAATTGAAACTCGTAAGAGGAGAGACACCCCCTCCCCTCCCAGAAAGCTGGCCAAGGGAGGGGACCCTCGCTGCTGCTGGGCAATGGGACCCACTTTAGTTCCAACAGGGAACAAGGATGCTGTGCCTCAAGGAGTGACCCTCCTCTTCCAGCTGCCCCTAGTGAAGGCTGTGACATCCTCCACCCCCTGCTCTGATCTGTGGTTACTTGTTCAGACGGTGACTCAAACTATCAGGTGACTAAAACTATCAGCATAAAGAAATACAAAGAGAGCTCACTCACAGGAAGCAGGCACTTCACTGCAGAGATAAGGGCAATTTTCTGAGCTGGCTTCTGCCATTAGGTTGCTACAGAGATTAGTTTTCAAAGGCAAAGCTCTTGCTGCTGCATAGGTTGCCAGACCCCTGTGGTGACCCCTGTTCTCCGAGGAATTATCTGCTGCCCAGGCTACAGGGTAACAGCATTGTTCTGGGCTGAAGTCAGGATTTGGGACAGTTCGGGTAGGTCTCAGCTCTGCTCACACAGCTACCTTTCCATCCTAAGGTGCAGATCTCAGACGGTGATGGAGAATCCTCAGGTCGGAGTCAGCTGATTGTTGTAGCTCAGGCGCTCAGTCATGTCCAACTCTTTGTGACCCCATGGACTGTGGCACGCCATGCTTCCCTGTCTTTCACCATCTCTCAGAGTTTGCTCAGACTCACGTCCATTGAGTCTGTGATGCCATCCAACCACCTCATCCTCTATTATCCGGTTCTCATGCCCTCAATCTTTCCCAGCATCAGGGTCTTTTCCAGTGAGTCGGCTCTTCCCAGCAGGTGGCCAGAGTATTGGAGTTTCAGTTTCAGCATCAATCCTTCCAGTGAGTATTCAGGGTTGATTTCCCTTTGGGTTGACTGGTTTGATCTCCTTGCTGTCCAAGGGACTCTCAAGAATCGTCTCCAGCACCACAGTTCGAAAGCATCAATTCTTCAGCGCTCAGCCTTCTTTATGTTCCAGCTGACTATAAACTCCTAAAAACAGACCACTCACCAGCAAAACTCGCTGGGTTACAGTTCATGAACTGGCCAGGAAGCCCTTGCAGACATCTGGCAACACCTCTCCCTCTCTGGAGCAGCCCCACTGTAGGTGTATCCTTCAGACTCAACCACGTGCTTGACCCTGACACAGCATTTCCAGAGCTGTTCTCATTTTTCACATCAACTCTGAATTTGTGTATTTCTTCCCAGTGACTTACAATTTTCAGGGCACACTTGGACTCCAGTGTGTTCTGTTACCTGTTATTTCCTTGATATATCTTGGGAAATACCATCACCGAATGGTCACATAGTCTATAACCTCCACATTCAGAGTATTCCTGTTACTTGGAACACATTTAAGGTAATGACCTAGTTCTCACTACTGTGAACATGCCTGAGACGGTGGCATAGATGAGTTGGGTGGGCGTAGAGAGGTTATATGTTTGGGGGGTGACTTCCTGCATTTATTGGAGGGTAGCTGTGCAGAGGCCCAAATAGAGTCCAATGTGCTATATCCGTGGCTTGGAATGAAGCAGTAACAGCCAGCCTGTGGCTGAGATCATGAGCACATTCTTTATCTTATATCGTAAAACAAGGGCTGGGTGGTCCTTTACCCTACTAGGATACGGCGAGAATGAAATACAGCAAGGCCATGTTTGTGATAATACCTGAAGGCAGAACATACCCTGAAATGATCTGCTTAGTCTTTATCAAGGACTTTATTACTTACTTTATGATCAGAGGTTTTGTATTGAATCAGTTCAGTTCAGTTCAGTTCATTTCAGTTGCTCAGTCATGTCCGACTCTTTGCCACCCCATGGACTGCAGCACGCCAGGCTTCCCTGTCCATCACCAATTCTCGGAGCTTACTCAAACTCATGTCCATGGAGTCGGTGATGCCAGTGTATTGAATAGCCATTTCATTTTTATTTCATTTTCCTTTCTTTTCCTCCTCTGTTTTCTCTCCTAGATAGCACAGGGACCACACTGGCAGGATTACTTACTTGCGGGCTTTTTCTTGCCTGTTGTTCACTTTATTTTAATGGCTTAGCCGAGACTGAAAGCGTGCCAAAGAGAATGCACGCATTACCCCAAGAACGCCCACCTTCTTTATGGACAAATGCCTACGTTCCTTTAGGGCTTCTCGGGTGAAGAATCCTCCTGCCAATGCAGGAGACACAGGTTCAGTCCCTGGGTCGGGAAGATCCCCTGGAGAAAGAAATGGCAACCCACTCCAATATTCTTGCCCGGGAAGTCCCATGGACAGAGGAGCCTGCTGGGCTGTAGTCCATGGGGTCGCAAAAGAGTTGGGCATAACAACAACCTACCTTGGTGTTGTGTGTGTTAAAAAGAAAGCACAGAGTCAGACAGTTGAGCGATTGAGCACAGCACAGACATGTTACAGGAGCAGTAATATGCAGTAGTTACGAGGGTGGACTCCAGAGTCAAGTTGGTCTGCACTGTGAGACCTTGGTCAAGGATGTTATCTTCCCTGTGCTTCAGTCCCTTTGTAAAATGGGGTAATAAAAGTACAAGATGAAAAGGGCTAAATAAATACAGGGCTAAGAATAATACCTTCCAACTGTGAGCAGTTTTATTTCAGTGGTTACTAAAATGCAAAGACTATTGTATCGGCGTAATCCTGTGCCCAGGACAGTGTCTGCCACCAGGTCTCCTGCATTGCAGGCAGACGCTTTACCCTCTGAGCCACCAGGGAAGCCCCAATAAATATTTCTGCAGCAGTGAAAATAAAGCATTAACATTATAAGGAAAGCATTACTCTCTTAAGTTCATTAAATGTTAAGCCTTATTTTCCCAGGAGTAATTTTAGGCACCTCCAGATGCTGCCTACATTATCTTAGCCCAGTAGGCTCTGCTGGACTCCCAGGTGGCTCAGTGGTAAAGAATCTGCCTTCCATGCAGGAGACTCGAGTTTGCTCCCTGGGTCAGGAAGATCCCCTGGAGTAGGAAATGGCAACCCACTCCAGTATTCTTGCCCAGAAAATTCCATGGATAGAGGAGCCTGGCGGGCTACTGTCCACAGGGTCACAGTCAGACATGACTGAGCACACAGAGGCTCTGCAGCTTTAAAATTGTTGCACGCACACATATGCGTGTGCATGTGTGTGTGCGCATACACCCACGCCTGTATGAAATTGACAGGCTTAGATTTTCCTCAACATTTAGGCTACTGTTGTGAAACGTATTATACCAGAAGACTACCCTGGCTTGTTATCACTTGTAATGCTTAGAAAACCATGTTTTAACGTGATTGAGTGTTGCCACAATGTTGAAAACAAAGAAAACTATAAACACTTAAAAAAATAAGTCAGTAAGATAATGGACATAAAAACCATCAATTTTGTCTGAAACAAAATCATTATTGATGATGAAAAGAAATCCTAGGCTTCTCCACACACACACATACAATCCTGTATTTGAAAAATATATTGTCATCTTTGCTGGTGAGGTTT
Source organism: Capricornis sumatraensis (assembly GCF_032405125.1). NCBI lineage: Eukaryota > Metazoa > Chordata > Mammalia > Artiodactyla > Bovidae > Capricornis > Capricornis sumatraensis. Next base: position 107,341,383 of record NC_091069.1, read on the forward strand.
TCCCCCCTCCCTCCATCCCTCCCTTCTTCTTTCTCTCTCTCTCCGCTTCCCTCCCCTCCCTTCCCTCTCCTTTTCCTTAGAATGCCTTTTTGAGAACACATAGATCTTTTCAGAAATTCATTGTCATCTGCTGAGTCCCACGTGCTAGCTAGCCTCTGGCCTCCTTGATAGAAGGGAGCAGGTCATTCTTTGCCAAATCTCGTCCGAAGGGGGCAAAGTCAACTTGTGAGCTTCTTATCTCTGAACACTGCTGCCCTGCTTTCCATCAGATTGTGCCAGGAAAGATGACCTTCCTTAATGAAATGTATGCTGTCTGCTTAGTACTCAGTAGCCTGCTGTGCTTTTAATTACATGAACCAGTCTTTAAAAACTTGAGTCTTATCCCTGGAGCAGCATGGCACTCACAGTCTGTCCCCAGGTCAGCCATTCCAGATGGTTACATCAGAGAGTGGCACCCGTGGGGGCTGAAGATTGGATCGAAGGGCTTTAGCATAGTGTGGTCTGGGCTCGTAGTTCTTGAAGCGCTTTCTTTTTTTTTTTTTAGAATTCCAATTTTATTAGAGAATGTATCTAAAATACAGTATTTATTAAGTTATATTATTTGAATGGAAATATACTCTGTATCACAACTATAACAATTTTTATAGATAATTCATTTACATCTCTATAGTTCGAAAGTCACTAAATCATAGTGTAATTAAGATACCATTGCTACAAATATATACAAATTTAAAGTTTTTCTTTATTATACCATCTTAGAATCACAAACATTTATCTGATTTACATTACATAGATCAAGACTATTTTGCCTGATTTATATTCCACAGTTCAATTTATCCTCATATATAGATTTGCACTCAATCATCCTACCTTCTTATATTTTAAAAATAACATTTTACTGAACCATCGTGAGTGCTCATTACCCCACATTCTGTGAGCAACATCAAGGTTCTTATATTCTCTGTCACATAAAGGCTACTATCATAAGCAAAGCACCAGTCACAGCAAATCTGTCAATCATGACAGTTGGTCTAGGTTTTCACATTTTAGTAGTAAGCACGTCAGGTGAGAGATGAAGGGTCTAGAAAGCCAGATGCAAAGCAGCGAGGGCCCAGTTCACCAAGGTGGGCTTGTGCTAAGCTAAAGGGAGGCCCAAAGGCTCTCCCCTGGACGCCGCCCTGGGGCCGCCTTATTTGGGGAAAAGTCTGACTTGTCTGTTTTTCAGCGGCTGAGCCGGACGCCAGTTGGCCAACATCAGGAGTTCAGGCTCACCCTCCGCGTTGAAGTTAAGAGTACGGAATTTCAGCTTCTGCTGACTGCTAACAGAGATGGGTTTGGAGCGCCTTCTTTGTGCTTTCAGTCCAGGATAACTCAGCCTTCATCCAGCCTTCCAGTCAGACTTTAGCAAGAAGTTACTCACCGTTGTATTTACGTCTACACTGTGCCCGGGTGTTGCTGTTCAGTCGCTAAGGCGTGTCTCACTCTTTGCCCCCGCCCCCTGCCCCCATGGACTGCAGAACGCCAGGCTTCCCTGTCCTTCACCATCTCCTGGAGCTCGCTCAGACTCATGTCCATCGAGTCAGTGGTGCCATCCAACCATCTCATCCTCTGTCGTCCCCTTCTCTTCCCGCCTTCAATCTTTCCCAGCATCAGGGTCTTTTCCAATGAGTCAGTTCTTTGTATCAGTTCTTTGTGCTTTGAAGATTAATTCTTTATAAAATTTACATTTGGTCATTAAAATAAAAGCATTGATTGAAAATATCTCATCCTTTTCTCTCATTCTGTTTCTTAGAAATAACCTCTAGGTTTTATTGTACTCTTTCATATATAGTCTATATACACCATGTGTATGTATTTATAAATATCATATGATATACACTCTTTTGCTACTTGCTTTCTTAAAATACTGGACATCTTTCAATAGACTCAATGCATTTCTTTTGATAACTGCCTTGCATTTCTTAATAAGAATGCAATGTAATTTAACCAGCAATTCTTTTTTCTGTTTTTGTTAGATGTTCGGCCATGCCATGTGGCCTGACCAGGGATCAAACCCATGCCCTCTGCAGTGAGAGTTCAGAGTCTTGGCCGCTAGACCCCTAAGGAAGTCCCAGCAGTTCCTACTGGTGGGCATTTATTTTGTTTCTAGGTTGGGTGTTTTGGTTTTGTGTTTTCTTATTATGAGGAGCATCCTTACACACACCTCCCTGAGTGTCCATGGGGGACCCGTTCCAGGACGGATGGTTACCAAAATCTACAGAAGTTCGAGTCTTTTATGGTAAATGACATCATATTTGCACATGACCTTCGCAGTGTAAACACTCTGCATGCGTGCATACTTAGTCGCTCAGTTGTGTCCAACTCTTTGCAACCCTTTGGACTGTAGCTCGCCAGGCTCCTCATTCCATGAGATTCTGATGAGAATGAGGAGAATACTGGGGTGGGTTGCTCTTTTCTGGCAGGCTACAGTCCATGGGGCTGACAGAGTGGCTAACACACAGTCCTGTTCTACTTACTTAAGCCATCTTCTATGCCGCATGTGCAGGTCTGGCATCTTCCATATGCATATATGTATTCTTCACATAGAACGCCTATATATTTCTTTAGTTTGTTTTTCTGTTTTAGATTTTTCAGTGAAAATATTTCCATGTAAGCTTAAGAAATATATTAAAATATGAGATCTCCTTTTCCATTATATGTCCTTCTCCTTTCATGTAAAGGGACTGTTGTTTCCTGCATATTGATTTTGTAACCCTCTGCCATACTAAAGCCTCTTATGGTTTCTTCTGCATTTTGCAGGTGTTAAATCACATCATCTGCAAATAGTGACAGTCTTGCCATCCTCTTTGTAATACTTCTGTTTTCTTCTCTTATCCACACGGCACTTGGACATTAGATTACAGGAGCAGCAGGTGTCATCTTTGTTGTGGCCTGCCTTGAGGGCAATGTGCTGGTGTTCCACCATTGACCTTAACCTTGGCCAGGCATTGTGGTGTTTTAACTCACCTCTGGTATCTCTGACAAATACTTGCCTGTCCTAGACCCGGTTACCCGCAACAGATACACCCAGCTGTCTCATTGCTTTTCTCTTGCGTAGCACTCAGTTCTCCTTCTAAGGAAGTGACTTCAGCCTTTTGGCCAAAGTCATCATTTTCCAGTAGTTCACCAGACTGACCAACAACGCAAAGGAAAAGAGGAAAGGCACCGGCTTTGTGTTCTCTAGGTCTCTTGGAAAACACGGATCCATTCCTTTGGCCACACATGTGCGAATCTACAGAAAAGGTAATATTGTAGACGTCAGGGAACTTGATACTTGTGGGCACTGTTGACAATGGGATGCCCCCAAATGTTCCCACGGCAAGACTGGAAGAGCCCACCGTGTGACCTGGCATACTGTTGGGATTGTGGCAAACAAGCAATTTAAGGGTATGATTCCTACCAGGACAATTAATGTCCACACTGAGCATATTAGGCTTTCTAAGAGTCTAGATAGCTTCCTGAAACATGGGAAGGGAAATGATTGGGAAAAGAAGAAAGCCAAAGGGGAAGATACTTGGGTTTAACTGAAGCTCCAGCTGGTTCCACCCAGAGAAACACACTTTATAGAAACCTGCAAAAAAGGAGCTTGAGCTGCTGGAACCCATTCGCTATGAATTCATTACATAATAGATGTGAAAAAATATAAGTTCTCTGGACTATAAAAAACAAAGAAAAAGAAGTGACCTCAAGAACATTAAAAGCATTTTTATTGTAGTATTGTTGATGTACAATATTATATAAGTGTACAATGTAGTGATTCACAATTTTTGATGATTATACTCCAATTGTACTTATTATAAAGTATTGGCTATATTGCTCATGTTATAAAATATATCCTCGTAGCTTATTACTTTTATACATGATAGTTTGTGCCTTTTAATCCCCTATACCTTTATTGCTTCTGCCTCTGTCCCTCTCCCCACTGGCAACCGCTAGTTTGTTCTCTGTATCTGGGATTGGTTTCCGTTCTGTTATATTCACTAGTTTAACTTTCAGATTCCACGTGTAAGTGATACACAGTATTTCTGTCTGACTTAATTCACTTAGTGTTAAGTGACTTACCCTGCAAGTTCATCTGTGTGGTTGCAGATGGCAAAAATGTCCTTCCTTTTTATGGCTGAGTAGTATTCCATGGTATACACACGCACCGCATCTTTCAAGAACACTTTCTGGACCTTGTGTCTCTGTCTGCACAGTCTGGATGCTGCTGATGGAGTGCCCTGTGTTGATGGAAATCTTCTGTGTCTGCTCTGTCCCACGTGATCGCCGCTGAGCATCTGAGACGTGGCTGTGCCTGTGAAGCTAAATTTTATTTCATTTAAATTAATTTAATTAAAATTAATTTAAATCATGATCAACTACTGAGCACTTAAAATGCGGCTAGTGCTGCTAAGGAACTGAGTTCTTAATTTTGTATAAGTTTATTTTTTTATTTTTTTATGTTATGTTATGCTGTGTGGCACATGGGTTCCTAGTTCCTCAAACAGAGATTGAACCTGTGCTCCTTGCAGTGGAAGCACAGAGTCTTAATGACAGGACCACCGGGAAGTCCCTTAGTTTAGCTGAAATAGCCACATGTGGCTATTAGGTCCAGCACTGGGCAGCACTGGCTCTTCAGCCCTAAATAGCATGAAAGCCTAGGACGTGAGCGCAGAAAGGACCTGGCGGCTCCCGCTGTGCCCCGAGAGGTGGGGGCCGGCCTCAGATCCTCGCACGGCAAGTTCATGATTAAACAGAAGAAGCCAGGCTCCCCGTTCTTGTCTCTGGCTTTTCTCACTGTGCTTGACCCTCCCCTTAACTCCTCACTTCCCACGTCCCTTCTTCCTATGACAGCCGAAGTCCAGGTGTGTACCGACTTACACTCCTTTGATAAACACGTCTTAACCCACTGACTTCTCCACTAAGTCTGGAGGAGTCTGGCTTCCGGGCTGGTGCAGATGTAGAATTTTCAGCTCTGTGGTCTTGCCCTGCAGGGCCAAGGCTCTCTCGTGAGAAGGGCAGGTGCAGTGGGCCCAGGCGCTGTGTCTGGCCTCTCTGCCGGTGGGATCAGAACATCCTTAAACACCTGAGGATGTCTAAGATGCTCCGGCATCCTCAGGAACACCCGTTCTGCGCCCTTTCAGTTCGCGTTGTCTTCTGGTCCCGTCCTTAAAAGACTGTAAACATCGGTGCTGCCAGCATGACAGCAGGGCGTTGCTTCTTGCCCCTTGGCTAATCTAAACCCTAAGAGAACTCAGGTCCTGCAAGTCAGGGAGGGGGATAAAGAAAGCAGAGCCTTCGAGAAGGCCCTCAACCGGGGACTCCAGGGCAGAGGGAGGACCTCTGAGTCTTGAAGGGCCCCACGGCCTTGCTGTTGGGGCACTTGTAATTCTTCCCGCCTCTGCCAGCCCTTTCTTTTCCCTGGGAGTTCCTGGTCAGTCACTCAGGGTCACTGCTGGGGTCCTCCTTAGCTGGCTCCTGTAGCCACTCATTCAATGGAGGCAGGAGGGACCCACCCAGGAAGGAACTCTTAAAAAAAAAAATTGTTGACATACAGTTGATTTACAGTGATGTGTTAGTTTCAGGTGTATAGCAAAGCGAATCAGCTCTATATATTATATACATACATGGAGGTGGCAGTTTAGTCATTAAATCACGTCTGACTCTTGCAACCCCTTAGACTGTAGCCTACCAGGCTCCTCTGTCCATGGGATTTCCCTGGCAAGAATCTTGGAGTGGGTTACCATTTCCTCCTCCAGGGGATCTTCCTGACCCAGAGATCAAACCCCATGTCTCCTATATTACAGGCAGATTCTTTTTTTTTTTTAGGAAAGTTGGTTCACTCATTTATTCTTGTAGATTGTAAAATGCCAGTATTTTAAAACTATCTGATTAGGTTTCCAAGAACAAATCTGAGACATCCCATGTATCACAAACTTTCCTAAATATAGCACAGAGACTTCAATTTCTTGTAAAACAATGGTTCACCAAAAGGAACCATCAAGTGTCCATTTAACTAAATTTTGCTTTGCTATATTAAAACATACCAGAATTTTTCTACTTTTTGCATTCAGTTGGGAAGTTTGTTGATAGTGATAAAAATTTCCCTTCCAGGGTTTCTGCATATAAAACTGCATTTATATGGAGATATGGATGCAGATTCTGATAGGGATACTTTAAAAAATTACCCAATTTAAACTCCTTAATTTGTCTAATTAACTACAAGATTGCTTAACTTGAAAGGTTAAGACTTAAATTTTCAATCTAAGTTGAAGTTATTTCTTATATTGTTTAAAATGATGTAATTCCAGATCATGGACTTATCCATGTATTTACCAAAACAAAAACCACAACAAAAAATTAACTCCCAAACCATTTACATATGTCTTTTATGTATACACATATAAAAAACTTAGAATGGTCCTCAGGCATATATGAGTTAAATGCAAATTCTAAATTCTGATTGAGTAATGACTATGGAGATTTCCTCCAACATTTAGAAAAACTGTTCTGTAATGCTGAGGAAATAATATACCATGGTATCAAATTCTTTCCTATTGAAGGAGGCAACTACAGAAAGCTTTTATTTGTTCAAAGTAACCAGTGCTACAGATGGGAAAAAAAAAAAAAACCCAATGTAACTTCCCCAATATTACTTCAAAACAAACATATCAAACCTGATTTTCATTAGAATGTTGTTATTTCTTCACACTAATAAATAAAAAACCAAGACCCACATTTTATATATATATATATATATATAAATATATATAAAAGGCAATGCAAATAATTATTGAGCCTCATCTTCTGGACAAGAATGCCGAGTTAGTCTCTCTTCATAAAAAGCAATTACAGTTTGAGGATGCTTCATATTTGCCTCTTTTGCCAGTGCCAACTCCGCCTCCTCGGAATCTTTCCATTTCATGAGGAGCATTAATTCTCCACTGCTTTCTGTGGCACCAATTATTCGTTCTGGATCAAGACCTCTGGCAAAACCTCTCAGTTTATCAGCAGCATCTCTTTTCTTCTTTGGTTTGCTATCATCAGATTCACTGTCGGACAAAGATTTTCTTTTTGTTCCATCTTTTTCTTTACCAGCTTTTTGAGAATTAGATGCTTCAGTTAACTCTGGACAATCTAAATTTTCTTCAGGTTCCCAAGTACTGTCTGCATCTGTAAACCCCTTCCACTTCAGGAAATACTCCGCCTTCCCATTCACTACATGGCAGTCCAGTACTTTTTCTACTACAAATTCTTCAGGTTCTGCCTCTTCAACTTTTTTACTCGTTCCATTTTGCTTCTTTCCCATGTTTTGCAATGTAGTTTTATTGGAGGCCATTTTAAAAAAATTTTTATTTTTACTTTATTTTACTTTATAATACTGTATTGGTTTTGCCATACATTGACATGAATCCACCACGGGCGTACATGAGTTCCCAATCCTGAACCCCCTTCCCACCTCCCACCCCATATCATCTCTCTGGATCATCCCCATGCACCAGCCCCAAGCATCCTGTATCCTGTATCGAACATAGACTGGCGATTTGTTTCTTACATGATAGTATACATGTTTCAGTGCCGTTCTCCCAAATCATCCCACCCTCTCCCTCTCCCTCAGAGTCCAAAAGTCCGCTCTACACATCTGTGTCTCTTTTGCTGTTGGAGGCCATTTTTCATTGCAGACTTGAAGAGCTATTATTCACCGCCTCTGAGCTGCTCCGGGTCCTGGGTCTGCGGTGTCTCCGGCCCTGGCGCCTCAAGCTCCAATCACACCCGAGGGGCTACAGGCGGATTCTTTACCGCTGAGCCCCCAGGGAAGCCCATACATACTCATATATCTACTCTCTTTTTTTCTTAGATTCTTGTCTCATATAGGCCGTTAGAGCGTTGAGTAGCGTTCCCTGTGCCCTACAGCAGGTCCTTATTAGGTACCTCCTTTATTTGTGGTAGTGTGTACGTGTTGATCCCAAATATTCCAATTTATTCCTCCCTGCCCCTTTACTGGGCTTCCCCCTGGTGGCTCAGACAGTAAAGAATCACCTGCAATGTGGGAGACCTGGGTTCGATCTCTGGGTTGGGAAGATCCCCTGGAGAAGGGAAAGGCTACCCACTCCAGTATTCTGACCTGGAGAATTTCATGGACTGTGTGTAGTCCATGGGGTCACAAAGAGTCGGACACAACTGAGCGACTTGCACTTCACATGTATATATATTATCATCTTAGAAAGGCTTCCCTGGTGGCTCAGCTGGTAAAGAATCCTCCTGCAAATGCGGGAGACCTGGGTTCGATCCCTGGGTTGGGAAGATCCCCCGGAGAATGGAAAGGCCACCCTCTCCAATATTCTGGCCTGGAGAGTTCCATGGACTTTATAGTCTTGGGGAAGGAATTCTCCCTTTTCTCTGGTCATGGTCAGCTTAGCTGTTAAGAGTGCAGGACTGCCTCGGGTCCAGACCAGCTCTGCCCCTCCTTCCACGAGGCCGGGCCACACTCCACCTGGTCTGTGCCTCGACTTGCCTGCCTGGAAAATGGGAGTGGTCACCCTCAGGGCCCCTCCCAGGGCTCCCAGTGAGAAGCGTGTGAGTCCCTAGATGGAGCGAACTCAGAGGGCCTCCCTTGCCAGGACACCCTCCACAGAAAGACGGCTGTCCCCATCCTGAGGGCAGGTGACACACCCCTAGGCCCGGTCCCCTCTGCCCCTCCAGGGGAGCTCTAGATGCTGACAGATTTGGGGAGCACTGCCTGGATGTACATGGATGGCTGAACCCCCTGGCCCCAGAGAGTCTCCTTTTCCAGTTGCATCACACATACAACCCGGCTTGACAGAGGGGTGGCTGGTGTATCTGACTGTGGGTCCCAGGCCCCTTGGGGCGGTTTGTCCTGCCCCTATGACCCCCGTTGGAGTTGTTGGGGTGTCAGCTCCTCAGGCGGGAGGAGGGCCTGCCTCCCGGAAGCCTGATCACACCCCCCACCATGTTTCTCTTTCTTGGCCCAGGCTTCCATGTGGCTCCGATGATGGCACCCGCCCGCAGAGCCTGGCCCCCATGAGCTGGAATTTGCGATGAATACATGGCTTGTGTACACTCATCGCAGAGTCAGTAATCTGCTAAAAGGTCAAACTCAGCTTGATCAGAACACAGCACATCTAGGATTCTAGTCCTTCTGTGGATGTTGCTCCATTTTTTCCCCCCCCATGATCAGGGAAAAATCTTGGAGAACTCTTAAAAACTGGGTAACTTTTCCTCTCCCTGGGATGATCTTTTCCCCTGCCTCTCAGCACCATCCAGAGAAGGGAAATGGAGCCCCGGTGACTTGACCCACTGTCTACACAGCACCTACTCTGTGCCAATGCCCAGAGCAAGGGTCGCACTGGGGGGCGCTGAAGCAAATGCTTATGTGGTGTGTATTCCATGCCAGGCACTGTCGTACATGCTTAGCAACATGGATGGAGTTCATCCTCACGCAGACCCAGACCGGAGATGCTGTTCTTGTTCCCATTTGATGGATGCAGTCACTGAGGCCAAGGAGCCTGCTCATCACTGCATAGCTAAGTTGGGGTGGGGGCAGGACTTGAACCCAGAGTCTGGGTCCTTAACCACTCTCCCCTTACCCCGACCGCCTCTCCGCTCTGGTTCCTCACTTTGCCTGAAGCCAGCATCTCTGGGAAGTACTCACTTGCTGTGTGAAGATGCTGAGGCCTGGAGAGTCAGTGTACAGGCCAGGAGCCTGCCTGGGGTGTGGACGCCACACCCAAGGCCCTGACTGCAAACCCCGCTCCTCCCTGGCACCTAGAGGCTTTGCCAGTCCCAGCCCCTGGACCCTGCCCTCCTCCCCCCTCACATCCCCCATCAAGTTGAGTGACTTTAAGGGGCTCCAGGCTCCCCTAAAGGGAGTGCCTCTCTGCTCCTCTCTCCCACAGAACATTCTCATATTCTTTCTTTTTCTCTTTAGCTGCATCTCTGACTACAAAATTGTTCTGTCTTCCCACACGCATGTTGACTGGCCTTGTTTCCTCTGGCTTACTTCCTCTGGACAGTTCTTATCGTTTGCCTGTTCAGCTGCTGGACTGTTTGTTTTAGGCAGGTCCACTGTCCGACTCAAGGGTCAGGACCGAAATTCACCTGAGTCCATCAGTCGGTACATAACATCTCTGCCCCTCTTCTGGCCTGCAGTGACTGAAAACAATCATGTGTCCTTGGCACTGAGTAAGGGGATGAGAGGGTAGACGGTGTCCATCCCCAAGCCTTCCAGCCTCAATCAGAAACCAAGGGTAGGAACTTCCCTGGTGGTGCAGTGGTTAAGACTCCATGCTTCTACTGCAGGGAGTGCGGGTTCAGTCGCTGGTCAGGGAGCTAAGATTCTGTATGCCGCGTGGTGCAGCCAAAAAAAAAAAAAAAAAGGCAACAACATAAAAGACCAAGTGTAGAGTGGCAGTGTTTTCCTTGCATGGAGGGCGAGGCTGCACCTGGTTCCTCCTGTCTGGGTCTGGCATGCAGGAACCTTCCACAGGCATCCATCAAGGGGACAACTGGGCAGCTCCCATGTATTAGATGGGAAGACCCAGGAAAGCAGAAACTGGCCCAGAACTTCCACGAAGGAGAACACCCACAGCAGTTTTCTTCTCAGTTTCCCAGATGTTTCCCCATTTCTGTATTCACTGAACCCTATCTCCTGTTCTGAAAACCATGCACACCTGTTCTCTGGGTACATCTCACTGAGGCCCAGTTCCCCAGCCTCTGGGAGGCTCTGTGTCCACGCCTACAAAACCCACACAGTTATTCCAGTTCAGGCCGCCTCTCCCCCCATCCCTTGTCTAAGAGAGAAGCCGAGTGGGTTCACGCACGAGGACCTTCCCATCCTTACAAGACAGCAGTAACACCAGCCTGCTTAGCATCCCTTCATAACTTCCCTAAAAGGAAGCTTGTGATTTGAGGTCGCACCTCAGCCCATGTCACCAGCCAAATATTATTCGTAATAAGTGTTTTATAATCTGTGATGATGCATCTGGGGATCTGTCCAGCGATGGTGAGCTTTGCATGTGGTAAACACAGGTTGTGCCTTGTCCAGCATTCTGCAAGCACACAGTTGATGGGTGGGAGAGTTCATTCGCTTTGTGTCGAAACACACAAAATTGCCAGTATCTGAGCATTTGTTTTTAATCTAAAATTGTTGATGCTTCACTCTCATACCTCCCTCTAGGATCAGGTTTCTCATATGAAACTGTCTCAGTGACCTTCTCTGCAACTGGAGCAGGATCGAGGTCCTCATATGAAGACCCAGTCCATGTAAACTTGAGTTACATTTTATTGAAATCTAAGTGAGGGAAAATTTAGCTTATTTTGAAGAGAAGGCCAGCCCATCCAGCCCTGTCACGTGACTGCTTGTGGACCCCCCTGTGTGCCGAAGGCCCCTCTGCTTAGAACCTGGGGCTCGATCCTGTCTTCATGCCCCTGTGAGTGTGTGCTCAGTCCTCCAGTCTGTCTGACTCTCTCCAGCCCCATGGATGGTAGCCCACCAGGCTCCTCTGTCCACGGCATTCTCCAGGCAAGAATACTGGAGTGGGTTGTTGTTTCCTTCTCCAGGGGATCTTCCTGGCCCAGGGATCGAACCTGCATCGCCTGCATTGGCAGGCGGGTTCTTTAACCACTCGGGCCACCAGGGAAGCCACTTTTCATGCTCCCAGATGCCCTTAAAAGGAGCAGCACCACAGCCCCTTCCCAGGTCCTCCTGGCTCCCAGTCAAGTCAGGCCAGTGAGGTTTTCCTGTGATTGAAGATTGACGTCGCCTAGTGATCACTAAGTGCATAGAAGTCACATAGGAAAAACTGGTCAGGGATGAGATGGCCTCAGCCCAGAGAACGTTCCTTCTTGGGATCAGGAAACAAAAGGAAGAGACAATTGGGTTGGGTTCTGTTCGCTTTTTAAGGCTCCAGATGGCCCCAGAAAGACGGCTCAGGTAGAAAAAGCTGGTTGGGGATCTGGTGGATGGGTGCAGGAACAAACTGTCCCACTGTGTTGAAAGTGAAGACGCTCAGTCATGTCTGACTCTTTGCAACCCCACAGACTGCATTCCGTGGGATTCTCCAGGCAAGAGTACTGGAGTAGGTTGCCATTTCCTTCTCCAGGGGATCTTCCTGACCTGGGTCTCTTGCACTGCAGGCAGATTTTTTACCATCTGCGCCACCCCGCCTCCCCCAGCATTGTGTTGACCTGCCAACTAATCCCGGAGCTGGGAAAATAGGAATTGCCCCTCCCCCACCCCACCCCAAATGTTCGTCACCTTCTGATGTGGTGGTGTATGCAGAAGAACAGCAGCCTAAAGACTGATCCTTGGGTTTTATCAAATCTTTTTTTAGCCCCTCAACTGGGGGACAGTGCCAGCCGGGTGTGGCCATGTGCTTGGGTATTATCAGTTCAGTTCAGTCGCTCAGTTGCTACCCCATGGACTGCAGCACACCAGGCCTCCCTGTCCATCACCAACTCCCAGAGCTTGCGCAAACTCGTGTCTCTTGAGTTGGTGATGTCATCCAACCATCTCATCCTCTGTCATCCCCTTCTCCTCCCACCTTCAATCTTTCCCAGCATCAGGGTCTTTTCAAATGAGTCAGCTCTTCACATCAGGTGGCCAAAGTATTGGAGTTTCAGCTTCAGCATCAGTCCTTCCAATGAATATTTAGAACTGATCTCCTTTAGGATGGACTGGTTGGATCTCCTTGCCATCCAAGGGACTCTCAAAAGTCTTTTCCAGCACCACAGTTCAAAAGCATCAATTTTTCAGTGCTCAGCTTTCTTTATAGTCCAACTCTCACATCCATACATGACTGCTGGAAAAATCATAGCCTTGACTAGATGAACCTTTTGTTGGCAAAGCAATGTCTCTGCTTTTTAATATGCTGTCTAGGCTGATCATAACTTTCCTGCCAAGGAGTAAGCATCTTTTAATTTCATGGCTGCAGTCACCATCTGCAGTGATTTGGGAGCCCCCAAAAATAAAGTCTGTCACTGTTTCCTCATCTGTTTGCCATGATGTGATGGGACTGGATGCCATGATCTTAGTTTTCTGAATGTTGAGCTTTAAGCCATCACCCTGCACTAATGAAGCAGGGGCTGTTTGGGGAGGGAAGCACGTGCTGAGCAGGAGAGAGCTACCTGCAGGTGGGGCCGGCAGGGGTGGGGTCCTGGCTCCTCCTGACACCCAGGTGCGATGCCAGCCTGGCATTTCCTCCCGCCTCCCTCCGTGCCCACCCCACTCCCTGGCCCCCATAAGTAGCACTTCTCTTCTGGATGAAAGTTGAGATATTTGGGTGAACTGGGTTGTTTTTCTTGGGTTCCCCGACTCCCCATCGTTTTTCTTTCATCTGTCGACAAAGGAAGATTAGGTCAAGATGATGAGCTCTGAAAGCCTGGCAGAGGGAGCAAGGGGGTCAGAGAGAGTGTTCCCCACTCGCGGTGGCATTTTTACAGCTAGATTCCTGGTCTGCTGCAGCTTGCTGTCTAAACCACCTGTGTTGTAGTGGAGGTGAAGGGGAGCAGGTGGGTTAGATGAGATGGTGGCTTTTTCTACCAACTTGTGTCCACTGAGGGCCATTTGGGTTTTCATTAAAGACCCTGATGCTGGGAAAGATTGAGGGCAGGAGGAGAAGGGGACGACAGAGGATAAGATGGTTGGATGGCATCACCAAGTCAATGGACATGAGTTTGAGTAACTCTGGGAGTTGGTGATGGACAGGGAGGCCTGGCGTGCTGTGGTCCATGGGGTCGTGAAGAGTTGGACACGACTGAGCGACTGAACTGAACTGAACTGACCTGACCATCGTTAAGATCCAAGTTGTGGGATCTCGAACCCTTTAAGTAGATTAATTAATTGAATTGGAATTCAACGGCATTCTTGCCTGGTAAAATCCCATGGACAGAGCAGCCTGGTGGGCTACAGTCCATGGGGTCGCAAAGAGTCAACACGACTGAGCGACTTCACTTTCACTTCTTCATAAGGAGATAGCTTCTGTGTGTCCTGGTTTCTTCTTCTGAGCCTGCACAGGTGTCACCTGGACACTCATTGTAAGGGTGCAGCTTGATGAGTTTTTTACTAAATAAGCAAATCTTTATCATCACCTCCCACCCAGACCATAACAGAGAATATTATTATGCCCGGAAATTTCTAGACCATCCAGATCCAATGGTCCTGATCACTTTATTACTCAGCTGTAATTGGCTAGATAGGCTTTATGTTCTCATGAGGACTCAATTTTTCTTATGCATGAGATTCCTAGCTTCTCAAGTGTAGGAGATGAGGCCTCTGGTCCTCTATCCCGTGTGTCAGGATAATGTGGAGAAAAGACTCAGTCGAAGGGTACAGTTTAGAAAGGGAATTGAGAACGTTTTTCCTGGGTTTGAGTTCTCAGCCTCTTTTAGATCAGAGTCCTGAGGTTGCTGTCCTGTGTGGCATGCTCATCAGACATTCATTTATTCATTTGCCCAGCCAATATTTTCTCAACTCTTCTAGCCATGTCCTCAGACCCAGGGGAAAACCGAGCCATGCTTTGGCCATCAGGGGATGGACCTTTACATGGCAGAGACAGCTCATCTTTTTTATTTATTAAATATTCTGTAAGTCATTTATTTGGTTGCGTCAGTTCTTAGTTGCATCATGCAGGATCGTTCATTGCAGCGCGTGGATTCTCTCGCTGTGGCTGGAGGGCTTCAGAGCACACAGGCACAGTAGTTGTGGTGCGTGGGGTTAGTTACTCCACTGCATGTAGGATCTTGGTTCCCTGACCAGGGGTCGAACCTGCGTCCTCTGCATCGCAAGGCAGATGCTTAACCATTGGACCACCAGGAAAGTCCTCAGATCATTTTTAAATGTCTTGGTTATAGATTATGATTTCTGCTACAAGTAAAGCAAATGAGGACCTGTGAGGAGCAGGGACAGGAAGGATTTAATGGGGGCCCAGAAGGTTCTCTGAGGAGATGACGTCTAAACTGAGGTCTGAGGGTGCAAATAGTTCCAGGCAGGGGGGTGGCTGGTGTAGAGGCTTCAGCAGAAAGAACAGGGGACCTTCACACAGGAAACGGGTGTGAACAGAAAGTGGTAAGCAAAGGAAAATGGTTAAGTATTGAAATCCTGAATACTCATTGGAAGGACTGATGCTGAAGCTGAATCTCCAATACCTTGCCACCTGATGTGAAGAGCCGACTCGTTAGAAAAGGCCCTGATGCTGGGAAGGATTGAAGGTGGGAGGAGAAGGGGACAACAGAGGATGAGATGGTTGGGTGGATCACTGACTCAATTTACATGAGTTTAAGCAAGCTCTGGGTGGAGAAGGCAATGGCACCCCACTCCAGTACTCTTGCCTGGAAAATCCCATGGACGGAGGAGCCTGGTGGGCTGCGATCCATAGGGTCGCTAAGAGTCAGACACGACTTCACTTTCACTTTTCACTTTCATGCATTGGAGAAGGAAATGGCAACCCACTCCAGTGTTCTTGCCTGGAGAATCCCAGGGACCAGGGAGCCTGGTGGGCTGCCGTCTATGGAGTCACACAGAGTCGGACATGACTGAAGCGACTTAGCAGCAGCAGCAAGCAAGCTCTGGGAGTTGGTGATGGACAGGGAAGCCTGGCTTGCTGCAATCCATGGGGTCGCAAATAGTTGGACACAACTGATCCACTGAACAGCAGAGTATTGAAAAGTGTTTGCTGCACTTCTGTATTAGTTAGGGCTCTCCAGAGAAGCAGAACTCAGAGGAGGGGTCAGTATCTATAGGAAGACCTCAGACAGTGTAGGTCCCATTCCAGACCCTTAGATGTAAGGCGAATTATCGCAGTAAAGCAAGTCACATGAATGTTTTGGTTTCCCGGAGCATGTAAAAGTAATGTTCACATTTCTTTGTAGTGGTAATAATAGTAATAACTGTGCAATACCATTATATCTAAAAAAAGTCATACCCTTATTAAAAAATAATTTTTTGCTAAAAAATGGTAACCATCATCTGAGCCTTTGGTGAATCATAGTTGTAACAATGCAGGTCACCCATCACAGATACCATAACAAACATAATAATAATGAAGAGTTGGCAATATTTCAAGAATTCCCAAAATGTGACACAGAGACACAAAGTGGGCAAATGCTGTTGGAAAAATGGCTCCAGTAGCTTGCTGGAGGCAGGGCTACCACAAACCTGCCATTTCTGAAAAATGCTGTGCTGTGCTGAGGAGCTCAGTCATGTCCCGTTCTTTGTGACCCCGTGGACTGTAGCCCGCCAGGCTCCTCTGTCCATGGGATACTCCAGGCAAGCATACTGGAGTGAATTGCCATGCCCTCCTCCAGGGGATCTTCATGACCCAGGGAGAGAACCCAGGTCCTCCTGCATTGCAGGCGGATTCTTTAACCTCTGAGCCACCAGAGAAGCCCACCCCTCCACAAAAAAAGTGTAGTTGCTTCATCGTAAAGTAAAATGAGGTCTCCCTGCTCCTGTATGTAGTTTATGTCTGTATGTGAATAGAAGCAAACTAATTTGCATATTCATAGTTATAGTTAGCCATGCCCAGATGTCAACTCCACAGAGAGCTTCCTTGAATCTCTAGGTAAAGCAGCACACAGTCCCCCTGCCCCTTCCCATCTGTCCTCACAGTTGTCTTCAAACAACTGGATAAGAATCTAAACCATTGCCCTTTCAGGTCACACCACTGCTGCTGCTGCTACTGCTGCTAAGTCGCTTCAGTCGTGTCCGACTCTGTGCGACCCCAGAGATGGCAGCCCACCAGGCTCCCCTGTCCCTGGGATTCTCCAGGCAAGAACACTGGAGTGGGTTGCCATTTCCTTCTCCAATGCATGAAAGTGAAAAGTGAAAGTGAAGTCGTGTCTGACTCTTAGCGACCCTATGGATCGCAGCCCACCAGGCTCCTCCGTCCATGGGATTTTCCAGGCAAGAGTACTGGGGTGGGGTGCCATTTCTCACACCACTGGTATTCACTAAAGGCATATCAAAGCATAACCCTCAGATAAGACCTAATGTCACATATCTACACGAGGCTCTGGGGACTCATGCTTGGTGTGTGTTTAATTTTTGTCATTGGCATTCTGGATGCTCTTATGAAGCCTCTGGTGAAAGTCAGGCTTAGAAATCATAGAGGTTTCTTTTCAAAAAAGACTGTATCCCCAGGCAGGCAGGTACTTGCTTCTGCAGTGGTTTGAGGAAGCTTGGCCTGTGAGCATTTTAAAAAATTTCTAAGCACATGATCCAAAGCTAAAAACAACTTAGGATCTTTTCAGTGTTTACCTCCTCTGGGCTGATGTCCTCTGCATCCCTTGTAATTTTCCCTCTGCCTGTCCCTAATTACAGCAGCTCACCTAGCAATTTGATGAACATCTTAACGGGTGTTCATATCAACGGGATTATATTTCGTAGGGGAATGTAATTTTCCACTGCAGTCAGCGATGAAAGAAGAGAAGGTCAGTAAAAGAAAACCTTTTGCAAGAACGATGTATTTCAGGAGTTTTTCAGAAGAACACACTATAATTATGAAGTTTTATTTTTACCAAGTACAATTTTTTTTAAAAAACAATGTCTGTTTTCTTAGATTTGGTAGAAGCATCAGGAAAGAGAAATACTTTTGATATTGAAAGGCTTGTTTTTCATCATTATTTTGCTGTGAGGGTTTTTTTTTTTGGTGCATTCATCCTGAACAAGAGAGACATTTGGGATATTTCAGGCAAACTGAGTTTCTGATTTCTCTTTAGGTTATTAATGTCCTCTGAGGGCCCAGCAGGGTTATAAATTGAGATTTCTTGAAATAAGTTGTGACTTTCCTACATCTAGAATTTGGGCAAAAGTGATGTTGCTCAGTTGCTAAGTCACATCTGACTCTTTTCAACCCCATGGACTACAGCACGCCAGCCTTCCCTGTCCTTCACCAACTCCCGGAGTTTACTCAAACTCATGTCCATTCAGTCGGTGATGCCATCCAACCATCTCATCCTCTGTCGTCCCCTTCTCCTCCTGCCCTCAATCTTTCCCAGCATCAGGGTCTTTTCCAATGAGTTGGCTCTTCACATCAGGTGGCCCAAGTGTTAGAGTTTCAGCTTCAGCATCAGTCCTTCCAATGAATATTCAGGACTGATTTCCTTTAGGATGGACTTGTTGAATCTCCTTGCAGTCCAAGGGACTCTCAAGGGTCTTCTCCAACACCACAACAGAATAGCATCAATTCTTTGGTGCTCAGCCTTCTTTACAGTCCAACTCTCACATCCATATGTGACTACTGGAAAAACCATAACTTTGACTTGACGGACCTTTGTCGGCAAAGTGATGTGCCTGCTTTCTAACATACTGTCTAGGTTTGTCATAGTTTTTCTTCCAAGGAGCCAGGTGTCTTTTTTCATGGCTGCAGTCACCATCTGCAGTGATTTTGGAGCCCAAGAAAATATAGTCTGTAACTATTTCCATGATTATCTTGGTCGTGAAGATCTTTTTGTACATTTCTTCCGTGTATTCTTGCCACCTCTTCTTAATATCTTCTGCTTCTGTTAGGTCCAGACCATTTCTGTCCTTTATCAAGCCCATCTTTGCATGAAATGTTCCCTTGGTATCTCTAATTTTCTTAAAGAGATCTCTAGTCTTTCCCATTCTGTTGTTTTCATCTATTTCTTTGCATTGATTGCTGAAGAAGCCTTTCTTATCTCTTCTTGCTATTCTTTGGAACTCTGCATTCAGATGCTTATATCTTTCCTTTTCTCCTTTGCTTTTTGCCTCTCTTCTTTTCACAGCTATTTGTAAGGCCTCCCCAGACAGCCATTTTGCTTTTTTGCATTTCTTTTCCATGGGGATGGTCTTGATCCCTGTCTCCTGTACAATGTCATGAACCTCATTCCATAGTTCATCAGGCACTCTATCTATCAGATCTAGACCCTTAAATCTATTTCTCCCTTCCACTGTATAATCATAAGGGATTTGATTTAGGTCATACCTGAATGGTCTAGCGGTTTTCCCTACTTTCTTCAATTTAAGTCTGAATTTGGCAATAAGGAGTTCATGATCTGAGCCACAGTCAGCTCCTGGTCTTGTTTTTGTTGACTGTATAGAGCTTCTCCATCTTTGGCTGCAAAGAATATAATGAATCTGATTTCAGTGTTGACCATCTGGTGATGTCCATGTGTAGTCCTCTCTTGTGTTGCTGGAAGAGGGTGTTTGCTATGACCAGTGCGTTCTCTTGGCAAAACTCTACTAGTCTTTGCCCGGCTTCATTCCGCATTCCAAGGCCAAATTTGCCTGTTACTCCAGGTGTTTCTTGACTTCCTACTTTTGCATTCCAGTCCCCTATAATGAAAAGGACATCTTTTTTGGGTGTTACTTCTAAAAGATCTTGTAGGTCTGCATAAAACCGTTCAACTTCAGTTTCTTCAGTGTTACTGGTTGGGGCATAGACTTGGATAACTGTGATATTGAATGGTTTGCGTGGGAGACGAACAGAGATCATTCTGTCATTTTTGAGACTGCATCCAAGTACTGCATTTCAGATTCTTTTGTTGACCAATCTAGATACTATATTCAAAAGCAGAGACATTACTTTGTCGACTAAGGTCCGTCTAGTCAAGGCTATGGTTTTTCCTGTGGTCATGTATGGATGTGAGAGTTGGACTGTGAAGAAGGCTGAGTGCCGAAGAATTGATGCTTTTGAACTGTGGTGTTGGAGAAGACTCTTGAGAGTCCCTTGGACTGCAAGGAGATCCAACCAGTCCATTCTGAAGGAAATCAGCCCTGGGATTTCTTTGGAGGGAATGATGCTGAAGCTGAAACTCCAGTACTTTGGCCACCTCATGCAAAGAGTTGACTCATTGGAAAAGACTCTGATGCTGGGAGGGGTTGGGGGCAGGAGGAGAAGGGGACGACAGAGGATGAGATGGCTGGATGGCATCACTGACTCGATGAATGTGAGTCTGAGTGAACTCCGGGAGATGGTGATGGACAGGGAGGCCTGGCGTGCTGCGATTCATGGGGTCGTAAAGAGTCGGACACGACTGAGCAACTGAACTGAACTGAACTGAACTGTTTCCCTGTTTTCCCCATCTATTTGCTATGAAGTGATGGGATTGGATACCATGATCTTCGTTTTTTGAATGTTGAGTTTTAAGCCAGCTTTTTCACTTGGCAAAGGTGAAACTCAATAAACTGTTGCCTGGGGGTGGGCAGCAGGCTGGGCATTCCAGAGGATTCTTGCAAGCTGTTTCTGAGCAGCCCTGTCCTTGGGAATCTATACAAGAGCCGGGGCCACTGCCCCCCTCAGCAGGAAGTTCAAAGGAAAGTTGTCGTGGGGTAATTGGGAATAAACAGGTAGCTCTCGGTTAGACTTCTTAATCTATTTAGCTTTGTGTGTGTATATGTACTTGTTTTGTTTGTTTGTTTGCACCAAGCAGCATGCAAGATCTTAGTTCCCCGACCAGGGATCGAACCCGTGACCCCTGCAGAAGTGCAGAGTCTTAATTCCTAGTTAAGTCCCCGGGAAGTCCCTGTAGTTTGGTTTTTTACTGGTCAGCCTTCAGGTCTCCACAGTGGCTGACCCGGTCCCTGATTCTCTATAAAGTGTGATTAAGTTTATCAACCTACAGAGATTCAAACATAGAGGCTCTGGGTATTTGCCTGGGCTGCCGTATCCAAGTGCCACAGACTAGGCAGCTTAAACAATAGACGCTTACTGTCTCACAGCTCTGGAGGCTGGAAGTCCAAGCTCAAGGTGCTGGCAGCTTTGGCTTCTCCTGAGGCCGCTCCCCTTGGCTTGTAGATGGCTGTGCCTCACGTGGCCTTGGCCTTGTGCATGGTCTATGTCCTGATTTCCTCTTCTGATAAGAACACCAGTCAGATTGGTCTCATTTTACCGTAATTACCTCCTTAAAGGCCCTATCTCCAAATATAGTTACATTCAGAGGTACTGGGAGTTAGGGTTTCAACATGTGAATCTGGGAGGTAAGTCACAGTTGAGCCAATAACACTGTTAGTGTGTATGTGTGTATTTCCCTGATGGCTAAGTGGTAAGAATCAGCCGGCAATTCAGGAGACACAAGAGATGGGGGTTCGCTCCCTGGGTCAGGAAGATCCTCTGGAGAAGAAATGGCCACCCTCTCCAGCATTCTTGCCTGGAAAATTCCATGGACAGAGGAGGTTGGTGGGCTACTATCCATGGGGTCGCAAAGACTTGGACACGACTGAGCAACTAAGCACCCTCACACCCTGTTATTGTAATCTTCACTCTCCAGCTGAAATAGAGAGTAGGATGGTGGTTGGAGGCTGTGGAAGAAATGGGGAGATGTTGGTCAAATGTGCACACTTTCCGTTATGAGATGAGTGAGCTCTGGGGACCTAACGTCCAGGATGGTGACTGTGGTTGATACTCCTGTTTTTTTGCACTGCGTTAAGAAAGTAGACCTTAAGTGTTCTCGTCACACGCATGAAAGGGGAGGGGGTGACTCTGTGATGTGATGGACGTGTCAACAGACTTCATTTTCAGTGATCTTTGTCACGTGTAACGGGATTGCCATCTGGGAACGACCACTCATTTTCTTTGGGGCTCTTGGCTTCTAGGCTCAGAATTTAGCAGCTGGCGAGAATCAGGGGAGAAGCAGGGACTGGCAGGAGAGGGAATTTCCTCTTTCCTCCTCCTCCTGCTTCTTGCTCTTATTTTTCTTCTTCTGTTTGAGGAAACTTTTCAAGTAAGAGGGAAGAAGAGGGTATGAATAATCCTTTCTCAGATTGATAAGATCTTTTAAGGGGTGATACCAATGCATCTTTTGACTTTCCGAGGTATTCATTTTTATTTCGTTCTGTTTTTAAGAAGTCTTTATTCCCTGCCTCCCTTGCTCCACCCCAGTCCCGAGCTCTCTGAGCAGAGGCAGTCAGGATCCTAGAAAC
The DNA here is from genome assembly GCF_032405125.1 of Capricornis sumatraensis. Classification (NCBI taxonomy): domain Eukaryota; kingdom Metazoa; phylum Chordata; class Mammalia; order Artiodactyla; family Bovidae; genus Capricornis; species Capricornis sumatraensis. The sequence goes on from NC_091069.1 coordinate 107,363,299, forward strand.
AGCGCCCTGGTTTGAGCGGGACGTTAGAACCGGCACCTTTCAGATCTAAGACGCTCTGACGAAATGATGAAAGTGAAAGGGTTAGTTGCTCAGTCGTGTCTGACTCTTTGCGACCCCGTAGACTGTAGCCCGCCAGGTTTCTCTGTCCATGGAATTCTCCAGGCAACAGTGCTGGAGTGGATTGCCATTTCCTCCTCCAGGGGATCTTCCGGGCCCAGGGATCGAACTCGCGTTCTCCTGCACTGCAGGCAGGAGATTCTTTACCATCTGACCCACCAGGGCAGCCCAGCAAAATGACACGGGAGGCACAAACACCCTGGTTCCTCAGACTCTCCAGCCTGGGCGCGTGTCTGGTTGCTGTTTCCCACAGAGACCAAGACAACTCTGGGACAGCTCTAGGACAAGACCTCTCCAGAAGGCTCGAGAACTCCAGACTCACTGCTCACTGTTTTTGTTTTTTTCTCTCTGTCCTTTTCCTAGTACTGGCTTAAAAGCTGTATTTGAAGTTTTGACCTAACACTCCCCTCCGTCTTCCTTCCCTGTCCTGTTCACAAACGTCCCCTGTGTCACTGGCCTTTCTCTGCTCTTCCACGGCTCACAATGATGTTTTAGACCTGTGTAAAGGTGACACTAGCAGGGTGGTGGGAAGCCCCCAGGTCTCAGGCTTCAGACCCAAAAGGCCAGGGCGTGGGGGTCTCTGCTCTGTACAACCTCAGTCAAGACATTTAGTCTCTGTGCGGTTGGATTCTCTCATTTTTTGTTTTTGTTTAGTTGCTCAGTCATGTCCGCCTCTTTGCAACTCCATGGACTTGCAGCATGCCAGGTTTCCCTGGCCTTCACCATCTCCCAGAGTTTGCTCAGACTCATATCCATCGAGTCGGTGATGCCATCCAACCATCTCATCCTGTCATCTGCTTCTCCTCCCACCTTCAATCCTTCCCAGCATCAGGGTCTTTTCCAATGAGTCGGCTCTTCCCATCAGGTGGCCAAACTGTTGGAGCTTCAGTTTCAGCACCAGTTCTTCCAATAACTATTCAGTGAAAGTTGCTCAGTGGTATCTGACTCTTTGCAACCCCATGGACTATACAGTCTATGGAATTCTCCAGGCCAGAATACTGGAGTGGGTCGCCTTTTCCTTCTCCAGTAAATATTCAGGGAGTGGGGCAAATACTGTTACATCTCTTAGGATCACAGTGAGGCTCTTACAACGGTGAGTGGCCTTAGAGAAGACTCCAGAGCCTAGCTGGGTGCTTGGGACCATGAGGAGCACCGGCGGTCACCCTCATCCCCGCCCCCCACCCCTCACCTCCCCGACCTCAGTTGTCGGGAGCTTGCCCCCTCCCCCTGCTGCCTGCCTTTGCAAGCGCTGTCCCTCCAGCTGCCTCGAGCCGCAGCCCATAATTCCTGCAGCCCAGGAGGACGTGTCTGGATGGGAGTCCGTCAAGTGAGCTGCAGTGATATTTGAACACGAGCCCCGATCTGATTATTCCTCAGTCATTCAACCCCAGGCAAGAATGGATTCATACTTTCCACTGCCGCCTGCGCCAGCCGGTTTCCATATCAGCCGGAGCCTCAAGAAGACGGAAGGACACACTGTCATTCTTTCCATCCCCGCTGACCCGGCCTGCTGTTCAGGGTGAATGCCAGCACGTTCAGCCAGAGGAAGTTGCAACTGCTGACCCGGGTCGGGCCGACCGGCCCCCACTGTGTCCAGCACCCTTGAAGAGAGATAAGCTATCTCTGGTTGTTCTAAAGCTGGACTTTGCCTTACCTGGGAAATGATTAAGGCCTTCTCCTTGCTCCTTGGGAATTCTCCGTCAGGAGCTTTCGTTTTGAGCCGTTGACGCTTTGGGTCTGACAATAATGCAATGTGACATTTCACACCGTGTTCTGTGGTGTTAGTTGTAAAAGTGAGCTTGATAGCAAATTCCATATGGATTCTTCCCGAGAGCCCTGGGAGACAGATCGGTGGCTGTTATTTCTATCTTACAGAGTAGAAAGGCAGTTTAAAAGGAGAAGAAAAAAGGAAAAAGAACATGCTCCTGCTTGCTCGGGGTCATCACTGCAAACCAGTAGGCCCAGGTGGAATTAGAGTTCACAGCCCTGGACTTGCCAAACCCTCACCTTCCTGTTCCGAGCCCAGGGACATTCATTGTGGACATTCTATTTCAGTTTTAGAAAATTTCTTCAAGGGAAATGAGAGACGGGTCTATTTTAGGACCCCTGATTAAATTTCATTTTATTTTGTTTTCTGTAAAGCAAAGAGTTATTCATCGGCAAGCATTAAGTGACATCTGAGTAATGCAAGACCACTGTTAGGTTTGGCGTCACGGTTGTTGAATCGGTCATGAGCATTTGTTAAATACATGCATTGAGTCATATGTTTTAAGAGCTGGGAGGGACTTGGTAATCATCTAATCCACTGGCTTCCAAATCAGGCTGCTTGTTAGAATCATCTAGAGGGCTTATCAAACATAGAGATACCCCAGAACTACTCAGGGCCTGGGTCAATAACCTGCCCTCTGTCTTTAGCACTGAATTTCTTTTGCTTCTCTATTTTTTTCTTTTCCTTTTTCTTTTTTGCTGCACCTTGAGGCATACAGGATCTTAGTTCCTCAACCAGGGATCCACCCCAAGCCCGCCTGGACCCCCAGGGAAGTCCCAGCCCTGCATTTCTAACAAACTCCCCAAGTGGTTCCTAAACAGCCAGCCTGAAAGTCACTAAAGAACCCACCTTTAAGTATCACTGAGTACAGATCTTTCTTTTTCGCATTTGCCTGTTTATTTTTCTGGTCATCTGTTTTGCTGTCCTTCAGGTAAGGAATCCAGGGCCCCAAAGCTAAGCAACCTTGCCTGGGGTCACGCGACTAGGCAAGTGTCAGTTGGGACTGGAAATCCCACTGTGTCATCCCCAGGCCCAACAGCATGGCTTGCCCAGGGCAGGTAGCCAGGGCACTGTCTGCAGAGCCACCCAGACCTCGCCTGGTGACATGGGCCCAGGCTCCTGCAGAGTCATTCTGGCCTAGATGGGCCTCTCAGAGGACCCAGTGGGTTCGGGAGATTCCTCCCCATCCCTCTGGGAGCGTTGCTTGTGGGGCTGTCCAGAAAGCCTTCTCTGCCTCCCGGCAAGGCCACCTCCCTATGGCTCAGACGGGACCAGTAACACCAGAGCAGGTGCCAGGGCTTAGCCTGGAAACAGAGCTGGCCCGCCAGTTCACTTGGTGCCCTGTGATAGCAGCCTGCCTGAGAACCCTCCTGTTACACAGTCCTTGGCCATGAGTGTCACTTGTTGGTGGGTTCCATTATATGGGCCATTTTATTTTATTAAAAACTTTTTTCTTCCCATTTTTTTCAATAGATCTACATTTTTATTTTCTCATGGTATTTAATTCTACCAAAGCCCACTTACATATATAGTTAAGACCTAGCTATCTATGATGGTGAGATTATTAAAAATCATCAATAGGTTGTCTTTCCCACATTTTAAAAAAATAATTAAATGCATTTATTTTAAGCTGAAGGATAATTGCTTTACAATATTGTGTTGGTGTCTGCCAAACATCAACATCAATCAGCCACAGGTATATACCTATGCCCCCTCCCTCTTGAATCTCCCTTCCACCTCCTTCACCATCCCACCCCTCTAGGTTGTTCCAGAGCCCCGGTTTGAGTTCCCTCTCTATTTTGTTGAGATGTAATCAGCACACAGCACTGTCTTAAGTTTCAGCTGTACAGCATCATGATTTGACTTGACACATCATGACGTGATCTCCAGAATGTTTAGTGACCATCCATCATCTCATACAGATACAAAATAAAAGAAAAAGAAAAAAAAAAACATTTTTTCCCCCTTGTGATGAGAACTCTTAGGATTTACTTTTCGTATATAACAGGAGACAGTATGGATTATATTAATCATGTTGTGCCTTGCATCGTACTTGAAACGGCCCACGTGTAAATGATTGTCCAAGAGACTTCAGATAGGGCCCTGGCTATCTAATTGCTTTTTTGGCTCAATGGAGAGGTAATAAGAATACATAGTGTGGTCTTCTCAGATTTCTAGGGAGTTTGGCTAATTGTTACTCACAGCAGGAGACCTCCTAACCTATGATATAATACATTTCTTAATTTCCTCCTGCAAGAGAATTCTGATGTCTTTCTTCCATCCCTCTTCCTTCCTGGAGTTTCTCAGTCTAATATTCTAACTTATTTCCAGATCAAATCAGTGCAGTTCCATTCAGTCGCTCAGTTGTGCCCAATTCTTTGAGTGTCCAACTCCTGAAGTTAACTCGAACTCACGTCCATTGAGTCGGTGATGCCATCCAGCCATCTCATCCTGTCATCCCCTTCTCCCTCCTTCAGTCTTTCCCAGCATCAGGGTCTTTTCCAATGAGTCAGTTCTTCACATCAGGTGGCCAAAGTATTGGAGCTTCAGCTTCAGCATCAGTCCTTCCAATAAGTATTCAGGACTGATTTCCTTTAGGATTGACTGGTTGGATCTCCTTACAGTCCGAGGGACTCTCAAGAGTCTTCTCCAACACCATAGTTCAAAAGCATCAATTCTTCAGTGCTCAGCTTTCTTTATAGACCAACTCTCACATTCATACATGACCACTGGAAAAACCATAGCCTTGACTAGACGGACCTTTGTTGGTAAAGTAATGTCTCTGCTTTTTAATATTCTGTCTAGGTTGGTCATAACTTTTCTTCCAAGGAGCAAGCGTCTTTTAATTTCATGGCTGCAATCACCATCTGCAGTGATTTTGGAGCCCCAAAATATAAAGTCTGTCACTGTTTCCACTGTTTCCCCATCTATTTTCCATGAAGTGATGGGACCACATGCCATGATCTTCGTTTTCTGAATGTTGAGTTTTAAGGCAACTTTTTCACTCTCCTCTTTCACTTTCATCAAGAGGCTCTTTAGTTCTTCTTCAGTTTCTGCCATAAGGGTGGTGTCATCTGCATATCTGAGGTTATTGATATTTCTCCCAGAAATCTTGATCCCAGCTTGTGCTTCATCCAGCCCAGTGTTTCTCATGATGTACTCGGCATATAAGTTAAATAAGCAGGGTGAGAATATACAGCCTTGACATACTCCTTTCCCTATTGGGGGAAATTTATTTCCCAGATGGTACTTATGTAACATGGATTCCAGTATGATGTCCTTATTGAGCTTACCTAAATTATATATATATTGAGGAGGGAGGATCATGAGGTAAGTAGACAGAGAGATACAGGGTCAAGGTCAATGTAAAATAGTCTATTTCCACCGCAGGCATCTTTTTTTTTTTTTTTGGTGTCTCCTTATCCCCATCCAGATATAAATGCAATTTTTCTGTTTAATTGAGAGCAAACATGTCAGTATATGTTAATAACAAAAGAGTCCAAGGTGTAAGAACCATGTGACCTGAACTCTATCCTTACCATTGTGTGAGCTTACTCCCAACTCTCAGTTAGCCTTTGCCCTGTCCTTCTCTGGATCTTAAATGCTCCATATGCGGCATGAATGGCTGATGAAGCAACTGCTAAGATTTCCTCCTACTCCAGCATTTGATAGTTGCATCTCTCTAATGATGCAGACAACACTACAAAAAGGAAACCGCTCACACTTTCAACTCCCATCCAATTATAAAAAGAAAATTGCCCATTCCAGTAAGAAGACAATGAAATCAAATCCAGAGATAGGTGTTTACAATTGTCAATTGGAAATTGCAAACTCGAATGTCTACAGGTGACAAGCTTGCATATAAACAGGTGAAGCCAACCTTGAGCAAGTGTTTTAGGGAGCAAGGAGCACACGCCCTGTCTATAGACAGCAGCTTAGCTCCAGTCTCCTGCCACCACACACGAGTGCAAGGCGCCCTTTCGAAGTGCACGTCGCCTTGCCATCCAAGAGAAGTCAGAAATCCAGACTTTGCTCTTCAGTTTCCCGATATTTAAATCTCCACAGCATACATCTTACCCTTCTGCCTCTGAATCTCCAGCTCCGTGTTGGCTGTCCTCAGCACTCCGACCCTTAGCTGGCTCAGCTTCCTTACCCTACTCGCCACTCCTGGCAGTCTGCTCACTGGTATGTCTGGACCTGCCTGGAGGGCTGCAGACCAGGCTTGCCACCTTCCTAGGGGACCTTCCGCTCCGACACTCACAGACATTTCACGCTCTATGGGTCCAAACCTTGTTCACGGTCTTTACTCCTGAACTTACCACCTCTCCTTGGTTCCCTCCCAACCACTCAGTTGTTTGAGCCAGCAACAGGAAAAATGCTGCCGCATTTTCTTTCATCCTCGTTTATTCAGCCAAAAGGTTTGTAGATTTCACATCTCAACATGCTTTCCATCTGTTTCCACTTTCCCATCCTACCTGCAAACTGTCTTAGTTCTCAGAACACCCCTTGCCTTAGTTACTGCATCAGCCTCCTACCTGGCTTGGCGCTACCAGGTGGCGCTAGTGGTAAAGAACCCACCTGCCAGTGCAGGAGACATAAGAGATGTGGGTTTGATCCCTTGGTCAGGAAGATTTCCTGGAGAAGGGAATGGCTGCGCACTCCAGCATTCTTGCCTGGAGAATCCCATGGACAGAGGAGCTTGGCAGACAACAGTCCATGGGCTCACACACAGTTGGGTATGACGGAGCGACTTAGCATGCACACGTAACCTCCTATCTAGCCTTGCTGTTCTGCTCCAGCAACCTCCAGTCCACCTCTAGTCTGTTTCCTGAGGGCTCGTTCTAAGACCCATTCCATCATCTCTCTTTTTTTGTTTCCTCTGCTTTTACCAACTCTTGTACACTTATTGGGCTTCCCTGGTAGCTCAAACGGTAAAGAATCTGCCTGCAATGCAGGAGACCTGGGTTCGATCCCTGGGGTCGGGAAGATCCCCTGGAGAAGGAAAATGGCAGCTCACTCCAGTATTCTTGCCTGGAGAATCCCCATGGACAGAGGAGGCTGGTGGCTGCAGTCCATGGAGATCGCAAAGAGTCAGACACGACTGAGCAACTAAGCACAGTACAGCACAGTTTGTTGTCGGTCAGTTGCTCAGTCATGTCTGACTCTTTGGGACCCCATGGATATCTATATTGTTTATATATATATAGTTTTTCAGATCCTTTTCCCATATACGATATTGCAGATCTGTGAGTAGCATTTCCTGTGCTATACAGTAGATTATCTAATTTCTATATAGTAGTTCATGTTAATCTCAACCTCCTGTTTTATCCTTCCTTCCCCCACCCTCCGCCGCCTTTCCCGTTTGGTAACCATAGGTTTGTTTTCTAAATCTGAGTTGTTTCTCTTTTGTAAATAAGATCATCTGCATCCTTTTTTAAGATTACACATAAAGGTGATATCACGTGATATTTGTCTTTGTCTGACTGAAGGGTTCACTCTTGGTGTTGTACACTCTGTTGTTGTTCGGTTGCTAAGACATGTCCAGCTGTTTGCGACCCCATGGGGCTGCAGCACGCCAGGATCCTCGGTCCTTCACCATCTCCTGGAGTTTGCTCAAATTCATGTCCATTGGGTCAGTGATGCTGTCTAACAATCTCATTCTCTGTAGTCCCCTTCTCCTCCTGCCCTCAATCTTTCCCATTATCAGGGTCTTTTCCAATGAGTTGACTCTTTGCATCAGGTGGCCAAAGTATTGGAGATTCAGCTTCAGCATCAGTCCTTCCAGTGGATATTCAGTGTTGATTTCCTTTATGATTGCCTGGTTGGATCTCCTTGCAATCCAAGGGACTTTCAAGAGTCTTCTCCAGCACCACAATTTGAAAGCATCGCTTCTTCCTCGTTCAGTGTTCTTTACGGTCCAACTCTCAGATCAGTACGAAACTACTCAAAAAAACCATAGCTTTACTATGCGGACTTTTGTCAGCAAAGTGATGTCTGTGCTTTTAATATGCTGTCTAGGTTCGCCATAGTGAAAAGTTCTTGAATTACGACGCCGGGATTCTTGGCCCCCAGAGGAGAAGAATTCAATCCAGGGCCAAAGACAAGGCTTGATCACTCAGAGCTTTTGTGTAATAAAGTTTTATTAAAGTATAAAGGAGATAGAGAAAGCTTCTCACATAGGCATCAGAAGGGGCAGAAAGAGTACCCCCCTGCTAGTCTTTAGCTGGATGTTATATAGTCACCAGCAGTCTGTTAATGAAAGAAAGGAATGTCTCAAAACTCAGAATGGCACCAGGCCCCTCACCCATAAGATGTAGTTTGGGATAATCTTGGCTTCAAATGGTTCATCTTTGGCCATAAAAGGATTAACTTGAATCTTGAAGAAGGGCAGAGCACCATACAAATAGTGTTATTTACATAGATTCAGTTCAGTTCAGTTCAGTTCAGTTCAGTTCAGTTCAGTCACGCAGTCATGTCCGACTCTTTGAGACCCCATGAATCACAGCACGCCAGGCCTCCCTGTCCATCACCAATTGCCAGAGTTCACTCAGACTCACGTCCATTGAGTCCGTGATGCCATCCAGCCATCTCATCCTGGGTCGTCCCCTTCTCCTCCTGCCCCCAATCCCTCCCAGCATCAGAGTCTTTTCCAATGAGTCAACTCTTCACATGAGGTGGCCAAAGTATTGGAGTTTCAGCTTTAGCATTACTCCTTCCAAAGAACACCCAGCACTGCTCTCCTTTAGAATGGACTGGTTGGATCTCCTTGCAGTCCAAGGGACTCTCAAGAGTCTTCTCCAACACCACAATTCAAACGCATCAATTCTTCAGTGCTCAGCCTTCTTCACAGTCCAACTCTCACATCCATACATGAGCACAGGAAAAACCATAGCCTTGACTAGATAGACCTTAGTCGGCAAAGTAATGTCCCTGCTTTTGAATATGCTATCTAGGTTGGTCATAACTTTTCTTCCAAGGAGTAAGTGTCTTTTAATTTCATGGCTGCAATCACCATCGGCAGTGATTTTGGAGCCCCCAAAAATAAAGTCTGACACTGTTTCCACTGTTTCCCCATCTATTTCCCATGAAGTGATGGGACCGGATGCCATGATCTTCATTTTCTGAATGTTGAGCTTTAAGCCAACTTTTTCACTCTCCTCTTTCACTTTCATCAAGAGGCATTTTAGCTCCTCTTCACTCTGCCATAAGGGTGGTGTCACCTTCATATCTGAGGTTATTGATATTTCTCCCGGCAATCTTGATTCCAGCTTGTGTTTCTTACAGTCCAGCGTTTCTCATGATGTACTCTGCATATAAGTTAAATAAGCAGGGTGACAATATACAGCCTTGACATACTCCTTTTCCTAATTGGAACCAGTCTGTTGTTGCATGTCCAGTTCTAACTATTGCTTCCTGACCTGCATACAGATTTCTCAAGAGGCAGGTTAGGTGGTCTGGTATTCCCATCTCTTTCAGAATTTTTCACAGTTTATTGTGATCCACACAGTCAAAGGCTTTGGCATAGACAATAAAGCAGAAATAGATGTGTTTCTGGAACTCTCTTGCTTTATCCATGATCCAGCAGATGTTGGCAATTTGATCTCTGGTTCCTCTGCCTTTTCTAAAACCAGCTTGAACATCAGGGAGTTCACAATTCACATATTGCTGAAGTCTGGCTGGGAGAATTTTGAACATTACTTTACTAGCATGTGAGATGAGTGCATTGTGCAGTAGTTTGAGCATTCTTTTGCATTGCCTTTCTTTGGAATTGGAATGAAAACTGACCTTTTCCAGTCGTGTGGCCACTGCTGAGTTTTCCAAACTTGCTGACATATTGAGTGCAGCACTTTCACAGCATCATCTTTTAGGATTTGAAACAGCTCAACTGGAATTCCGTCACCTCCACTAGCTTTGTTCATAGTGATGCTTTCTAAGGCCCACTTGACTTCACATTCCAAGATGTCTGGCTCTAGATTAGTGATCACATCATCATGACTATCTGGGTTGTGAAGATCTTTTTTGTACATTTCTTCCGTGTATTCTTGCCACCTCTTCTTAATATCTTCTGCTTCTGTTAGGTCCAGACCATTTCTGACCTTTATCAAGCCCATCTTTGCATGAAATGTTCCCTTGGTATCTCTAATTTTCTTAAAAAGATCTCTAGTCTTTCCCATTCTGTTGTTTTCCTCGATTTCTTTGCATTGATTGCTGAAGAAGCCTTTCTTATCTCTTCTTGCTATTCTTTGGAACTCTGCATTCAGATGCTTATATCTTTCCTTTTCTCCTTTGCTTTTCACCTCTCTTCTTTTCACAGCTATTTGTAAGGCCTCCCCAGACAGCCATTTTGCTTTTTTGCATTTCTTTTCCATGGGGATGGTCTTGATCCCTGTCTCCTGTACAATGTTGTGAACCTCCATCCATAGTTCATCAGGCACTCTATCTATCAGATCTAGACCCTTAAATCTATTTCTCACTTACACTGTATAATCATAAGGGATTTGATTTAGGTCATACCTGAATGGTCTAGCGGTTTTCCCTACTTTCTTCAATTTACATCTGAATTTGGCAATAAGGAGTTCATGAACTGAGCCACAGTCAGCTCCTGGTCTTGTTTTTGTTGACTGTATAGAGCTTCTCCATCTTTGGCTGCAAAGAATATAATCAATCTGATTTCTGTGTTGACCATCTGGTGATGTCCATGTGTAGAGTCTTCTCTTGTGTTGCTGGAAGAGGGTGTTTGCTATGACCAGTGCATTTTCTTGGCAAAACTCTATTAGTTTTTGCCCTGCTTCATTCCACATTCCAAGGCCAAATTACATAGATTAGAGGAACAATATCGGAGTATAACATACTGGTTTATCAAGTAGGTTCTGAGCCAAGAGGTGGAACTGATTTGAAGACAGAGTTTGGGGTAAATGCATAGTACATTAGCATAGCCTAAGATAAATATTTCCATAAGAAAAAGGCATTTGTTAACTTCAGGTGAAACCAGGTGTCATGGCAACACAGAATTTTAAGAGAAACCTCCTTTTAAATCTGTATAGAGAAGGAAAAAATATCGCTACTTTGTTTCCTCCTGCCGCTTAAGAGAGATAAAAATGTCTGACACTTGCAGGCTGTTTCCTCCCTTTGGAGACCCCTGGCCTTCCTGCCTGTTACCCTCTCAATAGCTTTCCTTCCACAGAGCAAACGTCTTTTAGTTTCATGGCTACAGTCATTCTATGAATTTGGACCAATGGATAATGACATGTATCCACCATGATGGTATCATACAGAGTAGTTTCACACCCTAAAAATCCTCTGTGCTCTGCTTGTTCCTCCCAAATAGGCTTTCTCCTCCCAAGCAACCTCTGATCTTCTTAAAGAAACTGCCTAGCATTGCCAGTGCCTAGTTTCTTGCCAGGTTGTGTATTATTAATACGTGTTTGACAAACGAATGAGTGTTAACAAGTCACTTAAAAACTGAGTCCAAGAAGTGACCCAAAAGGGAAAGCACAGTTCATTAAGTATTTCTGCATTGTCTTCTCCCACGATGCTCTTGAGTATGATAAAAAATCATCCAACGGCAGTGGATTTCCTGCAGAGCAGCAATTAGACTTCGTGGAAAAAGGCCCAGTTTAAATTTTAAAACATTCATGTGCATTTACCAAAACGTGCAGATTTCTTTAGTGTTTCTGCATTATTCTCAAGCTGCCCTAATGTCTTTCTTCTAAAGATGACACTTGCTGGCTGGTTGGGATTTTGTTGTAATAAAATGTATCATTCTTCCTTTAAAAGGAAGGCTGAGTGTAAGGGCACAAAAGGCAATGGAGACAGAGTTAAAGTAAGAAGGCTGAACCCCTAATAGCCGCCCACCCGCCGCCACTCTCTGATTTGGAACTGGATGGTGGCCCAGGGGCTCTTTTTCTCCTTGTCATGGGCTCGTCTGGAAGGCGGCCAGAGCCCTGCCCTTGGAGAGGCCCTGTTGCTGGAAAGAATGGGTCAGGGAGAGGGCACGGCTGAGGCTGGGGGTGCACATGTGAGCCTGCGGAGCTTAGGGTCTTGGGCATCATCCTTCTCCAACAAAAATGGTGCAGAAGGAGGAACACTGAGCAACTGAAGGAAGAACCTGGGGCCACGTACTTGGAATCGTGTTTTTTATCTTTGGGTGATTCCTAGGAATGTCTGGGCTTCCCTGTGGCTCAGCTGGTAAAGAATCCTCCTTCAATGCAGGACACTTGGGTTCGATCCCTGGGCTGGGAAGATCCCCTGGTGAAGGGAAAGGCTACCCACTCCAGTATTCTGGCCTGGAGAATTCCATGTACTGTATAGTCCATGGGGTTGCAAAGAGTTGGACACGACTGAGCGACTTTCACTTTCCCTGTGGATGTCTATGCTGCTGAGTTCATGGACATGAATCAAAGTCTTCCTCAAGCTCTCCCACACATTCTGTTTTTTCTCCTCTAGTCATCCTGTCTTGGATGCAGGATCGTGGAAATGTCCAGAGGGCCTTGGCTCACTCACTCACGCAGAGTAACCAAGACTTCACCATCGCCAACAGTGCGGTAGAGAAAACCCCAGCTCTGGTGCTATGCAAGCTTTGTAGGGCAATTCAAGTCCTTTGAGCTTGTTTCTTCACCAGTAAAGCAGACCTCAGAGAGCTCTCCTGAGGATGACAGTGAGCTGGCTCATTGAGGGTGACATAGTGCCTGCTGCCTCATCTCTTCTGGGTCTCAGTTGGTGATTTGGGGGCATGTCCTGGGCTCGTGGAGTTACGCTTTGCTGTTGTTCTGTCCCTCAGTTGTGTCTGACTCTCTGCAGCCCCATGGACTGCAGCACACCAGGCTTCCCTGTCCTTCATTATCTCCTGGAGACTGCTCAAACTCCTGTCCATCGAGTCAGTGATGCATCCAACCATCTCATCCTCTGTTTTCCCTTTCTCCTGCCCTCAATCTTTCCCATCATCAGGGTCTTCTCCAATGAGTTGACTCTTTGCATCAGGTGGCCAAAGTATTGGAGCTTCAGCTTTAGCGTCAGTCCTTCCAAAGAATATTCAGGACTGATTTCATTTAGGATTGACTGGTTTGATCTCTTTGCAGTCCAAGGGACTCTCTAGAGTCTTCTCCAGCACCACATTCTGAAAGCATCAATTCTTTGGTGTTTAGTCTTCTTTATGGTCCAACTCTCATATCCATACCTGACTATTGGAAAGACCATAGCTGTATCTCATAATGTTTATCTGTGTATCTGTGTGTGTGTGTGTGTTTGTGTTTGTCTTAGCACACACCAAGTCCATTCATGTTGTGGCAGATGGCAAATTTTCATTCTGTTTATGGATGATATCTTTATATGTTTTTATGACATGGGTAATTTTGGCAATTTTCTATTAGTTGAAGAATTATACATATACAATGTCTGTCATAACAGGAACAAAGAAAATTACAAGCAGCAGTGGTTATAAGATGTACTCGGGCCTCAGAGGAGACAGGAGGGGACAAAATTGAGGGAATGAATGAAGGCTTTCTGTTTGGGAAGAAGGAAGTATGTTTCTTATTGACATGATAGCAAAGGAGCCAAGTCAAGACACAGAAAAATGTTACAGGACAGAGGGGAGAAGTTGATCCAAGTGTCTTGGGCTTGATAAGCATATAAAGCGGAAGTGGAGGGTATCTACTTAGACGCAACACTCAAGAGTACGAAAAGGGATGAAACCTCAGCTGAGGCAACATCCAGTGAAGTTTGACCTAGAAGCATTGAAGACCCGTCTGAGGCACACAGGATGTGTGTGTGGTGGGACTGGCTGGCCAGGGTTTTGTAACACCCAGGGCTGTGAGCAGGAGGGAGACTGATGTTTGGTGGCAAGCATGGTAACAGGACTTGATTGAGGCAAAATGTTTTCATCAGTGCTGTTAATCAAGAGATGAGCTCAGTAATCCTGACTTTATCCGAGTCCCAGTGCTCTCTGTGTCCCTCCCCCCATTCCCATCCCCATCACCATGCCGAAGTTCATCCCAGGAAGAACAGAGACCAAGAAGAAGCTGGGAACTTTCAGTCCCCAAATCTGAGGGTCTCTGCTACCATCTTTCCATTTATATCAAGTGCATGTTCAAACATTATCCTTGGATCCCCATCATAAGACCAGCCATTTCTGCTCGCCCACAGACTTTTCAGCTTGGATATAGGGGTGGAGTCCAGATAAGCCAAATGCACCCACTTTCATGTACTTTATTTATTTAAAAAAAAATTTTTTTTATTATGTTTTTGGCCGTGCTGGGTCTTCATTTGACACGTGGACTTTCCTCTTGCAGCAAGAGGGAGCTGCTCTCTGGTCGCCGTGCACAAGCTTCTCATTGCAGTGTCTTCTCTTGTTAGGGAGCGCAGGCTCTGGATGTTAGGGCATCAGCAGTTGCGGCCCCTGGGATCTAGAGCACAGGCTCAGTAGTTGTGCTGCACGGACTTAGTTGCTCCCAGCATGTGGGATCCTCCCGGGTCAGAGAGCGAAAACGCCTTTCTCCTGCATTGGCAGGCGGATTCTTCACCACTGAGCCACCAAGAAAGCCCTTTCATGGCCTTTAGAATGTTGAAGCAGGGAGAAACCTTAGAGATCAAGTGTGTTAGTCACTCAGTCATGTCTGACTCCTTGCGACCCCAGGGACTATAGCCCACCAGGCTCCTCTGTCCATGGAATTCTCCAGGCAAGAATCCTGTAGCAGGTTGCCATTTCCTCCTCCAAGAAAAAGAACGACTCTTTGCGACTCCATAGACCATACAGTCCAGGGCGCTCTCCAGGCCGGAATAGTGGAGTGGGCAGCTTTGTCCCTTCTCTAGCAGATCCTCCCAACCCAGGAATTGAACTGGGATAAACCCTCATTGCAGGCAGATTCTTTACCAACTGAGCTATCAGGGAAGCCCAAGAATACTGGTGTGGGTAGTCTATCCCTTCACCAGGGGATCTTCCCCGCCCAGGAATCGAACCGGGGTCTCCTGCCTTGCAGGCAGGTTCAAGAGATCAAGCTCAGTGGTTTTGAACTTGTCTCATTTTTGTGGGGATGGTGTTGTTTTTAATAAAATATTTTCTTAAGATGGACTCTTCCACTGAACCTAGCACCTAGAGCAAAGTGCAGCTACCCCCCTCCTGGGGCACTGTGGCCACAGACCCGCTGGATTTCCCCTTATTTTATAATTGATGAAAGGGCAGGCAAGGTCAGAGCTTGCCCGCGGGCCCCCTGTGTTCTCTTCTCTGGGCTGTCTTCCTGCCACCGAGAAGCAGCAGGTTCTGGACCTGAAAGGGCCGTGGACAGATCCAGATCTTTGACATTCTAGCCTCACAGGGATGAAAGGAGATAGATATCTCAGGAGACTTTTAATCCGAGGTTCTTTTACCGCAGCCTCTTATGAAATCCCTCAGTTAGAAGGGTATTAACTGCTCATGTTCTGGTCCCACAGATGCCTATATGCCCTTCAGATAAAGGGCAAGCTCACCCTGAAGACTTTCCAGGCTCTCATCCACAGCAACACGGGGTGCCATGTTTCCCTTGTGATGATGAGAGCTCTTCTTGCAATAGAATGATGGTTCTCTGCCTTTCCTTGGTCACCAATTGTGTTAATGATCATTAAATTAGGTCTTTGATAGGCCTGCCAGTAAAAGCAGTTTGTTGTAATTTACCAAACTAAATAAAGTGTCTTAATGATTAACCATAAAGTCATTTAAAAACTGTATCCCTGGTGGTCCAGTGGGCCAGACTCCAACTCAGACTCCACACCCCCAACGTGGAGGACCCAGTTTCCATCTGTGGTCAGGGAACTAGACCCCACATCCCTCAACTGAAGATCCTGTGTGCCACAGCTAAGAACCAGTACAGTCAAATAAATAAGCTAAAATGATAAATGTTAAAAATTGTATCTGTATTCTCCGTCGCTCTCATTGTTCAGTCGCTCAGCTGTGTCCACTCTTTGCAGCCCCATGGACTGCAGCACGCCAGCCTTCCCTGTCCTTCACTATCTCCCAGAGTCTGCTGAAACTCATGTCCATTGAGTTGGTGATGCTTTGTGTAGTTTTAACTTAAAATGAATTGGTTGGCAACATTTGATTTCATAAATTAAAAGTGCTTTCAAGTTTGGCATAATACTTATTGTTAAGAAGTAGATGTATGCTTAATTTTTATAGAATACATCTAATCACTTTTCAAGTGGTGATTTATTTTTATGTTTTGAGAATTTTGTCAGAAAATCAAACTATGTTTTGGCATATTTCAACATGTTTCTGTCATTTATAAAACAACTTCCCTCTGAGAACACTTCAAAATCATGGTTAATTTTTGTGGGTCTCTGTTAAAGTTTGCAACTTGCTTCAGTCTGTGATGGGGATTTTTGAAAATATATGTAGTTTTATATAAACCCATGTAAATCTCTATAAAACAGGCATTTTCTAGTGCTTTGCTAAAAGTAATTTGTAGGTCTTCTTTTCAAATTGTGTTTGGAGCAAGTTCACTGAGTACATAATAAAATTAGAGAGGATTGTGATCACATTCTAAGGGTGTCCCTGGTCACTCAGACAGTAAAGAATCTGCTTGCAATGCAAGAGATCTGGGATCGATCTCTGGGTAGGAAAGATCCCCTGGAGAAGGAAATGGCCACCCACTCCTGTATTCTTGCCTGGAGAATCCCATGGGCCGAGAAGCCTGGTGGGCTACAGTCCATGGGGTTGCAAAGGGTTGGACAGGACTGAGCAAGTAACATACACACCCGCAATCACGTTGTATTTTGGGGTTATAATAGTGTTGTTAGGTTGATCATGTACTTCACCATACCAAATTTTGGTTTCAAGTGTTCAAAAACAGAAAGAAAAGAAACCAAATCCACTACCCTCAAAGGGTAGAGATGCGTCATCAGAAAGATGTGTTACAGATGATGCAGAAGATGTGTTACGGATGATACAAGCAATATGGAAAGTGATTTCCAAAAGGGTTTTGAGCCATAAGGCACGAAGTACGTGGACAACGTGCTTTACATATTTCAGTGGCAGAGTGTTGATTCAAGATCCAAGCCAGCCAGGCTGCTCTGCAGTCTAAACTTATTGTTTAAGAAGTGGTCATTTGCATCCCGTTCTTAGGATATTTTTCTCTATTTTCACAAGGGCTCTTATACCACTGGTACTTAAATTAATGGAAATTATGTGTGGAATGGAATGTAGTTAATGGAAGAAGCAAATCACCTAGTCTTTTAGAGAATTCTTGAGCCTGAGAAGAGCCGGCTGGATTTCCCTCCCTCCCTCCCCCAGCTTCCTCTCTCCCGCACCTCTTCCTTTCTTTCCTTCTTCCTTTCTTTGTTCTTTATTTCTTCCTTCTTTTTCCTTCTTTAAATTATTATTTCTTTACTTGATTTATTGTCTTTTATCTTCTCCAGAGCATAATTTACCTATACCACCTTTTGCTTTTTCTTTTTTTTAACTCTTCATGTTTAGAAAGGTAGAGGTCTTTTTCATGGTGTGGGATCCTCTAGCTTGATAGATTTTCTTTAAAATCTCCTTGGCCACCTGAGGCCAAGAGCTGACTCCTTGGAAAAGACCCTGATGCTGGGAAAAAGGCAAAAGGAGAAGGGGATGACAGGGGATGAGATGGTTGGATGGCATCACCGACGCCATGGACATGAGTTTGAGCAAACTCCGGGAGATAGTGGAGGACACAGGAGCCTGGCCTGCTGCGCTCCATGGGGTCGCAGAGTCAGACACGACTCAGCGGCGGAACAGCAGCAGCAACAGGCAGCACACTTTCTGAAACTCCGCTCGGATGGCCCGTGGTTCTCCTGGGGGGGCCTGGAGGACACAGGCCCTCCCTGCCCTGTGTCCTCTCCCCCAGGCTCGGTCTGTGGTTGGACCGTGCCGCGGGCTTCCGGAGAAGCAGCAGGGACCTGCCTCCCGTCTCCTCCACGCCCTCACACTCCCTTAGAGAGCGTGCCCTGAGCCCAGTGACCTTCGGTTCCAGAAAGGAACTAACTGATGAACCCAGACAAGGCTGTCCCCTCTCTGAGATTGTTTCTTCCCATGTAAATGGAATTAACGTGTACCCAGATGAGAAGTTTTAAAAGATGATATGTACGAGCACTGACACACTGTTGCCGGCACATAGGATGTGCTTACATTGTTGATTGCTTTCCCTGCCTTTTCTTTCCTTTTCCCTCCAGCTAACCCTTCCACTCCCATGCCCTCCCGTGTTCCATCCAGGAGGTTCTGCCTTGAGACGCCCCTGCCCCAAGCCGTGCCCAGAGGGCACACAGCAGGAGGCGCTCTGGGGTGGGGAGCGAGGGTGGTCCCTGCCTTCTGTCTGCAGCTCAGGAAGTTCTCCCCTCCCCAGATCATGGTCAAATTGGGTTTCTAATCCAAGATATATTAGCGTGCACAGAGTCACCACAAAATAAAGGCAGCAGTTGTTTTTTTACCGACTCAGTGGATGTGAGTTTGAGTAAACTCTGGGAGATGGTGAAGGACAGGCAAGTCTGATGTACTGCCGTCCTTGGGGTCACAAAGACACATGACTTAGTGACTGAACAACTACAACATTTAAAAAAATGACTTCAGGGAAATGGGCTGTTTTTTCTTGAGTCTCAGTCTTTCAGGATTAAGGGAAATTCTTACACAGCAATTCTCCCAGCTTCAAAAATCAGTTTTATTCCAGAAGATTATGAGTCCCATTTGGGATTTGGAAGGCATTTTCCCATGTGCCCCTGAAAAGGCAGGTGCAAACATGTTCTATTCTGTGGGTTCTGTCCCAGCTGTCCATGAGCATAGTAACTTAGAGAAGCAAAGCTCCCTTCTGCCTAGAGCCCCTCATCCTTAACAGGCCATCAGTACGGGATTCCTCCCATTAAGGTGAAAAGTGAAAGTCGCTCAGTCATGTCCTACTCTTAATGACTCCATGGACTATGCAGTCCATGGAATTCTCCAGGCCAGAATACTGGAGTGGGTAGCCAGCCGTTCCCTTCTCCAGGGCATCTTCCCAACCCAGGGAGTGAACCCAGGTCTCCCACATTGCAGGCGGATTCTTTACCAGCTGAGCCACCAGGGAAGCCTAAGAATACTGGAGGGGGTAGCCTATCCTTTCTCCAAAGGATCTTCCCAACCCACGAATCAAATCAGGGTCTCCTGCATTGCGGGCATATTCTTTACCAACTGAGCTGTGAGGGAAGCCCACCTCCCACCCCCCACCCCATTAAGGTAAGTGATCCATCTAAGGAGCTCCGTGTACCATAAACGTCAAGGAACTAAGGTGGCACCAACACACCTTTGCTCCCTGGCATCCCTGCCATTTCCCACCATCAGATGCACATTTTAGACTCAATTACAACTTCACATCATTGTAAAGATGGAAAACAGAATTCTCAAAATTAACATTAAGGGTCAAGCTCTTAACAGCCAATCGGATTATGTTGCCAAGGTCTTTCCATGGATTTGGTGGTGGGGAGGAAGTGCCTCCAGTCTAGAGTGCCTTTCTCCTGCCTAATAGGAGCACAGAAAAGTGTCTAGGTTTTACGACAGAATTCTGAGTTTGGGGGTGGGGGTAGGGGGACAATGAGGCATTAGATAAGGCGTCAGCAGCCAGCAGATGTGCTGAAGCAGGAGTCAGCTTTCAGTGTGCATCTCAGACTTCCAAAAATAGGACCTCGGTTTGCTTGCAAAGCTGGGGCTCCGGTCCTGAGTGGAAGGCTCACGTCCGCGTGGGCGCTGCATAAGCGCATGGCCACACAAATCGGCCAACCCCTCTCCTGTTTTCAGAGCCAAGCCCCTTTTATCCATCATGAGAAATTTGGTCCTGACCGTGAGACCAACCGAATGCATGCGAGACAGGCCAGTATCTAGTTCACTCTGGTTATCTCCTGCCCGGTAGCAGATGGAAGTCTGGAATATAGACAAAAGAGAGAGCTGCTTTCCCTCCCCTCTCCCTTTTCCTGTTACCTTACTATTCCATTACACCAGCAATAGCAGCAAGAAGTAGGAAATTCCAGTGGAGCCCATACTTGCTAGACATGTCTCTGGTTGTTAAGTTTATATCCTGCAATGATTTCCCTAAGCATTTTCTCTGTCAGTAACTGGGCTGAAGTTTTCCATTTCAGAGTTGATTTAAAATTAATCCGAACGGCTGGTTACCTTTATCGAAGAGAGGGATACCTCCTAGAGCTTGTGTTCTCCATCTTTCAAGTATTCAGGATTTCCTTTTGCTTTAAAGCCCTTGGTTTGTGCCCACACAGCCTCAAATTGCAGAAACAGGCAGAACCATAGTGGGGCTTCAGGGTTGCACAGGAGTGGGAAGATGGCAAAGCTGTACCATTTATCAGATTTTTAGTTTAAAGCCTTTAGGTCAAAGAACAATGATGTGAGGGTGCCTGGTGTGACTCTGACCTCCCCTCAGCTCCCTTTCCAGGTGAGGACGAGGCTCGATGGTCCTGTGTGTCTCCTCAGGGCCTGATGCACTCTTACTTCTTGGCCCAGATCTGTGTGCGTGCCCTCATGCACATGAGCGCCTGGGATGTGCACGTGTGCAAGGTGTTTGTGTGTGCCTTGTGCACATGTGTGCACACTGGGAAGCGAAAAAGGAAAAGGAACAGGGAAGCAGAGGCAGGGAAGGTTTGGTTCCTTGTAACTGAGAAGCTAGAGGACAAAGGAACTGTGTTGGTTTGGGAGTGGGGTGCGGAGGCAACCTGGCACTGCTTGTCTCGTAACCAGGACCTCCGCAGACCATGGCAATGGGCACTGGCCCTGGGCCCAGCGCTTCCCCACAGTAGCTCTCCTTCATTCACATCCATACGCCCCCCCCCAAGGGGACATGTCACCCAGACCCTCCACCCTTCCATTAATGCCTCATTCTCAGTACTCAGTTCAGTTCAGTCGCTCAGTCGTGTCCAACTCTTTGCAACCCCATGGACTGCAGCATGCCAGGCTTCCCTATCCATCACCAGCTCTCAGAGTTTACTCAAACTAATGTCCACTGAGTTGGTGATGCCATCTAACCATCTCATCCTCTGTCATTCCCTTCTCCTCCCACCTTCAATCTTTCCCAGCATCAGGATCTTTTCCAATGAGTCCGCTCTTCACATCAGGTGGCCAAAGTATTGGAGTTTCAGCTTCAGCATCAGTCCTCCAGTGAATATTCAGGACTGATCTCCTTTAAGATGGACTGATTGGATCTCCTTGCAGTCCAAGGGACTCTCAAGAGTCTTCTCCAACACCACAGTTCAAAAGGGAACTCAGGACCCTGCAGTTCCCTCCTCAAGTGACCCAAATCCACTTCCAAGCTGTGTGTGAGCCTCCTTCCCCAGACCATGGAGTGACCCACAGGTGATGCCCTGCTGGGCCGGAGGTTGGCTGGGAGACACAGTCTCCAGGGCTGTGGACAGAGCTTCACCATGTCATCTTGGATGCCCACCTGGCGTGGGGAAGTCCCCTTGAGGTGTGACCCCAGGGTGTGGGGAACAGGCAATGGTAGGAGAGGTCAATATTCTGTCACATTCCAGTGATGGACACCAAGGAGTTTGAGATCTTAAATTTGAGCCAAGTACTCCTGGACTCTGTGACTCTCTCTGTCAACTCATGTTGCAATAACACAACCCCATAGGCTGGGTAGCTTATAAGCATCAGAAAGGTATTTCTCACAACCCTAGAGGATGGAAGTATGAGATCAGAATGCTAGAAAAGTTAGATTCTGGTGAGGGCCCTCTTGTGGCTGTTATCCTTATGTGGTAGAAAGACTGAGTGACCTCTGACCTCTTCTCATGAGTGCACTAACCCTATGATGAGGGTTCCACCCTCTTGACCTAATCACCTCCTTAAGGCCCCACCTCCAAATGCCACCACAGTGGGATTAGGGCTTCCACGTCTGGATTTCAGGGGGAACATTTTGTGCATTGCAATTTTTTTTTTTAAGGCAGTGATAGCTTATGGTGAATGATGTCAGATTCCTGATCTCCAAAGAAGATTTAGCTTCAGGACCAGGGACCAGGTTCGATCACTCAAGAGCGTTTGTGTAGCAGAGTTTCACTAAAGTATAAAAAGGGACAGAGCAAGCTTCTGACACAGACATCAGAAGGGGGATGGAGACTGCCCCCTCACTGGTCTTAGCAAGGGAGCTATATGCAGTTGGTTATTAAGTGAAAGTGAAGTTGCTCAGTCGTGTCTGACTCTTTGTGACCCCATGGACTGTAGCCCACCAGGCTCCTCTGTCCATGGGATTTTCCAGGCAACAGTTCTGGAGTGGGTTGCCATTTCCTTCTCCAGGGTTGGGTCCTTCTCAGTCGGTTATTACAGTAAATCAGAAGAATGACTCAAGGTTGTAAATGAAACCTTAGCTCAGTGAAACTAAGCCATGCCCGCGGGGCAACCCAAGATGGGCGGGTCATGGTGGAGAGGTCTGACAGAATGTGGTTCACTGGAGAAGGGAATGGCAAACCACTTCAGTATTCTTGCCTTGAGAACCCCATGAACAGTAAGAAAAGGCAAAATGATAGGATACTGAAAGAGGAACTCCCTGGGTCGGTAAGTGCCCAATATGCTACTGGAGATCAGTGGAGAAACAGAAAGAATGAAGGGATGGAGCCAAAGCAAAAACAATGCCCAGTTGTGGATGTGACTGGTGATATAAGCAAGGTCTGATGCTATAAAGAGCAGTATTGCATAGGAATCTGAAATGTTAATTCCATGAATCAAGGCAAATTGGAAGTGGTCAAACAGGAGATGCAAGAGTGAACGTTGACATTCTGGGAATCAGCGAACTAAAATGGACTGGAATGGGTGAATTTAACTCAGATGACCATTATATCTACTACTGTGGACAGGAGTCCCTCAGAAGAAATGGAGTAACCATCATGGTCAACAAAAGAGTCTGAAATGCAGTACTTGGATGCAATCTCAAAAACAACTGAATGATCTCTGTTCATTTCCAATGCAAACCATACAGTAATCCAAGTCTGTGCCCCAACCAGTAACACTGAAGAAGCTGAAGACCTACAAGACCTTTTAGAACTAACGCCCCCAAAAGATGTCTTTTTCACTATCGGGGACTGGAATCCAAAAGTAGGAAGTCAAGAAACACCTGGAGTAACAGGCAAATTTGGCCTTGGAGTATGGAATGAAGCAGGGCAAAGGCTAGTAAACTTTTGCCAAGAGAAGGCACTGGTCATAGCAAACACCCTCTTCCAACAACACAAGAGAGGACTACACATGGACATCACCAGGTGGTCAACACCAAAATCAGATTGATTATATTCTTTGCAGCCAAAGATGGAGAAGCTCTATACAGTCAGCAAAAACAAGACCAGGAACTGACTGTGGCTCAGATCATGAACTCCTTATTGCCAAATTGAGACTTAGGGAAAACCACTAGACCATTCAGGTATGACCTAAATCAAATCCCTCATGATTATACAGTGGAAGGGAGAAATAGATTTAAGGGCCTAGATCTGATTGAGTGCCTGATGAACTATGGAATGAGGTTCGTGACATTGTACAGGAGACACGGATCAAGACCATCCCCATGGAAAAGAAATGCAAAAAAGCAAAATGGCTGTCTGAGGAGACCTTACAAATAGCTGAGAAAAGAAGAGAGGCAAAAAGCAAAGCAGAAGAAGAAAGATATAAGCATATGAATGCAGAGTTCCAAAGAATAGCAAGGAGAGATCAGAAAGCGTTCCTCAGTGATCAATGCAAAGAAATGGAGGGAAACAACAGAATGGGAAAGACTAGAAATCTCTTCAAGAAAATTAGAGATATCAAGGGAACATTTCATGCAAAGATGGGCTCAATAAAGGACAGAAATGGTATGGACCTCACAGAAGCAGAAGATATTAACAGTGACAAGAATACACAGAAGACTGTACAAAAAAGATCTTCATGACCCAGATAATCACGATGGTGTGATCACTCACCTAGAGCCAGCCATCCTGGAATGAAAAGTCAAGTGGGCCCTTAGAAAGCATCACTACAAACAAAGCTAGTGGAGGTGATGGAATTCCAGTTGAGCTATTTCAACTCCTGAAAGATGGTGCTGTGAAAGTCCTGCACTCAATATGCCAGCAAATTTGGAAAACTCAGCAGTGGCCACAGGACTGGAAAAGGTCAGTTTTCATTCCAATCCCAAAGAAAGGCAACCCCAAAGAATGCTCAAACTACTGCACAATTGCACTTCTCTCACATGCTAGTAAAGTAATGCTCAAAATTCTCCAAGCCAGGCTTCAGCAATACATCAACCGTGAACTTCCAGATGTTCAAGCTGGTTTTAGAAAAGCCAGAGGAACCAGAGATCAAATTGCCAACATCCACTGGATCATGGAAAAAGCAAGAGAGTTCCATACAAACATCTATTTCTGCTTTCTTGACGATGCCAAAGCCTTTGACTGTGTGGATCACAATAAACTGTGGAAAATTCTGAAAGAGATGGGAATACCAGACCACCTGACCTGCCTCTTGAGAAACCTATATGCAGATCAGGAAGCAACAGTTAGAACTGGACATGGAACAACAGACTGGTTCCAAATAGGAAAAGGAATACGTCAAGGCTGTTTATTGTCACCCTGCTAATTTAACTTATATGCAGAGTACATTATGAGAAACGCTGGACTGGAAGAAGCACAAGCTGGAATCCAGATTGCTGGGAGAAATATCAATAACCTCAGATATGCAGATGACACCACCCTTATGGCAGAAAGTGAAGAGGAACTAAAAAGCCTCTTGATGAAAGTGAAAGAGGAGAGTGAAAAAGTTGGCTTAAGGCTCAACATTCAGAAAACGAAGATCATGGCATCCGGTCCCATCAGTTCATGGCAAATAGATGAGGAAACAGTGGAAACAGTGTCAGATTTTATTTTTTGGGAACTCCAAAATCACTGCAGATGGTGATTGCAGCCATGAAATTAAAAGACGCTTACTCCTTGGAAGGAAAGTTATGAGCAACCTAGTACTTTGCCAACAAGGCTATGGTTTTTCCAGTGGTCATGTATGGATGTGAGAGTTGGACTGTGAAGAAAGCTGAGCGCTGAAGAATTGATGCTTTTGAACTGTGGTGCTGGAGAAGACTCTTGAGAGTCCCTTGGACTGCAAGGAGATCCACCCAGTCCATCCTATAGGAGACCAGTGCTGGATGTTCATTGGAAGGACTGATGCTGAGGCTGAAACTCCAGTACTTTGGCCACCTCATGAGAAGGGTTGACTCATTGGAAAAGGCTCTGATGCTGGGAGGGATTGGGGTAAGAGGAGAATGGGACGACAGAGGATAAGATGGCTGGATGGCATCACCAGCTCGATGGACATCAGTTTGAGTGAACTCTGCGAGTTGGTGATGGACAGGGAGGCCTGCTGTGCTGCGATTCATGGGGTTGCAAAGAGTCGACTGAGCAACTGAAGTGAACTGAACTACCAGACCCACTCCCACATCCTACATTTTAAGATAACAGGATTAGAACTAACAATAGAAAGATCTTACCAGACCCACTCCTACAAAATACACTTTAAGATGACAGGATTAGTCTGAAGGTTCTTAATGTTCATGTCCTTGAGCAGGATACATTGTTATATAATCATTGGTTCAGAGTTTAAGGAAAATCATATCCTGGAGCAAGATGAGTTGTTTTGTTGTGTAATCATTAGCTCTGCCTAAAGAAAATGATGTTGCATATGACTAAGATGTGGAAATGTAGAAAAAAAATAGTTTGTCCCTTTCTCTCTTTGAGAGCTCCAGACCCCTTTCTCCTCCTCCTCAGGGGCACCAGATTTCTCACCAACCTACCTAAGAATTAACTCTCTCAGTAAGAAGATAGAAAGTATTTAAAATTTATTATTGATGTATAATTTCTGGCCATGTAGGTACATGGTATGTGGGCCAGCATTTATTCATGGAGGCAGCCTGCTTTGAACCCCTGTGCTGTTAATCTTGAGCTGCTCTGGAATTCTTCACACAGGATTTGGAGGCCTAGGGTCTGGGAAGGACTTTCTGTGTCCAGAAGCCTGCTGTGCAGGCCACCTTGCTGTGCCCAGGCCCGCCCCATGTCTATGCCACGTGGCTGCCCAGCCTCTGCACCTGGGAAAGGGCAGCTTCCTCTGTCCCCAGACTTCTCGTGTCATCTTTACACAGCTCTGAAAGTTTCCCCATCTTTGAAGGCAGCTCTCCCCATTTACACTGTGGAATTATCTAGAGCATTCCAGAAAGGTGGAAGGTTAGGCAAGAAATGGAAAGCTCCCCAGTGAATGCAGTAATTAGCCTTCACTGTCCAGGAGACAGGTTGCAGCTCCCCTGAGACAATAAGCTTGGAAAGCCTTAAAAATAAATTGCTAGGAGAATGAAGTGGAAGAGGAAGACATACAAAGCATAAGCTTTAACGTTTTGTTGTTAGATGCAGCATGTGAGTTTTCTGATAAATTGCTTTAAAAGTTTGTGAACGCCCTCAATTTCTGTTGTGACCTCATTGCAGACGGGCGCTGTCCACAGACCACATGTGCCAGTGAACATGAGGTCATGTCAGTCAGTCTGTGGTCCTGATCAGTGCTGTGCATACATGCCTGCATGTCCAACAGTGAGCAGAAATCCAGACATGAGCCCGCCCTTACGGGGCATCAGTCACAGGCAGGTACACAGGCACTGTGGAGGGAGACACAGTGAAACCCTCGGAGTAGAAAGCCCTGTCATCTCTCTGTGGCTAAGATTTACTAAACGTAAGTGGCAAAATTTTCAGAGAGCACTCAGAGGAAAGACCATCGGATTCATCTAGTGGTGCCCTTTCTTCAAACAGCAAAAACTAAGGTGCCAGCCAGGAAGAGGTCCTAGTGCTCTGTGATGGTGTCCTTTCTCATGTAGGCAGTGTTTTCTTTTTTTGTAAATTAATTAATTTATTTGGCTGCATCAGGTCCTAGTTGCAATTGGTAGGTTTTGTTGCCCTGAGACATGTGGAATCTTAAGGACTAAGGAAGTCTTAGGCAGTGTTTTCTGATCTGTTGTAATGTGTGACACACACACACACACACACTCATGCAAGTGATCACTATCAGCGTGTCTTTCCCCAACTATGACTGTCTAACTGGATAATATGGCTGTTTCCCAGCTGCTCAGCCCCAGCATCCCAGTCACCATGTAAATGGCACATCCGTCCAGATCTGGGGTGGGTTCTAGGCTAAGAGGCACTGCTAGCCGCCTCTGGGAGACCCCAGCTGTGCAGTGTTTTTCAATCAGCATTTCTCAAATTGTCTCTGAGTATGACTGCTTTGTTTCAACCTCTTGCCAACTAATAAATGGAATATAATAAAAATGAATTACTAGAAGTATGCATGGGAAGATAGACAAAACACAAGCTGTAATGTCTTATTGGTAGATGCAACAGATGGGCAGTTTTTCTGATAAGTTGCTTTAAAAGTTTCTAAACACTCTCAGTTTCTATTCTGACCTCATGGCAGACGAGTGCTGACCACACTTGGGTCGCACTATCCGAAATGGCAAGCAGGGATCAAAGCTTGGACTCAAAATTGTAAACGTGTATTTATCATTACGAGGGTTTCATAAGCTTCCCAGAAAAAAGAAAATCAATGAGTATCATATTCAATTTGCATTACTCTATAAATTTCTTTGAAAATCTTTTCCAATGAACAAAGGCAGCGTTTTACATAGTTGTGATCCTTAACTGGGTTTTTGTTCTGCTTTGATTCACTGGCCATTTTCTCACATGTGTGTGCCCGGCACTGCTGCTTGGGTCCTGATCCTCCTCGCCTCCCACCTGGTGGCTGCCCTAACCTCCACGCGGCTCTCCCCACTGACCCCTGTTCCCTGTCCAGGTCAAGCTCTACAAGGTGCCTGGAGTGGTCTTCCCGAGTTTCAGGCCTCATCTCGTTCCTTCCAGTGGGCTCCCAGTTCTTACAGGATGGTGTCTACGTCCCTTCAAGGCCTGATCTGGCCCCCGCTTGCCTCTCCAGCCTCATTTCCTTAGACATTTCTCTATCATGAACAGCTCTGACCTAAACATCTTCATACCATTTGTCTTTTTTTTTTTTAATACACTAATTATGCTTAGTTGTGTCTGATGCTTTGCAAGCCCATGGGCTGTAGCCCACCAGTCTCATCTGTCCATGGGATTCTCCAGGCAACAATACCAGAGTAGGTTGCCATTCTCTTCCCCAGGGGATCTTCCCAACCCAGGGACTTAACCCAGGTCTCCCTCATTAAAGGCAAAATCTTAACCATCCGAGCTACCAGGGAAGCCCAATATACTAATTATTTCCCCCAAGTGAAACCATAGAGTCCAAGATCACGGACCTTATAAACATAGTTGGTTACATATTGCCAACTTGTTGTCCAGAAAGGCTGAGCCCCTTTTCAACGAAAACACCATGCATCCTGAATTTCAACTCAAAAAGGTGGGGCTGATATTGGCACCAAATTAAGTTTTACACCAGAGCGTATAGTGTGTTCTTAGGTATCTAGTGAAGTGTGAAGTGTTAGTCACTCAGTTGTGTCTGACTGTGTGTGTGTTTGTCACTGAGTCGTGTCTGACTCTCTGTGACCCCATGGACTACAGTCAGCCAGGCTTCTCTGTCCACGGGATTCTCCAGGCAAGAACACTGGAGTGGGTTGTCACTCCCTTCTCCAGGGGATCTTCCCGACCCAGGGATTAGCTCGGGTCTCCTGTGTTGCAGGCAGATTCTTTACGATTTGAGCCACAGGGAAGTCTTAGGTTTCTAGTAGCTTGTGTCAAATGAAGTGCCTTTCTGCTTTGGATATTAGTTCTGAAAAGGCAGGAGCCTGTTCTCCAGCTTTCTTTTCCCCTGAAAACGGTGGACACCCAGTCAATACACGATGGCAGTGGTGATGACCGAGTCTGAGGCTGAAGTGAGTAGAAGTTAAGATAAAGGCTTTGTTGAAGAAAGATGCCCTTCCCTATGTGTCCAGCAGAGGTGAGGCTGGAAAGTAACAAAGGTAGCCAGGCATGCTGGTGGCAGAAGGTTGACAAGGAGGCGCCATATAGGCAGCATCTTTGATTATTTGGGTTAAGAATATCAGATTAATGTGTGTGCTCATGATAGTAGTACCAGCACTGTGAGCACTTACACGTCTCCTGTTGAATCCCCACAACAACTGTGTGAGCTAGCATACCTTCTTATCAATGAGAAACTCAAGCCCATAGAGGTAAACCTGCTTGCCCCAGGTGGAAGGTACACAGTCCCCAGAGTGAAGCTGGGGTTCAATCCTGGGTGGCCCCAACACTAACCTGAGACAATGCTGTGTTGAACTCTCCATATGTCTGCCTTGTCATTCTTTTTTGTGTTTATTATTGTTGTTGCTGTTATTCTTATAGAAAAGTCACAAATTCAATACAGAGCTTTTTTCTCTGAGCCATTTGAAAATAGTTGCCAACCATGTCCACCACCCCTGCCTACAGTAGAATATCCCCTAAAACAAGGACATGCTGCCGAATTCTCACAATGAAACTGCAGGGATCAGGACATAAACACTGCCATGTTGCTGCCGTGTAATCCTGAGGCTCTGCTCAGAGTTCTGCACTGGTCCCCCGTGGCATCCTTTGGATCCTGGTGGAGCTCACACGTGCGCAGTTGGCTGTCTGAGATCTTGAGTCCACTTCGGTTTAGAACGGCTCTCCCATCTTTCCTGGACTCTCAGGACCTGGACACTTTTGATCTGTCATTTCGTTGAATGGCCGTCAGCGTGATGTTTCCCCATGATTAGATTTCAGGTCTCATATCTCTGTTTTGGGGTTTTTTTCTTTTAGGTACAGCTCAGCAGTGTTAAGTATACTGACGTCGCCGTGCAGAGACGCTGCTGTCCTAGACATTTCGGGTGTAAGAACCCTGCGGGAGGGTGCGGGCTGCGCTGGCACTGCCGTCCCCCCAGCCTGCTCTCCCAAAGATGCTCTCCCTCTGAGCTCCGCGGGCCTCCCCAGGGCCTGCCCTGGGCCTTTCTTCCTGTGCCACCCTGTTGTCTAGCCTCCCCTAGAAAGTATGCTTTCCTAGGAATGCCTGGCCCATAGTAGGGATTCGTCCAGTGATGGCCAAATATTCAGAACGCTCGGGGGTAATTTTGGCATATAGAGCCATTGGATTGTTCAGAAGCATGAGCGTGTTCCCAGACTGCTGTCACTGCGGACGTGATCAGGGCTCCAGGAAGTCTTTATTGATTTACAGCTAACATGTGACCTTCACAGGTTACCCCAGTGGGAAACAGAGCAAGACGGTTGTTTTACGTGACTTGATGATGGAATTCACAGAGCGCTCAAGATTTTCTTGAAGCGCTGGTTCTGACTGGCATCACAGAAAATGAGGCCGATCTGGGAGTGGCCCGCTTTGGTTAATGCAGTCACATTTAAGGGGATGTAATGGAGTGTAACACTAGTGTACTGGAATGACACACGGTGTGGAATTTTCTGGGTAGATCCTTGAATTGAAAAAGATAGGATCTTGAGCCTGTGAAGGAGCCAAACCCTGAGCCTGTGGAAAATTCAGTGGGCCGGGAGCTAGTCCGGTGTGCCCCAGCTGGTTTGAACAGTAAGACCATTGTACCCCTCCCCACCCACCACTGACATGGGGCCAATGTTGACAGAGTAGTTCCGAGTTAACATTCAGCTTTTATTGGTGTCAACACTGTATGAATTCCTGTTTAGCTTCTTTTCGTAAATAGATGACTCAAGTAACTAGCTTTTATGTAACCTAATCCAGGAAGAGGTAACAATTTTCCAGAGAGAGCTCATTCTTGAAGTTCTGCTGTCAAATATTCAAACTAGCCACGTAGCTCTAGCAACAGGATTGTATTATACTCCTGGAGGAAAGGAAAACCAGTCCAGTGCAGTTTTGTTTACATACAGAGCATCAGAATGGTACTTAAACAGGATACACAGGCAGATCACTATTTTCTTTCTTTCTTCTTTTTGTAACTTTTTTAGTTTTTTTCCTACCGAGTGGCATGCGGGATCTTGTTCCCTGATGAAGGATCAAACCCATGCCCGCTGCATTGGAAATGCAAAGCCTTAACCAGCGTGCCAGGGTAGTCCCAAGATCATTATTGTCGACATCAAAAATAGTCCAGCCACGACTTACAAATACACTTTGGGGATTTTTTTTTTTTGTACTAAAAATAAGTTTTAAAGTAACCAGTTACCAAGAACAGTTTCTTGGTGCTGGAGAAAATGGCATACGTTTTATCCCGTATTTACACCGATCATGGTTTCAGCACAGCGTTCGTTTGTAAGTATCCTCAGAGAGGCTTTGCTGGGTCTCACTCTTTGTTCCATCATTTCACCATCCATTACTCTCCATGTAACTTCCCCCAGAGAGAGGCTTTGCTGGGTCTCACTCTTTTGTTCCATCATCTCACCATTCATTATTCTCCACGTAACTTCCCCCAGGCTCTCCCTATGCTCCCTAAAGAGACGTATCCTTCCGATGTCTTTGGGAGTTTTTATGATTTTCGATTTTTCGACATCTTATTCTTGTTGTCACTTCAACCAGATTTTCTTCTGGTACATTTCAAATTATTAAACTAAGTGTTACAATTATTAAAGAATTGCAAAATAGTTTCCATTATAAAAGCTTGTTTTCATTATTTAAAACTATTCGACAATTTTCCTTAAGGAAAGATGTTTTTCAGTGAGTGGATGTCCTGTGAAAATCAACAGCCTTGAGACGAATATCAATATGGACCTTGTCTGCCTGCAGCTGTTCTTGCTCATCAGTTTTTATTCTTATTCACTGTTAGCTGTCTCTTCTAAGTACGAAAGATGGAGAAATGGTAAGGACTTTTTAAATTCCTACATAAGTCTAGGTTGTAATCCTTATATCGAGTAGTTCACAGAGGAGGTTTTTTAAATTTTTATTGAAATATATTTGATTTACAATGTTGTATTAGTTTCAGGTGTGTAGCAAAGTGATTCAGATATATATATATATTCCTTTTTCAATTCTTTTCCATTGTAGGTTATTACGAGATGTTGAGTATCATTTCCTATACTATACAGTAGTTGGTTATCTATTTTCTATGTAGTAGTATGTATATTTTAATCACAAACTCCTAATGTATCCTCTTTGGTAATTGTAAATTTGTTTTCTATGTCTCTGAGTCTACCTCTGTTTTGTAAATAAGTTCATTTACATAATTTTTTTAGATTCCATAGATAAGTGATACCATGTATTTGCCTTTCTCTTTCTCTGACCTAATTCACTTAGCATGACCACCTCTAGGTCCACCCGTGTGCTCCGAATGGCATTATTTCGTTCTTTTTTGTGGCCAGGGACCATGCCTTTGTGCATGTACACCGCACCCTTATCCATACATCTGCCAGTGGACGCTTAGGTGGCTCGTGTGTCTTGGCTATTGTAAACAGTGCTGCTAAGAACATTGCGGTTCCGTGCATCTTTTCAAATTAGAGTTTTCTCGGGATTTATGCCCAGAAGTGGGATCACTGGATCACATGGTGTCACTATTTTCAGTTTTTGAGGAACCCTCACTGTCCGTCACAGTGGCTGCACCAAGTTACATTCCGACCAACAGTGCAGGGAGGGTTCCCTTTTCTGCACACCCTCTCCAGCATTTATCGTCTGTAGCCTTTCTGATGATGCTGTGAGATCTCACTGTCTGGTATGAGGTGATACCATGTTGTAGTTTTGATTTGCATTTCTCCATAGAGGAGTTGTTTTGTTTTTAATTAATTAATTTTAATTGGAGGCTAATTACTTTACAATATTGTGGCGGGTTTTGCCATACATTGACATGAATCAGAGACACACATGTCCACAGAGGAGTTTTAAAACCAACCTTCCTCACAGAAACTTCCAGCCCCTTCCAGTGTGGGAGCTTCCTCAGTAGCCCGTTCGTGGGTAGCTTGCATCTGTGCTGACATGTGCCTTTGATGAGCCACCACCTTCAGACTAAAGCATGCTTGTCAGGATCACAAATCATGCACCTCTGTTAACAGTATAGGCTGATTTCGGGTTTGTGCTACAGTGCTCAAGAATGCCTAGAACCTGACATCTTGGATTCAAAAATAAATTTGAGGAAAATGTTTTAATGATCTGAACTCTTACCTCAGTTCAGAACCTGACATGAATGAGCTCACCAACCAACGTCACCTTTAAGACATGTTTACTGACTCACCACAGAAATCTGAGGACATGTGTATATACCTCAACTAGGCCTTTTTTGGTACTGTCTTAAGGATTTACAAGAATGTGTCTTTGGTTACAGCCATCCTGGATAATAACAGTCAGAGGGCATGAATGTGCATGTTACATGTTGCCAGTAGGAGCTTTGTGACCTTAGGCAACCGATCTGAGCTCACTGAGCCTCCTTTCTGCAAAAGCAAGAATAATAAAATCCTCCTCTATATCATTGGAGGATTTCAGGCAACTCAGATGAGTTGGTACCTGTGGCGAGACTTGTGAACTGCCAAGCGTGGGTTGAATGTAACTTGCTGCTGCTATTGCTGCTAAGTCACTTCAGTCGTGTCCGACTCTGTGTGACCCCATAGACGGCAGCCCACCAGGCTCCCCTGTCCCTGAGATTCTCCAGGCAAGAACACTGGAGTGGGTTCCCATTTCCTTCTACAATGCATGAAAGTGAAGAGAGAAAGGGAAGTCGCTCAGTCGTGTCTGACTCTTTGCGACCCCATGGACTGCAGCCCACCAGGCTCCTCCGTCCATGGGATTTTCCAGGCAAGAGTACTGGAGTGGGGTGCCGTCGCTTTCTCCAAACGTAACTTAAAATTGTTACTATTCAGAGCTGGCATAATAAACTGGAAGGAGGGAGCTGTGTTCTCAGAAGGTGGTCAGGACCTTCTATGGGACCTGGTTCTGGATGTTTTGACTGACTTAATCCGTGGAACAAGGGGATATTTGACAGAGTGGCATCTGAAGCATTAAGCTAACTAGAGCATTACCAGCAGGACCTTTGTGCACCTTAACAAACAAGTTCTTTATCTTCACCCTTGCCTACAAAAGTTATAGAACTGCGTACATAATAGGATTCAGTGTGGAGCTTATTAGCTTGAACTTGTCTGAACTCATGTTCACAAGCCTGCCCGCCCCTATCTAGAGCAAACAGGGTCAGATAAAGAGTTCTTACGAAAGAATCCTGTGCTGTGAATCAAACACAGATCACGTTAAACTTCCTGACACTACTTAATTTTTCGGGCAAGTTTTCTTTCTTTTTCCCCCACCCCGTTATCCTGACCTTGGATGAATTTTCCAGCGGTTCCTGGAATAAGAAGGCTACATTCATCCATCTTTGCATCCTCACAATTTCCAGTGACTCTTAATAGAAATTTCATGCAGCTAGGCTGACAGTAACTTATGTTCTTTTTTTAAAAAAACGATGATGATTACTCGGAAGCCTATTTTTAGCATTCAGGTGAAATGGTTTTACAGTGCTCCATTAGCATAGCTATTAATACACTTGAGTGTTAATGTCTCTGCTTCGCTTCCCCACAGTTTGTCCTGTTCTGTAAGCTGAATTATGTTCCAGGTGATGTATGATCTTTCCTGTCCCTGCTGTCATCCCCCTGGAGCTCCTTTACCATTGATTTTGCAACAGGTGGGCCAGATCCAAGGAGGTGAAATGTGCTCCCCAGCATGGCATAGCTTGTTTTTGCCAAAGCTGGGGCCAGAGACTGAGAGTGACTCTTGGACCAGTGTCCTAAGATGCCATCAGTTCAGTTCAGTGTCCAACTCTTCGTGACCCCATGGACTGCAGCACGCCAGGCCTCCCTGTCTATCACCAACTCCTGGAGCTCACTCAAACTCATGTCTGTAGAGTCAGTGATACCATCCAACCATCTCATCCTCTGTCATCCCCTTCTCCTCCTGCCCTCAATCTTTCCCAGCATCAGGGTCTTTTCAAATGAGTCAGTTCTTTGCATCAGGTGGCCAAAGTATTGCAGTTTCAGCTTCAACATCAGTCCTTCCAACGAATATTCAGGGCTGTTTTCCTTTAGAATGGACTGGTTTGATCTCCTTGTTGTCCAAGTGATTCTCAAGAGTCTTCATAGCTCCTTGGAAAACCAGAGTAAGACCTCGGCTCTTCAAAATCCTTACAACAGCCATGTTTTCTATAGAAAAAGGATATAACATTCTGACTGTTAGAAGTTTGATGTTTAACTATTTGGAGATCCTAAAGGAAAGCAACCCTGAACGATTGATGGCATCAATGGCTATGAGTTTGAGCAAAGTCCAGGTGAAGTTTGCTTCAATGTTTGCTTCAAGTTCACCTATCCATGGTGAAGGATAGGAAGCCTGGCTCGGTGCAGTCTATGGTGTTGCAGAGAGTTGGGTACGACTGAGTGACCAGGCGACAGCCGTTTGAAGATTAGTGTCTAATGTGTCACAGTCCGTCCTGCCTTAATCTTAAATAGAGATGAAAATTTTTTTTTGAGAATTTCCTTTCTTGGTAATTCTTCTTTTCTAAAAAATATATATTTGTTTTTTGGCTGAGCTGGTCTTTGTTGCTACCGTGCAGGCTTTCTTGAGTTGCGCAGAGTGGAGGCTACTCCCTAGCTGCAGCGTGCAGACTTTCCCTGTGGCTTCTCTTGCTGTGGAGCTTGAGCTCTAGGGTGTGCAGGCTATAGCACTGCGGTTCCTAGGCTCTAGAGTGCAGGCTTAGTCTGTGGCACATGGGCTTAGTTGCTCCGCGGCATGTGGGATCTTCCCAGACCAGGGATGGAACTCATGTCTCCTGTATTTGGAGGCGAGTTCTTTGCCACTGAGCCATCAGGGAAGCCCCTTTTCTTGACAATTCTTGATAATGCCTTTCCTAGCTGATTCCAGCTCATCAATCAGTCTGAGCTTTACTTACTGTGTGTTGCTGTAGGTGGAGGTGATGTGGTTTATAAAGATAAAAAACAGCAAGCCTGAGGCCTGCTTTCTTATAGAAAGTCACTGGCCTTGCAAACCTTTTGATGATTTTTTTTTTTTTTTTTTTTTTTTTTGAGCATGTTCCTTTGTTAATCTGTCAGGGCAGGGAGCCAGCATGGGATAACATCTGCCCTGGAGTGGCCAGGTGAACCGTCAGCGGCATTAAGAGAATCAGGCTTTTTCCATCAGTAGTTAGTGGGGCCACAGGCATCTCCTTGATGGCTTGATCTTGTCAACATGGTTTGCCGCCGGGTATAATGGATCAGTCTCCACTATTTTAAGAATTCGTGTCAGGCCGGGTACTATTTCATTGTCGCTTTGCTTCAGATCCTGATTCCAAGTCAAACATCCAAGAGAATTACGCCTGACGTTGTAGCCTCGGTTCCTCATCTGTGAGAAAGCAATCTCGCTTTCTGTCCCGGAGAAGTCTGAGGATGAAAGAGAGCAGGGGCCAAGTACCTGCCCCCCAAACCTGGTCGGTAGGAAGCTGCAGCTTACAGGAGCTGCTGTTTTCCTGCCTCTTCATCATCACCACAGTCGCTGATGGGTGCCAAGGTGATCAGCGTCGTATTTTCCTGTGAAAACCAGATACCGCCTTTCTCATCTTTTAAGTACATCCAAGTGTCAGTCGCTCAGTCATGTCCCACTCTCTTCGACCCCATGGACTGTAGCCCAACAGGCACCTCTGTCCCTGGGATTCTCCAAGCAAAAATACTCGCGTGGGTTGCCTGCCGTTCCCTGCTCCGGGGGATGGTCCCAACCCAGGGATTGAACCCAGGTCTCCTGAATTACAGGTAGATTCTTTACTGTCTGAGCCCCCAGGGAATCCAGCTTGCCAATACATCCCACGTGAAAGTTGTTTTAGTGTTTTTTCTTTTAAAAAATTATTCTGGAAATTAAAAAACTCACCACTTGATCCATGCTAATACGCATCTTAATATGTCACTCAATTCAGTATCTTCCCCAAGCTTGGAACAAAGTATATTGTGATTTTTAAAGCTGTGTGCCGGGCTTTCCAAGTGTTGGGTTGGGGTTTGTTTGTTTTTTTAAAATAGTTATTTGTTTATCTCTTTGGGTGTGCCAGTCTTAGTTGTGGCACTTGGGATCTTCAAACTTTGTTGTAGCATGTGGTGAGTGGGATCTAGTTCCCTGACCGGGGATCGAACCCAGGGCCCCTGCATTTGGGGTTCAGAGTCTTAGCCAGTGAACCACCAGGGAAGTCCCTGGGTTGGGTTTTATTTCCAGGTCTCTTCTTGAGTCTCTCTCTGACTTGGGCAATCGGATGATCTGCATCAGTCTTTCCATAGGTGATACAAAAGCAGGTTGCCCCCGCCATACCTCATTGGATTGTTGTGGAAGTTATGAGTTAATGTCTCTGAAGTGGGTGGCTGGAATGAGCCATGCAGGTATGAGGTGTCCACGTGGCTTGATGGTCAAATGGGCGTCGCCCTTACCCGTGGCTCTGGTTTGGTCCTCACCACTTTGAAGTACCATAAAGCATCCAGTGTTTGATCAACTGTGCAGTAATAGCATCCTTCTCAGCATTGACCTGAGGCCTTTTGGGTCATGTGACTGACCTGACCCAGTTCTGATCGAACCCAGTTCCTACACAGTAAGAAACAACAACTTTGATTCTGTTATGTCCTCCTTCAAAAAATGGGCTGAGATATTCCCTGGTGCCTATTTTCCAGCCTTTTGAAAATTGCTCTAAATCCTTACCCTATTGTCTGTTTGGGGCTGCTAGGTCAAGTTGTGTCCAAGAGAGTTCTGTTGTATACTTTGTGTCAGAGTCTGAAAATTTTCAATGGCGACCTCACTATCTTGAAAAATTGCTAAAAATGTAAAATTATGTATTTTCAATTTGTATGAATTATACATTTTATTATGAAAGCCATCTTATACCACGTCAGTTTATAATGAGCGTGTGTGTGCTTAATTGCTCAGTCCTGTCCGACCCTTTGCAACACCCTGGCCTGTAGCCCACCAGGCTCCTCTGTCCTTGGGATTCTCCAGACAAGAATACTGGAGTGAGTTGTCATGCCCTCCTCCAGGGGATCTTCCCAACCCAGGGATCGAATCTGCATTGACTGGCAGGTTCTTTACCATCTGAGCCACCAGGGAAGCCCCAGGTGATGCTGCCCTTATCATAAATCTCTTATCAATTCTTTGCTACTTTTTAAAAATAACTTTGTATTCATGAAGATTTTCAAACACATGCAAAAACAGAATAAATAGTCTAATGAACCTCAGACTCAGCTCATCACCCGGTTTCAGCAGTGATCAACACATGGAATCCCCCCTTCCCATCCTACACCTCCGGGTAGTTTTAAACACACCCCCTAGCATCGTATCATTTCAAGGATATGCATCTCTAAGAGATAAGGAGTCATAAAAGTTCTTTCTTAATATCATATCGATTCTGTATTCGAATTTCCCAAACTGCCTCAAGAATCTGTTTTTGTACTCAGCGTGTTTGGATCACAATTCAGATAAGACAGACCCATTCCACTTGGTTGATATTTCTTAACATCTGTTACTATCTGGGTTGTCTGTCTGGTAGAAAGTCCCTTTTCAGACACTTCTTGGCAATAGCACACTGTTAGCACATCCCTTTATACACCTATTTATTGTGAACTCATAGATCTGAAAAGTGGTCGAGTTAGAGTGTTTTGTTAGTTCTGTTTTCATTTACGTGAGATATCCTGTTACTGCTGCCCATCAAGAGGTGCACACTGCCTTGTTGTCTCCCCTTGTGCGTGTCAAATCAGTTCATCCCTGAATCGCTGTTGGTCAGTCTGATCCAGCTTCTAAAATTCCCCGTCAGCTTTTCACCTCCTGGGTTTAGCTGCCATTCTTGACCCTGGCCTCCTGAGTCATCATTTCATTAGCGCTTCAGCACCCAGTGCATAACTTACTTTGGAAGATTTTTCCAAATGTGTCCCTCAGTGGGTATTAAACGCGTTGAATGATTGTCAACATGATTTTTTTTTAAAAAGTGATTGCCTGATTCAAACTGTTTTCACATCTTTATATAGAAACACATATTTTTCGGGTTGTTAACTAGAAAAATAAAAATAATTCTAAGTCAAAGATAGGAGATGAGTATGGGCTTCCCCAGTAGCTCAGTGGTGAAGATTCCCGCCTGCATATGCAGGAAACGCAAGAGACTTGGGTTCAATCCCCGGGTCGGGAAGATCCCCTGGAGAAGGAAATGGTAACTCACTCGAGTATTCTTGCTGGGAAAACCCCATGGACAGAGGAGCCTGATGAGCTACAGGGATCGCAAAGAATCAGATGTGACTGAAGCGACTGAGCACAGCGTGTGGCCTGAGAAGTAATTAGTAAAGACTTGGCTTGTGTAGTACAAACCATAAACTCCAATTAAAGAGTTGAAATGTCCATTGTTTCTGAGGGTTTTTGTTTTTTTCTTAGAGAACACAAGTGATTTTAAAGCATTTATCTTCCTTAAAACACAGGGAAATCAATTTAAAGTACTCCACATTCGTGTTGATGTATGGCAAACACCAACACAATATTGTAATTATCCTTAAAAAAGTTCTAAGTGCCAAAAAAATAAATAAAAAATAAAGTTCTCCACACTAAAGGAATAAAAAAAAATAAAGTACCCCATGTTTCTTTTGTTAATAATGTAAAAAAAAAAAATCAATGATTAAATAGTGAAGTTTTCTTTAAACAAAGCATAATGGTGATCCCATTTTACGAAACAGAAGGGTCTCTACTCCTTCTAAGAGCTGACTCATTGGAAAGGACCCTGTTACTGGGAGGGACTGAAGGCAGGAGAAGGGGCGACAGATGGTTGGATGGCACCACTGACTCAATGGATGGGAGTTTGAGCAAACTCTGGGAGATATTGAAGGACAGGGAAGCCTGGCGTGCTGCAGTCCATGGGATGGCAAAGAGTCGGACACAACTTAGTGACTGAAAAACATGGGCTCCCCAGGTGGCTCAGATGGTA
Source organism: Capricornis sumatraensis (assembly GCF_032405125.1). Classification (NCBI taxonomy): domain Eukaryota; kingdom Metazoa; phylum Chordata; class Mammalia; order Artiodactyla; family Bovidae; genus Capricornis; species Capricornis sumatraensis. The sequence continues at coordinate 107,403,013 of NC_091069.1, forward strand.
AAGAATCTACTTGCAGTGCAGGAGACCCGGCTTCGATCCTTGGGTCAGGACAATGCCCTGGAGAAGGGAATGGCTACCCACTCCAGTATTCTTGCCTGGAGAATTCCATGGACAGAGGGGCCTAGTGGGCTGCAGTCCATAAGGTTGCACAGAGCCGGACACGACTGAGCAACTAACACTATACTCCTTCTCATTCTTTTACATCTTCAAATTGATTTCAGACCTCTTTTTGGTGTGAAAATATTTCTGCTGTATAGCTTACTTTTTTCATAGAAAGTAGATCCGATTCTGAATTGAATTCAGGAACTTTTGATCACGAGCCCAGGACTGTGTTACAGCCTCATCTCCTGGAGTGTGTGATGTCCTTGTGAAGCCCAGAAACATGGATCCATCTGATGAATTTATGACCAGAAGTTCATCTGGGTCGTAGACTTAAGATTTTTAAGTTGTACCTAGGTCTCTGGATTTTATATCTTATTCCACTTGTTATGTGGAATAACCTTCATCAGAATCATTTCAGGAAATGAGAAAAGTAGGATATGGTTATGAGTCAACCTTGGAAAACTACAGCATGGAATGAATTAGTCAGAAGAAGGGTTTCGGTGGCCAACATGAGCTGTGTGCTATCAGGAAGTGGTGTGACTTTCCGTGATTTTATGGTCTGCAAATCACGTGGCGTAATGCTCCAGACACCTGGAATCTTTCTTTCTTTCTTTCTTTTTTTTTTTAAGCCATAAGTTTTGAGATAAAATTGAAAAGTACCCTGGAGTGAAAAAAGCACAGCCCCTTCACTAGTTGGGCCTCCCTACTGACAGCTCGAATGGGTTTCCACCCCAGTCCCACTCCGTGGAGGATACAGACATTCACCTGGAAGCCCTTTGGGTGAAGCCCTTTTGGGTCAAGTCAGAAAAGCAGTCAGTCTTGACAGAGTCACTGCTACTGAGGGGTAACCTCTGTCCTTTTGTCTCTGATACTTTTTTTCATACTTAGTGTCGCTGGTTACTAAGCAATGTCATTCACAGTCAGCAGGAGAGTTGCTCTTCCGGTGTTGTGCTGTGTTTTGGAAGGGTGCTCTGAAGTTCAGAACCAGGCGGTGTGGTCTGGCCTTCGGTCATCCTATTTAAGGGCAAAGGGAACCTTGAGGAAATGGAGTGGATTAAAAGTTTGGATCTTGTAAGTTTCATAAAACTACCTCACTAGAGGAAACTGTTGAAAACGGAGTCAATCGGTAGAACTAAACACGGAGAGAAGTCAGTTTGTGGTTTTATTGGCAATAGAAGTCAGTTAAAGACAGTCGAGAGTAATCAAGTCACCTCTGTCCTCTCTGTTAGGCTTAGTAGGTACAAATAACATTCAGTAATTACAGCTTGGGAGACAGATATATACAGAGATAGAGAGTCGGAGAGAAATAGAGATATCTGTATCCTCCATTAGTTGCTCGGTCATATTCGACTCTTGCAACCCCGTGGACTGTAGCCCGCCAGGCTCCTCTGTCCGTGGGTTCTCCAGGCAAGAATACTGCAGTGGGCTGCCATTTCCTTCTCCAGATATATGTATATAAATATATATATATATATATATATATTTTTTTTTTTTTTAACCAGCTGATCTAGTGGAACAATTCACTAAGAATAGAGCCTACGCCTGACTCCTCAACTCCCATTGAACATCATTGAGAGTCCAGTTGACTCTGTCGCCCTTGGCAACCTGAATGATAAACATTCCTCTGGAAGAACCCTGTCAACCAGGTTTGCCTTGTTTGCCATGTGTGGCCACCTGGCAAGATTCCTGTGGAGAATCACCTGTCCCCACGTTAACCCCAGGACGGCGTCATGTCCCTGTCACGTGGTATCGCTGGTAACAATCAAACCCTCTCCCTCCCCTTCCAGCCTGGACCTTGCTGTGTGCCTCAGATGGATGCTGAACAATCTCCCCTGAAATTCACACTTTAAAATCCTAGACCCCACTCCCATATGACAGGATTAGGAAGGGGGGCCCTTGAGGAGGTAGTCAGGTCAGAAGGCAGAGCCCCCATGAATGGGATTAAGTATTGTTGATGACTCTTAGGACCCCATGGACTGTCACCCCTCAGGCTCCTCTGTCCATGGGGTTCTCCAGGCAAGAATGCTGGAGTGGGTTGCCTTTTCCTTCTCCAGGGGATCTTCCCGACCCCAAGGATCAAGCTCACATCTCCCTCCATTGGCAGGCATAGGCAAGCAGATTCTTTACCACCCTGAGCCACCAGGGCAGCACAAATGGGATTAGTGCCCTTATAAGATAGACCCCAGAAGAGCTCCCTGCCCCATCTACCACAAGGACACACTGACAAGACAGCCCTTTATGAACCAAGAATTGGGCTCCTACCAGACACCAAACCTGCCAGCACCTCGATCTTGGACTTCCCAGTCTCCAGAGCTGTCAGAAAATAAATTTCTGCAGTTTCCAAGCCATCCAGTCTATGGTATTCTGTTTTAGCAATGGAACAGACTAAGTCAGCAGGTGTGGGCGTCACCCGGAGACGTTGTGAACAGGCAGACTCTGCTTCGCTGGGTCTCAGGTGGGGCCTGGTGTTCTGCGTGTCTCACGGGTCACAGGTGAGGCTGGTGCTGCCCGCTCGGGGCCACCCCGTGAGTATCCAGGCCATCCAGGGCAGTGCTGCATAAATGAACTCTGTCTGCAGAGTTAGCAAGAAGCCCAGCCCCGAAGGGTGTCGCCCCCTGATCCTAATACTTGCAGAGCCCTGTGTGTCCATGGCCTCAAGTCTCTTGACATGACATTCATACCTACCCCTGCAGGACTGGGAAACACCCCAGGATGGAGGAACTTCACAGGCACGTGGCAGGAGTCTCCTGCTGGCCCTTCAGCCAGCATCACGTACTGCACGCCATCCTCTGAGCTACACGCAGGGTTGTTTGCCCTGGACTCTGCCTGTAAAGGCCTGATAATTCCTTCCCTCTCTCCGCTGACCATACTGTTTCTTAGTATGAAGAAGATTTCTAGAACAGTTGGTCATCTAAGTCTTCTCATGGGACCCATGAGCCCTACTCTTTTTTTTTTTTTTAATCTATTTTTAATTGGAGGATGCTTTACAGTGTTGTGTTGGTTTCTGGCACACATCAGCATGAATGAGCCATATATATACATGTATATGGTATACATATGTCCCCTCCATCTTGAACCTGCCTCCCACCCACCCTGTCCCACACCTCTAGGTTGTCACAGAGCGCCAGGTGGAGCTCCTTGCATCACACAGCGAATTCCCACTGGCTGTTTTACACATGGTAATATATATATTTCAGCGCTCCTCTTTCAATTCGTCTCACCCTCTCCTCCCCCCACTGTATCCACGAGTCTGCTCCCTATGTCTGTGTCTCCTTTGCTGCCCTGCAAAATAGGTTCATCAGTACCGTTTTTCTAGATTCCATATATGTGCGTTAATATACAGTATTTTTCTCTTTCTGACTTACTTCTCTCTGTATAACACAAGCTCTACTCTTAATCTTCATTCTAAGATTTTTTTTTTTTTTTATTACACCCCCTTGTCTTCATCCACCAGTGTGCAGGGCTCAGAAAGTTCAGAAGGATGAGAAAGCATTTCAACTTTAGTGGCCAAGGGAGAAACGCTGGACATTCTACCAGTGACGATTTGAGAGGTTTAAGAATTCCTTAAGGCTGATTTAAAGAAAGAAAGAAGAAAGAATGGTCTCCAGGGAGGCCCCCACCCTAGGCCCTGCAGCGCTTGCTGTATTTCAGAGCCACCCATTGTCAGAACTTGGGTTTTGTGTTTTGGACTTGCTGATGAATCGTTAAATCAAAGTATCAGAGCTGCTTTCAGCTGCCTCTTTCTCCCTTGATTGCTCCCATGGAAATAGATTGAATCTTTCATTGGTTATTTTATGACCATGGAATTTTCAAATAAACCAGCAAATCGACATCATTGTTTTAAGATCCTAGAAAATATGATTCAGGGTTTGTCACTTTTTTCCAAGGAAGAAACTGTTATAGATATTTTCTGCAAGGGTAAAGTTCTGTGACTTTTCCAGTTAGAAGCCAGCCAGCAACCTTTCACACAGCCCCTTTGAAAAGAAACAGTGTTCAGAATGTAGGAGTAAAAATAGTTACTCTTGGCTTGCTCGCACCCTCATGGATGGCTTCCCTTGGTGTAATGGGTGCCTTTGAAAGCCTTGCCTCTGTTTTCCTTGGATCTTTGTTTAGGGAAAAAAAAAAAAAGCCCCATTCCAAATGATTGCCAAAAATGTGGCATTTGAAAAGGCAAGTGTAATCACTGTCATCGAGTTGCCTGTCTTACTTTATCAACATCACAGAGTTCTATGGTATTGCATGTATGAATGTCTTGACTTAGGTCTTGGTCTTGGATGACGGCACGATGTGAGTTCCATCAGATACGCAACAGAGCTGTGCACACACCACTGAGTGTGTCAGAAGAGAGCTGGCTGTACATTCCAGTCCAAATGGTTTTCTTCCAGTGCCTTTTCCTTGAAAACATTCAGGCAAACTGTAGATAGGAATTTGTGCTTCTAAAGAGACTTTATATGAGGATTTTTGGTAAGAGTGGTTATATGGGTATGTGTGCATGCTCAGTCATGTACAACTCTTTGCAACCCCCTGGAACTGGAGACCACCCAGCTCCTCTGTCCTTGGAACTTCCCAGGCAAGAATACTGAAGTGGGTTGCCATTTCCTCCTCCAGGGGATCATCCTGTCCCAGGGATCGAACCACGTTTCCTGAGTCTCCTGGGCAGATGTTTTACCACTGGCCTGGGTGGCTCAGACAGTAAAGAATCTGCCTGCAATGTGGGAGACCAGGGTTCAATCCCTGGGTCAGGAAGATCCCCCAGAGAAGGGAATGGCTACCCACTCCAGTATTCTTGCCTAGGAAATCTCATGGAGAGAGGAATCTGGAGGCCTACAGTCCATGGGGTCGCAGTCGGACATGACTGAGCATACAAACACACACACACACACACACACACACACACACACACACACACACCCCTAGCTCCCTGAAGGCCCCATCTCCACATACAGACACACACACACACACACACACACACACACACACACACACACCCCTAGCTCCCTGAAGGCCCCATAGGTCTTTGAAAGTGCAAAATTATTTCTTAAACTTGGATTCTTTTGTATTCCATCCACTCCTTTTCAAGAATGGTCCTGTCAGCATCTCAGCAAGGGGATGGCAGATCTGGAATTTTACGGTGGAAGTAAGAATTGCAACAGTAACCTTGTTCTCCAAGTGATATTTCTGGTCCCTGAGGAGGGTTTTACTCTAGGAGAGATGGATTAGGATAGCCATCCTGAATGCTCCGTGGGTAACAGTGTGGACCTCTGCCACTTCCGAGTCCCAGCTGTGCTTCCTCCCTGCTCCCTGGCCCCCCTTGCCACGGAGGCTGCAGGACTTCTGGGGGTCGGCCCTCAGACGACCCCCTGGCTTCTGTGCCCAGGAGCTCTCGGGGTCAGTGCGGGGGGCCAGGTCTACCCTGGGGGCCCTGCCAGCTCCTCCAAGAATCACAGTAGAGTCATATCTGGGCCCCCGGCAGTGCCCGGCCTGTGGCAGATATTCCCCGAGTGGGAGAATTTGAGAAGCGTGGCAGCCATGGGGGCTACGGACCTCCTTGTCCACGCCACCTGGTCTGTCTAGCGGCAGAGGATCCCTCTCTTGGAGTTAACCATCACCCTTTGCTTTGGGCAAGCTGGGAGCAAGGCGGTATGGGGCAGTCCTGTTTCAGCCTGGGCTAGGGGAGAGAGTATTCATTTTCCGAATCCACCTCCACAGTTGGTCCTCTGGGGCTCTAGCTGCCCACCACTAACACTGCTTTTGAGCAACCACAGCCCGTCCTGTAACAGTTACATCTTTAAACCACCTAAACCACCAGGTGCCAAAATGAACATTGTTTTGAAGAAATGAAGATAATAATTACACTGAGTTAGTTATAGGCTGTCCGAGAAAGTGCCGTAGGGGCAGATTTTGCCGTTTTGAACACAGGCTACCAAAACCATGACTGCTGGGCGCCTGACTCTAGCCTTTTGCCCAGAACCCTCAAGAGCCACTGACAGCCTGAGTCAGAAGACGCCAGGACCCAAACAGGGCAGGCATGAACACGGCGCCTTAGTCACCGGCCAACACGGCTTCCTTTCGTCACATAGGATGGAGACCGTAACGCGCATGCGCAACAGAAGGGGCGCGTCACACGCGCCTAGTGGGTCATATCACCGCATCCGGCGAACGAAATCTCACAGTCCCCCTCCCGGCTGTTGACAACAGGGCAGTTCGTTTGGCAGTGCCAGTCAACAAAATCACCGAACCTAGACAAAATAAGAAACAAGCTCACAGAATAAACACAGGAAGGAAAAAGCATGCATTTCTTTGTAATTGCTTTATCCTGTAATAGTCCTTTGCTTGAATTTACAATATAAAGCTTGGAAGAAAGTTTTCTTTAGATGACACCTAGAGAGAATTTGGGGCTTCCCAGGTGGCGCTAGTAAAGAACCCGCCCGCTAATGCAGGAGACCTAAGAGATGGGTGTTCGATCCCTTGGTCAGGAAGATCCCCTGGAGGAGGGCATGGCAACCCACTCCAATATTCTTGTCTGGAAATCCCATGGACAGAAGAGCCTGTCTGGCTACAGTCTATAGGGTTGCAAAGAGTCGGATAGGACTGAAGCGACTTAGCGCACACACAAGACAGAATTTAACTTTCTTCTGCCAGCCCATGACATTAGTAGATTTACTAAAAGATGCAGACATTCATAACAGCTTTTTAAATTATTATGAGTAATATTTTTCAGTGAAAACTTATTTCTCATCATGTTTAGCAAAATATCAATTGTATCACACTCTAGTTAAAGACAAAGATTTTGATGCCATAATAGTAATTAAATTATAAATACATGAATGTTGTGTTTAAATGTACTGTGCTTGACTTGCTGATGCAGAGAGTGAGCTAGTGGTAACCAGTGGGGAGAGGGAAGGGGAGCAGGCAATATAAAGGTAGGGGAGAAAGAGGTACAAACTATTAGGTATAAAGTAAGCTACAAGGATATATTGTATAACACAGGAAATACAGCCAATATCTTATAACAGCTATAAATGGGATATAAGTTTAGAATTGTGAATCACTATGTTATACACCTGTAACACATAATATTATACAGCAACTATACTTCAGTTTTTTAAAAAATACTATGCTCCTATTTCAAACGTTTCAATAGTGCAGAAAATGTAAATCCTGAGCACGTACTGCCTTAACCTGTTTGACCACTTTTATCCTTTTGAAGTCTGCACTTTCCAAAGTTTGCATTTGAAATATCAGCTTTCCCAGTCTTAAAAGGTCATTCCAGAGCTTTTGCAGGAATCAGAGAGAGGTCATTTTCTTAAGAGAACTGACCTAATTATTATATGTTTTTTCAGAAATCTGATTCATCCAGCTCACATCTAACCTTGCAAAACAAGTTTCCTATGTAGTTTTGAAAGCAAACAGTACCCTGTAATTAAAACACGTTGAACGTCTTAATCCAGTGTTTCTCACAAAGTGGTAAAGTGTAGTTCTTAGGAATGTGAGCTTAGAACCCATAGACTTCGGTTCACAATCCTGGTTCCAAAGCTGACAGATAGGGAGTCTTCTTAGCTCAGTTGATTAAGAATCTGCCTGCAATACAGGAGACCTTGGTTTGATCCCTGGATTGGGAAGATCCCCTGGAGAAGGAAAAGGCTACCCACTCCAGTATTCTCGCCTTGAGAATTCCTTGGACTGTATGGTCCATGAGGTTGCAAAGAGACAGACACGACTGAGAGACTTTCACACTTCACATAAATTAATCACCTGAAATTTCTCACAAATATGACTGACTTAAACTAGACACCATGAAAATGCTACCGAGTCCGCTCCAAATAATTAGCTCATCTCCCCAAGCAAATAACTTCTACAGGAATATGGTAGTGAACTGTACGTACTAATTTGCTTCAGTCGTGCTCAACTCTTTACAACCCTATGGACTGTGGCCCTCCAGGCTCCCTATCCATGGGCTCTCCAGACAAGAATGAATACTGGAGTAGGCTGCCATGCCCTCCTCCAGGGGATCATCCTGACCCAGGGATTGAACCTGTGTCTTTTGTGTCTCCTGCACTGGCAGATCGGACTGCTGTAATGAAATTCCACAGCCTGGATGGCTTAAATAACAGACATGTATTTCTCACAGTTCTGAATTCTGGGGAGTCTGGGGTCAGGTGCACACATGTTGCAGGCTCTGGTGAGAACTCCAGAAACCCCGCTGGTGAGGTTTGAAGGTGATTATCTTCTTGCTGTGTCCTCATGTAGCAAAGAGACACCAAACTCTGGTCTTTCTTCCTCTTGATAGCTTTTTTTTTTTTTTTTTTTGGCTGTACCACATATATTGTCCCCCTGCTTATTTAACTTATATGCAGAGTACATCATGTAAAATACAAGACTGATAAATCCCAAGCTGGAATCAAGACTGCTGGGAGAAATATCAATAACCTCAGATATGCAGATGACACCACCCTTATGGCAGAAAGTGAAGAGGAACTAAAGGGCCTCTTGATGAAGGTGGAAGAGGAAAGGGAAAAAGCTGGCTTAAAGCTCAACATTCAAAAAACTAAGATCGTGGCTTCCAGTCCCATCACTTCATGGCAAATAGATGGGGGAAAAGTGGAAACAGTGGCAGATTTTATTTTCTTGGGCTCTACAATCACTGTGGATGGTGACTGCAGCCACAAAATTAAAAGATGCTTGCTCCTTGGAAGAAAAGTTATGGCCAGCCTGGACAGAGTATTAAAGAGCAGAGACATCACTTTACCAACAGAGCTACATCTAGTAAAAGCCATGGTTTTTCCAGTTGTCATGTATGGATGTGAGGGTTGGACCATAAAGAAGGCTGAAGTCTTCAACATATGGAATTGGGGTGGGGGGCGGGCGAGATACAATTCAGGCCGTAGCAGAGGGAGAGATACTTAGTTTTATCTCGTTCTCCTGGCCCTTTCATGACAATTTTTTACTTTTTCTGCTGGGACTTTTCCCAGATTTTCTGTATCTGCTGGGGGTGTTTGCCTACATGGCAGGTAAGGGTCTAAGCGTGGAGATGATAGATCATCCAGGAAAGCTTTTCTTTTGGCTCCACTGGAAACGTCCAGATCTCTCAGGGTCCCTCGTGCCTGGCTCAGGTCCTGAGATGCCAGCTGCTAAGGACCCTAGTCCTTCCCTGACACCGTGGCCCCTTGGTTCTGGGAGTGGCCTGCCTGCAGCCTGGTGGCAGCCTTTCTGTGACCCTTTCAGTTCCAAAGAAAACACACCACCCAAACCCACTATGCTGCTCACTGTGTAGATGTTTCGAAGCAAGGATCCCAATAGAGAAGGCTGTGGGAGGCGTTCATTCATGCAGACGTGTCCCTGTAATCCAGAAGGCCATTTTTACTAAGTCACACACTTGTGACTCATCATTTCTCCACTTTTTCAATTTTCCAGGTAGGACATTGTACTGGGGCAAACGATATATACGCTTCCTGTTTCCCCTCTCAGTGGGAAAAAAGACACTCTTTCCATATCTAAAATGGAATCAAACACTTATTGTAACACATACATCTCAAGGGAAAACCCATTGCTATTTTGAACCTGCTTCCTCCTATTCTTCCGTTCCTGGTACAGTGGATGTTGCTTATGTCCCCTGACTTCCACTTACTGAACTGGAGGGTTACAATAACTTAGTTGCTTATTAGTGTTTGAGGACCCTGTGTTTATCTTCAAACTACAAAGACAGTTTTAAGCTACAGGAGGTTTTTCTTTCATGTTCATGTGTGGGCCACCTGTAGACAATTTGTGAAACACTGACTCATTGGAAAAGACCCTGATGCTGGGAAAGATTGAAGGCAGGAGGAGAAAGGACAACAGAGGATGAGATAGTTGGATGGCATCACAGACCCAATGGACATGAGTTTGAGCAGGCTCCGGGAGTTGGTGATGGACAGGGAAGCCTGGCGTGCTGCAGTCTATGGGGTCACAAAGAGTCAGACATGACTGGGCGACTGAACTGAACTGAACTGAACTGAACTCTAGGCAATATATTGGCATTATTGGGATTCTTTTCAAATCTTTTAATGCTCAATTTTTGCAGTAAGTGCTTTGTAAGTGAAAGTGTACTTAGTTTGAAGCAAATAAAATGGTTTTTATGTTTAAAGCAAAATCAAACCTAATGGAAAGGAAGAAACAGTGACTGAGTCAGGATTTTTATGTCATTTCCTCTTAGAGCCAAAATTTAGTAAGTTCTCCACCTGCTGGCAAATGTTTGGAGCCGGAGGTTGTTATTAGGTAGAGTTTTGGGAGATTTTTGAATGGAAAAAAGTAAACTTTTGCCTGGTGTGATTTCTAGGCATTTTCTGAGTCACCGAAATGTTGTTATCCGTTTTATTCCTATAAGTCACTTTCTTTTACCATTCTTCCGATGATCAAAGAGCGTGCTGTGTCTCCGAGGGATGTCATCTTATTCAAGATGCAATGAAATCTCCCAAGTTGTCCGTTCAACTGAGCAGTTGAGACTTGGACAATATCTCCTTTGGACCCATTTGAAATGACATGTTCCAAAGGACTCTATTAAATGAGGTCATTGTTTCCTGTTGGACAAGACATTAAATGAATGTGTTTGGCCTGCTGGGGCTGTTCTTAGAACGTTAGAACAAACCTGCTTGAGTTTAGATCCCAGAGTTATTATCCTTCCAGGAACGTTTGTAAATCATGGGCGACATCAGGGTTGCAGTGGTGACGGGGAATGAGGCGGGGGCGGGGAGAGCTGCTGGCCTTCAAGGAGGAGTCCCTGAAACAGTCTAGAATGTAAAGAGCAGGACCACATGGGAAAATTCATTTCATCCAAAACACCCTGTTTCATGGACATATACATTAGTCAAACTTGTCAGATTGTACATTTCAAAGATGGGAAGTTTATTGTATGTCAATAAAGTTGTTTATTGCTGTTGTTCAGTCGGGTCTGACTCTGCCGCCCCACAGACTGCAGCATGCCAAGCTTCCCTGTTCTTCACTATCTCCCGAGGTTGCTCAAATTCCTGTCCATTGAGCGAGCGATGCCATCCAACCCTCTCATCCTCTGTTACCCTCTTCTCCTCCTGCCCTCAGTCTTTCCCAGCATCAAGGTCTTTTCCAAGAGGTGGCTCTTCGCATCAGGTGGCTGAAGTATTGGAGCTTCAGCTTCAGCATCAGTCCTTCCAGTGAATATTCAGGATTGATTTCCTTTAGGATGGACTGGTTTGATCTTGCTGTCCAAGGGACTCTCAAGAGTCTTCTCCAGCACCGTACAATTCTTTGGCATCCGTTCTTCAGAACCTCAGCTTTCTTCATGGGCCAACTCTCACATCCATACATGACTACTGGAAAAACCATAGCTTTGTACTGAAAAAAAAAAAAAAAATCCTGAGTGTAAAAGTCCTGAGAAATCCTGAGACAAGCCATAGGCTCACTTGACTCTTAGGACATAAAGGATCTTCCCACTCAACACCTGCACCCCCCCCCCCCATCCTTCACAGGGGGGCAGACTGAGTGACCTCATCTCTTTTCTCAGTGTTCTTTCACCCGTGTCCCACATTGCAGCAGCTTTCGTCAGAAACCACAAGGAGCCCAAGATATACTTCCTCATTTGCAAAATGACCTTCTTAGTCAGGACTCAGATCAGTTCTCAGTGGGGACCCACACTCACATATGTCAGCCCAGGCTTTTGTTGGAAAATATGAAGCCGCAGTTCAGATCGTCCTCCGGCCAGGCTTCAGAAAGGTGGGTGACACGTGCTGACCAGGCCTACTGCCCACCGTGCAGTGCTGTGGTCTCCCCGCCCCAGAGCAGGAAGCAAACTTGAGCAGACAGCGAAACAAAGCCAGGGTGTAGGGGAGGGTTGCTGGTCTTGTGACTTCACTTAGCTCCTGCCTCCTGGTTTAGTTTGCGCTCCACTGAGAAGTCAGGGGGTACTGCTGAACCAGATTGCAGGCACCCCCGGTTGCAGGTGCAGGGCAGGGGAAAGGTGGTCCCAGCGCCTCTCACATCATTGACAGAGGGCCGGAGGGGAAGCTTTGTCCGCATATCAGATGCCTCCATCTTATCTCACTGCCCCCCGGCCTTCAGGGATGCGCTGTGGTGTTTACATGGCACAGCCTTATGAGGCTTCCCTCCCCACCCAGTGGTACCCTGGGCTCCCCTTCTGCACATATCACTGGTGCTGCTGTTGGCTAAGACATAAAGGATAGTTCTCAGGGAGTGAGTGCTAAGTCTCCTCAGTCATGTCCGACCCTTTGTGACCCCATGGACTGTAGCCCTCCAGGCTCCTCTGTCCATGGGATTCTCCAGGCAAGAATACTGGAGTGGGTTGCCGTGCCCTCCTCCAGGGGATCTTCCTGGCCCAAGGATCTAACTGGCGTCCCTTATGTCTCCTGCATTGGCAGGCAGGTTCTGTACCACTAGAGTCACCTGGGAAGCCCCCCAGTTCTAAGTGAAAGTCAAAGTGTTAGTCACTCAGTCATGTCTAACTCTCTGTTACCCCATGGCCTATAACTCACCAGACTCCTCTGTCCATGAGATTCTCCAAGCAAGAATACTGGAGTGGATTGCCCTTCCCTTCTCCAGGGGATCTTCCCAACTCAGGGATTGAACTCAGGTCTCCCACCATTGCAGGCAGACTCTTTACTATCTGAGCCACCAGGGAAGCTCTGATGGAAAGTGGATGATTCCAGAGAGCAGGGTCTCCTTCACTTGCTCTCTCTCAGGGACCAGCATGGCTCCTCCTCAGAAGATGCTCAGGAAAAAAGCTTGATGAATGACCGAGGAAAGGAACCCCAAATCAGATTTTCCTCCACTCATTTACAAGTTTTTAAAAGTGCCAGGTATCTTTTTCTTTTTTTTCTAAATTCCTCTTTTCAGTTCAATATTTTGGAGTTTACAGAGAACACGATCATGAATTCATTCAGTCACTCAGTCCACAGAGAATCTGAGTAGTCTCCCGGGGTCCGGGACCTGGGCTGGATGTGGCAGGCAGCAGGAAGGTCACTTTCCAGTCCTAAACTCCAGACCAGTTACCGCTGTCAACATGGAAGGAAAAGGAGTGCTTCACAGAGGACTCAGCCGTGTCCAAGGGGCAGCATCTCTGAGGAGTGGTGTTTCTGTTGTTTTTCATGTGGGACTCAGACTTGGAGCAGACACGGGAGGCGGCCCAGCAGAAAGCTGCCTGGATAAAGGTCCTGAGACGTGAAGACCCGGCCGGGCAGCATCCATGAACCAGGACAGCAGCCGGAACTGGCCTGCGTTGCGGGTGGGACTTGCACCAAGGGATGGCAGGAACCACTTGTCACGAGGCTGGGTTTTTCTCCTGAGGGTGATGGAGGCCTCCTGTGGAGGCCATAGGAGGGCTTACAAGGAGAGGACTGGTGGGTTCTTAACGCCTGGCTTGGGAACATCTCAAAGAAGAGAGCTGTGGTGCGTTCTCTGAGGCTCACCTTCCCCCCATGGTTCCCCCCCATGCTTCCTCCTCCCTGGGCTCCAGGTCCCATATGCAGAGCATCCTGCAGTGACCTGGGCGGAGCTTCCAGCCGTCCCTTCAGATAAGCAGGCTGCCCTTTTTACTGTTCAGTCACTCGGTTGCGTCTGACTCTTTGCGACCCCAATGGACCGCAGCGTGCCTGGCTCCACCGCCCTTCGCTATCTCCTGAAATTTTTTAAATTCACATCCATTGAATAGTGATGCTATCTAACGATCCCATCCTCTGCCACCTCCTCCTCTTCCTCCTCTTTTTGCCTTCCATCCTTCCCAGCATCAGGATCTTTTCCAATGAGTTGGCCAAAGTATTGGAGCTTCAGCTTCAGCATCAGTCCTTCTTCCAGTGAATATTCAGAGTCAGTTTCCTTTCAGATGGACTGGTTTGATCTACAGCATGGCCAAAATGAAATAAATAGGTTAGAGAAAGATAAACCATGTGAACACTAATCAAAAAAAGACAAATCAGAAAAGCTGGGAGAAGTGAGAAGGGTGCAGAAGGATGAACTGGGGGAAGATGGAACCGGGGACAGAGGCAGGACAAGGTGCCCCCACCTCCATGTCCTTGTGCCAGGCCCTTTCCTGAGCCCCGGGGTGTGGCTTTAACAGCTTCACAGCTACCCTAGGAGGTAGGCCCTGCTTTTATAGTTTTGGAAACTCAGGTCAACCTGGCCCTGCTCACAGCCTCTCGGAAGATGGTGTGTGGTCCTGCCTCCCCTGGCCCCACTTCCCTTAGGACTTTCCTTCTGCCGCTGTTTTATGGGTAATAGCTCCAACTGCCCTGAACCGTTAGACTGAAGGAGGAAAGGGAAGTTTGCACAGCCCCCTTTGTCTGGTATTTGCAGAATGTCTAATGATCTGTCTGATATACCACCCGAAAAGGGCAAGTCTAGAACATTGTGTGTGTTTATGTGTGTGTGTGTGTGCTTATGTGTGTGTGTGTGTGGTTTTTAAAACTTTTTCAAATGCAGCAGAGGAGCAGAAAGACCCTTGGAATATATGCTAGGACAGCTGCAGCTGATGCTTACCACATCTGAAGTTGCCTAATCTCTGCTGGGTGGGCCTCTTGTGGACCAGAGGTGCTCAAACTTGTGCGTGCATTCCAGTCACCTGGAGGGCTTGTTAAAACCCAGAGCTTCTGACTGAGTAAATATATTCTCCGCTGTGTAATGAAATACCACAAGTGGAATGGCTTAACTCAACACCCACTTATTAGCTGGGAAGTCTGGAGTCAGAAGTCAGGGTGTGTAGTCAAGAGTTGGGGTGTGGTGTGGCCAGCTTCTATGCTCCAGGTCATGCAAGGCTAGCATCAAGTCACCGGTGGAGCTGCCTTCCTTTTTGGAGGTCTGGGAGAGAATCTACTTTTGCAGACGCTCAGATCCCCATTTCCTTCCAAGGCCACCCTCTCCCCTTGAGGCAACTTAACATCCTTCCTCCGTCAAACCAGTGATAAGGGATCTCTCTCACATGTCAAATCTCGGACTTCAGAAAGAGCCTGGTCTCTTCTAAGGACTCAGCCTGGCTAATCGCCCTTTCGCAAACTGTGTGGTGTGGCACTGGAGAGGGAAATGGCAACCTGCTCGGGTGTTCTTGCCTGGAGAATCCCATGGACGGAGGGGCCCAGTGGGCTGCAGTCCATGGGGTCGCAAAGAGTCATAAGCCAATCATGGGTAGAGCCCATCGTGGCCATGGTCCTAGAGACAGTGTTATGCCTGGCGTGTCCACCGGGGAAGGAGGACAGTGGGCCATTTTAGAATTCTGTCTGGTACAGAGGTGGGGAAAACTGTGCACTTCTAACACATTCCCAGGCAAAGAGATGCTGCTGCTTTGAAAGTACGTGTGAGAGCTACTTACTTAGGCTAACTGTACCACCTTTGACTTTTATTGTTGTTGTTCAGTTGCTAAGTCGTGTCTGACTCTGTGACCCCATGGGCTGCAGCACACCAGGCTCCCCTGTCCTTCACTGTCTCCCAGAGTTTGCTCAAACTCGTGTCCATTGAGTCGGTGATACCATCCAACCATCTCATCCTCTGCCACCTCCCTTCTCCTTTGGCCTTCAGTCTTTCCCAGCATCAGTGTCTTTCCCAGCGTGTGGGTTCTTTGCATCAGGTGGCCAAAGTAGTGGAGCTTCAGCTTCAGCATCGGTCCTTCCAATGAACATCCAGGACTGATTTCCTTTAGGATGGACTGGTTGGATCTCCTTGCAGTCCAAGGGACTCTCAAGAGTATTCTCCAACACCACAATTCAAAAGCATCAATTCTTCAGCACTCAGCTTTCTTTATAGTCCAACTCTCACATCCATACGTGACCACTGGAAAAACCATCGCTTTGACTATACGGACCTTTGTTGGCAGAGTGATGTCTCTGCTTTTGAATATGCTGTCTAGGTTTGTCATAGCTTTCCTTCCAAAGAGCAGGTGTCTTTTAATTTTATGGAAGCAGTCACCTTTGACTTAGATTGTGCCTAAGTTACAGAAGAGAAAACTCAGTTTTACGTCTCGAGGTAATATTGAAAATGTATAGCAACTAGGACCTTGTGGGCACTGACCAGTCAGAAGAGATATCCACCAGTCAGGGCAGATGCTGTCGGTGTATAACCACTGTGGTCTTCCTGGGTGGCACCCATTGATGGAAGAATCCCAGCAAACGAGGGCTGGAGTCTGTATTTATACCAGAGCTGGGACTTTGGCTGCTCCACAAGCTAAGATCAAAGAGGAAATGTCCCAACAATGCTAAGACAGGAAAAGAGGAATAAAGAGATGTCTTACTGATTCCAAAATTGATTCATCTTCAGTTGATTCATCTTCTTTTCATTCTGTCTACTCCATGTTCTATAAGCTCCCTCAAGGTTAAAATCTGGATTCGTTTCCTATTTCTGCTGTAACAGACTACCGCAGTTTTAGTGCCTGCAACCACACAGGTTTATTATCTTACAGTGCTGGAGGTCAAAGCGCCAAAATCACTCAGTGGGCTAAAATCAGGAGTTGGTTTCCTTGCCTTTTTTCAAGTTCTAGAGGTGAAAACATTGGTTCACAGGCTCACATCATGTCAACCTGTTTCCATCATCATATCAGGGACCAACTCTGACCTTCCTGCCTCCTTCTTACTGTCCCCGGACAATCTCAAGGTCATCTCTCATGTCAAGGTCCTCAGTTTAATCACACCTGCAAGGTCTCCTCTGCTCTGTAAGGTCGTGTGTTCAGAGTCCCAGGGATTAGGACATGGATGTCTTTGAGAGGCCAGTCTTCAGCCCACCTCACTATGCAAGGCCCATAGTTACGTGGATCACAACAGCAGACACTTTCCTAGAACTTCCTCTGTGCCAAGCCCTTTTTAGACATTAGGTCACGACAGTCACAACCACTGTAGAGGCAGGTTCTGTTGTTATGATCCTCCTTTTACAGGCAAAGAAACAGAAGCACATGGGAGTGAAGAACCTTGTCCGAGGTCACACAGCTGAGAAATGTCAATGCCAGAGCTCCAACCCAGACAGCCGGGCTCGAGTCCATGCTCTTTCCCACTCTGTTACATCCTTCCCATCCGTGGCCAGGTAAAAAGCAGCCACTTTATATAAATGACAAAAAACCAGAGTCACCTTCCCAACCTCAACCCCTAACCTAACCATCCATCCTCTGCCTTTCCGTCTGCCTGTGAAGGACCCTACCCTTAGTGGGAAAGCAGTCCGTCGGTTTGGTCTTTCCTTCCCTGCCATCCAAGTCTAATCAGTTACAGAGACCTGGCCACTTCTACCCATCTCTGAAACATTCTTCCAGTTCCTATTTCTGGGAAACAAACCGCCCCCCCCCCGGCACCCCCCCCCCCCCCCCGCCCCGGCACCCAGCGGCTTACAACAGCAGCAGTCGTTTATTTTGCTCAGGAATCTGCAGTCCCGCCGAGGTGACTCTTCTCGCCTCCACGTGGCGTCTGCTGGGTTTGCCTGGCTGGATGCGGGGGAAGCCACTCCAGACGCCACACTCACGCGGTTGGCGAGTTGTGCCAGCTCTTGTTTGGTAGCTCAGCCAGGGCTTTGGGTCAGGGGCCTCAGTTCCTCTCCACGGGCTGCCTGGGCTTCCTGACAGCATGGTGACTGGTTTCCAAGAGAACAAGGCACGAGTGTATGGCCTTTTACGCTCTAGCCTCAGAAGTCACATGATGCCACTTTCACCCTGTAGTGTCTGTAGTTGGTGTTCATTCACTACGTCGTGTCCAGCTCTTAGCAGACTGCAGCCCGCCAGGCTCCTCTGTCCATGCTATTCTCCAAGGCGGGAATACTGGAGCAGATTTCCATTCCCTTCTCCAGGGGATCTTCTTGACCCAGGGATCAAACCCAGATCTCCTTCTTTGCAGGCAGATTCTTTACCATCTGAGCCACTAGGGAAGCCCCTAGTATCTGTTGAGACTCTCACAAAGGCTCACCCATGTTCAAGGCCAGAAGAGACGTAACTGTCCTCTTGGTGGGGGAATGACAAGGTTCTACAAGAGCATGTGAGAGGGAAGGTTTGTGACAGCTCTCTTCAGAAAATTCCATCTGCCAAAACTGTCTTGATAGCAGTTCTCTGCATCCTCCCCACACTGATGAATACTGTATTCAAAAACCCCAGATTGGGTCTGTGAACTAACAGAAGATCTTGTCTAATAAGTTCATTTATTTTGATATTTTTACCAAAACATTAAAAATGTAGCCACATGTACTGCATGGTTGTTTTGTATTTTAGAAATAAATCAAACTAACAAAAGTAGGATTTCCCGAGAAATCCAGGACATCAGATTAATAAATACCAACACTTAACCAATGCCCCTGGAGAAGGAAATGGCAACCCACTCCAGTACTCTTGCCTAGAGAATCCCATGGAGGGAGGAGCCTGGTGGGCTGCAGTCCATGGGGTCACAAAGAGTCGGACACGACTGAGCAACTTCACTTCACTAACCAATGCCATGCCAAAATACAGGCACTCAAGTTTCTTCAAAATCACACTGTGTATGTCTTTAATAAAAAGCAACTCCTTTTTTGAGTTGGCATGATTGTGGATGAAGAAAATGTTAACTTTCCTAATACCTTTGATGCTTTCAAACTGCGGTGCTGGAGAAGACTTGAGAGTCCCTTGGACAGCAAGGAGAGCAAACCAATCAATCGTCAGGGAAATCAACCCTGAGTGTTCACAGGAGGGACTGGTGCTGAAGCTGAAGCTCAAATTCTTTGGCCACCTGATGCAAAGAGCTGACTCACTGGAAAAGACCCTGAGGCTGGGAAAGACTGAGGGCTGGAGGAAAAGGGGACGGCAGAGGATGAGATGGTTGGATGGCATCACCGACTCAATGGACATGAGTCTGAGCAAATTCTGGGAGACAGTGAAGGACAGGGAAGCCTGGTGTGCTATAGTCCATGGGGTCGCAGAGATTTGGACACTACCGAGCCACTGACCAACAACAGTACCTTATATTCAGGTAGCAATGAGAAAATACAGGGCTATATCCTTTTCCTTCTCATTTAAAAATCTAACCCTGTTTTTAAGGCCTTAACCCACAGGACTTTCCATAGCTTGACTAATTGGGTGTTGAGACAGGATCATCACTGACCCTACCCTCCACCTCCGATATCCTGAGCTTTCACTCTCTGCAACACAGATGGCTCATGTATATTATCTCATCACTAGAGTTGCAGTCTCATCTCACAGGCTATGACGTTAAGCCCCTGTAATGGCAGGAACTGTGTCTTAGGCATCTGAACCCCCTCACAGTGTACTGTGTGTCTGTGCCTGTGTGCTGATCACTTAGTCTTGTCCAACTCTTTGAGACCCCGTGGACTGTAGCCCACTAGGCTCCTCTGTCTATGGAATTCTCCAGGCAAGAATATTGGAGTGGTTGCCATTTCCTTCGCCAATGCATGAAAGTGAAATGTGAAAGTGAACTCGCTAAGTTGTGTCCAACTCTTAGCGACCCCATGGACTGCATACCAGGCTTCTCTGTCCATGGAATTTTCCAGGCAAGAGTACTGGAGTGGGTTGCTATTGCTTTCTCCATAGTTTAGTGGAGGAAGCCAATTAAATGTGATAAAGGGAATTCCCTGGCAATACAGCTGTTAGGACTCCGAGCTCTCACTGCGAGGGCCTGGGGTTTGATCCCTGGTGAGGGAAATAAAATACCAGAAGCTGTGAGGTGCAGTCAAGAGTATGTGATAAATACTAAACACTGGAGGTTCCCAGTGTTATGAGACTATGTAGTAGGTGTAATTTAACCCAGCCGTGTAATCTGAGAAGGCTCAGAGCAGATCCTTAATAAATGGCGGTAGAACGATCAACAAATGAGTTTTCTTCAGGCATGGAAATCTGTTCTTAACTCCAGACAGCCCACACAAGATGCTGCTCAGTGTAGATGCTTGAAAACTAATGTCTTATCTGCAGGTAGGGAAACACCTAGCCCTGGGAGAACCCACCTGTCCAAGGAATTTTACGCTGTAACTGACTAGCTGCCTGGAATTTCCCTCTTAGTAATGCATTCACTTGTGACTGAGACTTTGATCTTCAGAAGTTGATGATTAAATGCAAATTCTTGGGCAGGTCTTATACATTAAACTGCTGTCATTGTGAACACAGTCACGGGGAAAGGTTTATTAGGGAATTCCAGTCAAAGCTATGGTTTTTCCAGTAGTCATGTATGGATGTGAGAGTTGAACTATAAAGAAAGCTGAGCACTGAAGAATTGATGCTTTTGAACTGTGGTGCTGGAGAAGACTCTTGAGGGTCCCTTAGACTGCAAGGAGATTCAACCGGTCCATCCTAAAGGAGATCAGTCCTGAATATTCATTGGAAGGACTGATGTTGAAGCTGAAACTGCAATACTTTGGCCACCTGATGTGAAGAACTGACTCATTGGAAAATACCCTGATGCTGGGAAAGATTGAAGGTGGGAGGAAAAGGGGATGACAGAGGATGAGATGGTTGGATGGCATCGCCAACTCAATGGGCATGAGTCTGAGTAAGCTCCAGGAGTTGGTGATGGACAGGGAGGCCTGGTGTGCTGCAGTCCATGGGGTCGCAAAGAGCTGGACACGACTGAGGAACTGAACTGAACTGAGTCTTATTAGAAGGGAGATGCAGAAGGCAGGATTGTCTCAAGAAGAAAGGAAAAGATTGGATGTGATTCTAGAACAAAAGGACAGAGGAAAAAAAAAAACGCAGCTGAGGAAGCAATAGGTGTGGAGACTTGGCAGGGACAGAAAAGAGCTCTGTAGTTTTGCTCTGAGAAGGCACTGCCCTGGGGGACATTTGAACAACCTGGATGGGAGATCTTTGCCCCAAAATCAGATATTCTGTGCTGACCATACTATGGAGCCTACGGAACGTGTGAGGTCTGCTCAGCCCAGCGACTCACACTATGGAGCCAGATAGAATCACAGGACCCTGTGCTGGCCAGTGCATGACCTTGATTCCAGGGAGACAGGCTCAGTCCACACACTTTGGACATTTCACCAGCCAAAGTGGGCTGGCGGGAGACCTTATCAAAGGTAAACAAAATGAACATTTTCTGGTGAAATCTGTTTGTTAAAGAAATTTAGATTAGAAATGGGATTCTCCCCACAGTTGAAACTTCCGAATATTAATGAGTTAAAAACACAAGGCTGGGGAATAATGAATTAAAGGTCATAACACCAGTGTGTGCATGCTCAGTCACTCAGTCGTGTCCAGCTTTTTGTGACGCTGTGCACTGTAGCCCTCCAGGATCTTCTGTCCATGGAATTTTCCAGGAAATAGGTTGCCATATCCTCCTCCAGGGGATCTTTCCAACCCAGGGATCTCCTGCATTGGCAGGTGGGATTAGCGACTTAGCAGCAGGAATGATGCTAAAGCTGAAACTGCAGTACTTTGGCCACCCCATACGAAGAGTTGACTCATTGGAAAAGACTCTCATGCTGGGAGGGATTGGGGGCAGGAGGAGAAGGGGACGACAGAGGATGAGATGGCTGGATGGCATCACAGACTCTATGGTCGTGAGTCTGAGTGAACTCCAGGAGTTGGTGATGGACAGGGAGGCCTGGTGTGCTGCGATACATGGGGTCGCAAAGAGTCGGACACTGAACTGTGTTATTTGCATAAAGAACAGTGCAGAGAATGTATTTGCATCAAAATCTTTTCTCACAGCCCTGAGGATTTCCTTAGGACAAACTCCCAGGAGGGATTCGGGGTTTTGGTTGACCTGGTTTATACTCAAAGTTTAAACTGTTGGGTTTACTGCAGTTCACTTGGGGCTTCCCAAGTGGCACTAGGGGTAAAGAACCTGCCTGCTAATGCAGCAGACTTAAGAGATGAGGGTTCGATCCCCAGGTCCAGAAGATGCCCTAGAGGAGAGCAGGGCAGCCCACTCCAATATTCTTGCCTGAAATATCCCATAGACAGGGGAGCCCGGCAGGCTACAGTCTGTAGAGTTGCAAAGCATTGGATGACTGAAGCGACTTAGTAAGTACAGTTCACTACCATATTCCTTTAGAAGTTCTTTACCTGCAGAGATGAGCTAATTATTTGGAGTGGCCTCAGTAGTATTTTCATGGTGTCCAGTTTAAGTCAGTCATATTTATGAGAAGTTTCAGGTAATTAACTTATGTGAAGTGTGAAAGTCACTCAGTCATGTCCGACTCTTTGCGACCCTGTGGACTATACAGTCCACGGAATTCTCCAGGCCAAAACACTGGAGTGGGTAGCTTTTCCCTTCTCCAGGGGACCTTCTCAACCCAGGAATCGAACCAGCGTCTCTGGATTCTTTACCAGCTGAGCTATCATACTCCCTAACAAACCTCCTGCACAATAACCTGTGTCTCAGAGTCCAGGAGCAGCCAGTGACTGTTGGGTTTTTGGTTGGTTGTGGTGGGGGGGGGGTTGGTTACAGGAGCAAAAGAAGGGGCTCAGCCACCCCTGGCCACAGATCGCTGAGTGTGCCATGGAATTTCACCCCCGCAAGGGCAGTGCTAGCAACACCGCAGCCTCTGGGGCAGCTCACACTCAAGGATGAAGTCAGGCTCCCTCTTCCTGGGAGTTCTTTTCACATAAGAAGATGGATCAAACTGTATCCGAGAATCTTACAAGACCACTTTAAAACACTGTCTTCTCCAAAGGATCTTTTGAAAAGTATCTTGAAAAGCCTCCCCCTGAGGATACCCGGGCCTCAGTCTACCTTGAGATTGTCTTTCTAACTCGTGTTGCCGAGTATCAGTGGTAACCAAAACCTCCCGTCTCCATTCATCAGTAAGCCAGTTCTGTAGAAATCCATCAGTGCTGATTCTCAGCCGTGCCATGCACCTCCCTGGTATGTCCTAATCCTATCTTCCCTAACAATTGCTAAAGAAACCAACTGTGGTTTGTAAACGTTTGCGCAGAATCTAGGTCATCTCCATACTAGCGTCCCCACCATTCACTTGCATAAGAGTATAATTTCAGGAGTGAAGAGAACATACTGCAAATGCCCAGGGAGTCACCCACAGAAATGCGATGTGTCAGAAAAAAATAAAGAATTGCTGTGTAAGGAGGAAGGGACGTGCTCTCTCTGTGTATTATTTGGAGTAATTATTTGACACAGAACATTTTGAACCTAGGGATGTGGATGGGTAAGCTGCCTTGTGTGTGTCCCTACCTCTCAGTGTCTGGCTCAAAGCAGGTGACTAATCTATTTTGATGACTTACTAAATTAAGCCAGAGGCCAAAAACTCATGACTCTGGGGTCTGGAGCATGGAGCGGTTGGTATTTGAAGAGCAGGGGCTTAGCCATAGGTTCGGCCATTGCCACATGAGCATCTGGGCTCTGAATTGCCACATCTTCCTTTTTTAAAAAACAAACATTTTATTTTTTATTTTTTTAATACCAAAAACATTTTGTACTGGGGTATAGCCAATTGGCAATGTTGTGATCATTTCAGGTGAACAGTGAAGGGAATCAGACATACATATACATGTATCCATCTTTCTTTTTTTTTTTTTTTAATTCCCCCCCTCCTAAAAAGAAATTCTATTTCTCTGTGAAAACTCCCAATTTTTTAATATTGGCAACTAATAGTTTTATTTGGGGGAAGGGTGCTGCCAGTTCACAACCAGCAAACTAACCTGAAGGAGAAAAAGCAGCTCTTAATTTTCAGACGCTCTGGTGTAAAGAGGGGTGTGCAAATTTCAAGTCACTTGACAGAAGCACCCTGGTCTTGTAACAAACAAGGTTGGCGTGACTGTCCTTATTTTTTCATGGTGACTGTCAATAACCAAGATGTGATGTCTTGTTTGTCCTGTGTTTATTGTTGTGAAGTCTGTTTTGATACCCACACGGAGGTGACAGGATAGACTTCTGCCGGCGACTTATCATCAGATTTTAAAATAATCCTCGATGATGAAAATGTGAAGTGTGAAAAGACAGCATGCCCTATGGTCCCCTGGGTAACATCCCAACAAAGTCGTGGAAATGGGGCCTGTGGGTGGTAATGGAAAGAGTAGGTAAGAACACATAATGCTTTTCTCTTCTCCCGCACTTGGCAAAACACGATTTCTGAGCTGAGAACCTGAGATTTAAAACCAGGTGCAGATACAAGCTCTGCAAAGCCAAGTTATTGAAAACTGAGTTTTCTCTCTGCTGTTAAAGATGGACAGATTTTGGTCTGACCTCATTACTTCCCCCTTCATCTCTCTTGACCTTTGACTCTGATTCAGCCAGTCACTGACCCAGTACTGATGGGGTGTCTGTGGGCCTGCAGCACTGTGCCAGGTTCCCTGGGAGAACTTACCAGAACCAGAACCGGATCCGGGCTGGCCTTGAGGCAGCATACTTACCAGCCAGAGTTTGAGCTCTGTCAGTTCTTCCAAGATGAGTGTGGAACATAGAATGAGACAAACAAGGCTTTTCCACCAGCATTCACACGACAGTGTCACACTCATCGTTTGAATGTAAAGGGATTTACTGGGTGGGAATGAAGTAGTCTAGGGTTGGAAAAGCTGTTTGGGGCTGGAATGGAAAAAATAAAAAAAACAGGTCCTGGGGACTAATGAAGGCTTCCCAGGTGGCTCAGTGGTAGAGAATCCACCAGCCAATGCAGGAGAGGCAGGTTCGATCCCTGGGTCAGTGAGATCCATCCCCTGGAGGAGGAAATAGCCACCCACTCCAGTATTCTTGCTGGGAAAACCCCTGGACAGAGGAGCCTGGCAGTCTGCATTCCAGGGGGTCGCAAAAGAGCCGGACACAACTCAGCGACGGAGCGCACACGCATGGTGACTGAGGGGCACAGGAGCAGCCTGCCACCAGCCCACCCCGCACAACTGTTCTGTCCAGGTTGCTGTCACCACAGGCTTGTGCCCTGGCTTGAGAACAGCCTCAGAGCAGAAGTGAAAATCAATCATTAAAGCAAGGTGTGTCTGGAAAGGAACAGACTAAAGAGAGCAAATAAGGAATGATTAGTTAGTGTGGCTTGTGCCCCAGTCATCTCCAAATAAATGTTACCTCCTTAATCCAAGTCATCAAGTGTAGTTTAAATTTGCCTATGGCTATTTCTCCATCTCAAGAATTGCAAGCAGTGAATTTCCAAGAAGTGAGAGAGGGGTGGTTAACCTTCATGTCTTAATGCTAAGGAAAGATTGAGGTAATAAGGAAAAAACTTAATGGGATTTCAAGTGCACATGGAATTTAACAAGCAAAATGAAATCTTGGATGAACTGTGACCTGTCTTTTAAGGTATCGGTTTGAACATGCTTCTCCTCTCTACTTTTCCCCATCGGTTATTTTACTTTATGTCTTTTCTTTCCTTTTTGGTGGGGGGGTGGGGGGAAGGGGTGACTGCATGCTTTTCTTTATTTCCACATAAACTTTAACAGAGCATGATTGCTGTTCAGCTAAAACACACCTCTAGCATTTTCTGCCTCTTGAGAAACCTATATGCAGGTCAGGAAGCAACAGTTAGAACCGGACATGGAACAACAGACTGGTTCCAAATAGGAAAAGGAGTACATCAAGGCTGTACATTGTCACCCTGCTTATTTAACTTATATGCAGAGTACATCATGAAAAACACTGGGCTGGAAGAAGCACAAGCTGGAATCAAGATTGCCGGGAGAAATATCAATAACCTCAGATATGCTGCGATTCATGGGGTCGCAAAGAGTTGAACACGACTGAGCGACTGAACTGAACTAAACTGATGCAGATGACACCATCCTTATGGCAGAAAGTGAAGAGGAACTAAAAAGCCTCTTGATAAAAGTGAAAGAGGAGAGTGAAAAAGTTAGCTTAAAGCTCAACATTCAGAAAACGAAGATCACGGCATCCGGTCCCATCACTTCATAGCAAATAGATGGGGAAACAGTGTCAGACTTTATTTTGGGGGGCTCCAAAATCACTGCAGATGGTGATTGCAGCCATGAAATTAAAAGACGCTTACTCCTTGGAAGGAAAGTTATGACCAACCTAGATAGCATATTCAAAAGCAGACATTACTTTGCCAACAAAGGTCCATCTGGTCAAGGCTACGGTTTTTCCAGTAGTCATGTATGGATGTGAGAGTTGGACTGTGAAGAAAGCTAAGTGCCGAAGAATTGATGCTTTTGAACTGTGGTGCTGGAGAAGACTCTTGAGAGTCCCTTGGACTGCAAGGAAATCCAACCAGTTCATTCTAAAGGAGACCAGTGCTGGGTGTTCTTTGGAAGGAATGATGCTAAAGCTGAAACTCCAGTACTTTGGCCACCTCATGGGAAGAGTTGACTCATTGGAAAAGACTCTGATGCTGGGAGGGATTGGGGGCAGGAGGAAAAGGGGACGACCGAGGATGAGATGGCCGGATGGCATCACGGACTCGATGGACGTGAGTCTGAGTGAACTCCGGGAGATGGTGATGGACAGGGAGGCCTAGTGTGCTGCAGTTCATGGGGTCGCAGAGTCGGACACGACTGAGCAACTGAACTGAACTGAGCATTTTCACCACTGCAGCCGTCACTTTTGGCTAAAAAGAATAGGAAGTTCTATGATATCACAGAAATACGATTTATTTGTACACTATCTTATACTAATCTATGAAGAGCATCAAATGATATTTGAGGCTTTTCCAGTTTTTTCCCAAAGTATCAAAAATGACCAAGGCTGAAATTTCGTTTTAACACATTACTGACTGGGGGATTTTGGCAGAAACTAACACCTGTGATGTGAACACACCTCCAGTCAATAATGTGTTTTTGTTTCTTCCGTGTTGTCATACAGATTCAGAAGATTAATGGTTATGAAACATGAAGATGATTTTCATTAAAGAGGGTTTTCTTGGCCCAGATTTAGAATTCACAGGCATCATCCTCTGTAGGGGGAGGCGAGCACACCCTCTGGCCTAAGGATTTCTGGTTGTGTGTGTGTGCCCTCAGTCACTCAGTCGTGTCTGACTCTTTGTGACCCCATGGACTGTAGCCCTCGGGGCTCCTCTGTCCATGGGATTTCCCCAGCAAGACCACTGGAGCGGGGCGCCATTTCCTTCTCCAGGGGATCTTCTTGACTCAAGGATCAAACCCATGGTCCCATGTCTCCCGCATTGCAGGTAGATTCCTTACCCAGTGAGCCATAGAGTAAGTTCTCTTGCCTAAGGGGTTCTGGTTAGAACCTTCCAAGTCCATCACAAAAAAGGCTATCAGTATCAGCTCTGTCTTACATTTTCTTTCATGCAAAGGCCCCTCGCTGTGGCGGAGCAGATCTT
This sequence comes from Capricornis sumatraensis, assembly GCF_032405125.1. Taxonomy (NCBI): domain Eukaryota; kingdom Metazoa; phylum Chordata; class Mammalia; order Artiodactyla; family Bovidae; genus Capricornis; species Capricornis sumatraensis. Next base: position 107,430,277 of record NC_091069.1, read on the forward strand.
ACTGGTCACAAAGCAATGCCATGAGCAGTAAATTTCTGACCCGCATCTGGCTCCGCCCCCCTCCCCTGCCCATCCCCCCCCATTACCCCTCAGGGATAACAAAGATAGAAAGAAGAATAGTTTTTGTTCTCTTTTTCATACCTGATCATCACGAAAAAAGCAGGTTGGGAATTTAACCACACTACCGTAGAGATAATAGGTCTCCAAACATTTTTGATCATGAACCTCATAGATAAAAGATTTTTTTTGATAAAAATTTTTGAGTGCAACTGCCAGTAAAAGCACTTAATTTGTAAATTCTAGACAAATTCTACTCTACACTGTACACCTTAACAAAACATACCCTAAAAACCGGCATTTTAAAAAAGACAAGTGAACATCTATTAAATTGTTCATGTTCTGCCCAAATGACAAAGGGTTGGTGAGACCCTGGCTGTAGACCCCTAAGGAGAGTCACATGCCTCTGGGAGTGTCTATGGGGGGGCCTCAGTCTAGAGCTGGTGGTGAGCTGGTGGTTCCGCCCCTAGCCCAGACACCCACGAGCCACTAAGCTGCAAGGAGGGAGGAAGTGCATCCCGGAATGTGATCAGCACCCGCTGAGCAAACGTGTGCCTTTACCACCTCCTGCAGTGAAAAGGAATGGCGTGGTCTTTGTTTAAACCAAAGACACGGGACACCCTCTAGTTAGGAACACAGATGGCCATGGCTTTTTGATGGCTGGTGGATGCTGGCTCTTTGCTTGTCTCAGATGGACCATCCCTGGTGAAGTCCTGTAGTGCTGCCAGGTAAGAATATAACTAGGGTATCAGGCAGACTGCATGGGGTGCCTGTTGTGGGGCAGGGACATCACCAGGGTTAAAGGTAGGAGAGAACATGAGGCCTGGAGGGGTGCCTCCTAGAGAAGGGGTGTTCAATGACGGGCTTTGAAGGATAAATAGGAGTTGGTAGGCAGAGAAGAGACGAGGAAGGAGCTCACTGAGGGACCCAAGGAAAGCAGGCAAAGCTGAGGACTGCCTAGAGGAGACATGAGCTCTGCAATCAGAGAAGGCCTCATGCTTTAGGGGCACCTTTGCCCCCCAGCCTACATTTTCTGAACCCAGACACTGGAGTAGTTTTGCAGCATGGAAATCCCTTCATGCCCCTCCTCTACTCAAATCCTTCTGACATCAGCATGCAAGCCAAAGACCTTCCAGTGGCTGAAAGTCTCACGTGGCCTCACTCCCAACCACTTTGTCCACATTCCTCCTCTGTGGCGCACCCTGAGGCTCCTGCTGGGTCTGGAATGCGCCAGGGGACTTGGTGCCTTCTGTTCCCACAGCCTGGAATGCTGTTCCAAGCATCCCACCACTTCACCCCACTACTTCCTTTAAGGCTCAGTGTACCCACCTGTCATCTTCTCAGGAATGCCTTTCCTGGGAAGTCTGTTTCCTCTTCCTTTCTTCCTTCCCTCCTCCCCACTTCTTTCACACTCTTTCTCACTTTCTTTCTCCTTTTCTCAACTTTAATTATTCCTCTTACCACTGACCACTATTGAAACACACTATGTATTTTACCCCTTTATCTCATTTCTTTCTCTTTTTTTTCATCTAGAATATTAGCTTCATGAGGACAGAAAGTTTTGTCACCTTTGAACCCTCAGTACCTGGAACTGTGCTTGGATAAAAAATTGGGTAGATGGGTGGATGAACGGATGAATACCAAGCGAAAATCTTATCTTTAACCTACAGAGCAACAGGAAGTCCCTGAAATCTCTATAGTCTTAGTAGGAGAGGAATGTGAACAAGTTCGGCTTCGGGAAGTTTTTGGTTCTGGGAATTACACACTATCTGGGAGCAATAAGAAACTGGCCACAGCGAGGCCAGTTAGAAAGTTACCGTGGTTGCAGAGGGCTGCCTGAAGCGGGGTGCAGGAGGGCCAAATGAGGGGGGTGGTCCAGGAAACCTAGAGATATCTCCACTGACCAGCAGGCCACCTAGGAGAGGAAGCCGTGCAAGATGCCAGAGAGACTTAGAGAACGTAGATGGGGAAATACCAAGGGACAAGGCTGCAGTGCGGCAGTGGTTCCAGGGCACAAGCAGGGACTCCGAGGTCAGAGGATCAGGGCGAGTCCTGATCTCCCCAGCACAGTGAGCCCATCTGAACCTCAGGATCGTTATGGATGAGACAGGAGCCAGAAGCTCAGCGCATCAACCACTAATAGTGTTTCGGGCACCGTCCTGGGCTCTCTGCCTATGTCAGTCACGTGGTTCAGTGTTCACAGCCACTCGGAGTCTGACATGAACCTGGTTGACAAGGTGCGCACAAGAACGTCCCTTCGGTGAAGAACACCTCTTAAACTGGGGAGTGATCAAGACGAGTCAGCGGCCACTGTTTTTTCTTTCGTGCAATAACTTAGGTTGGGGGAACCATGCTTCACATCATAGTCGGAAGGACTGTGAATATTAAACAACAGTGAAGCTAGTCCCTTATCTCAGAAGCTGAAGGCGCCACTAAAATGTGAGTTTCCTTGCCATTCAAGATAAACACTCTGATATCTTTGATCTCAGTTGAGTGTGTCATTTTCCCTCCCAGGAGATCTTTGCAAATGTCTTCATCCTCTGCTGTGCTCTGCTTTGCGAAACACAGTCAGAACTCAGTTTCTCTCTCTGCTCATCCCATGGAAGCCTTCACAAGTGGCACATTCTTGGCATGGTTGTGAACCCCTTGGGGTGTGTAACAGGTGTGATGAGGTCATTTTCTCAGCTTTAGGCGTGCTGTAATGGGAATGACGAATTTCAACATAAACCTCATTTTTTCCTCACTGAAAATAGAAACTTCTTAATGAAAATATGTTCTGACTGCTTGGAGCCAGAAATGCAGGTTGAAGAGCTTCATTTCAAATTTTGAACGGTATGAATGGAAGAAATGCAAACCATCTAAAGCATTCAGTGGACAAAAGCATTTCATTGTGCTTTTCTAACTTCTGGTTGCAGTTTTACTATTTTAAGTGCAATTTTTAGCGTGCTTTTCGAGAGTTTTAATGAGACGTTTCAGTGGGCACTGTTGTCTTCAAATCACTTACATCCGACTTGAAAACAAGAATTAAGAAGGTAGTTGAGTTTCCAACCACAAGAAATATACGAATACCATGTGTATTAGTCGCTCATGTCCCACGCTTTGCAACCCCATAGACTATATTCTCTGTCCATGGAACTGTCCGGGCAAGAATACTGGAGTGGGTTGCCATTCCCTTCTCCAGGGGATCTTCCCAACCCAAGGATCAAACCCAGGTCTCCTGTGTTGTAGGCAGATTCTTTATCATCTGAACCAACAGGGAGCTCATACAAATACCATAGGACGTTTAGAAATGCAAGTTTGTGTGTAACAGACATACAGTCCAAGATGGACATTCCTAACAAGAACTTTCAGGTGAGCAAATGAAGTGCCAGCTGGGGCTTTGGAACACCATGAAGGGTCCATGCTCTGTACCTCTCATACCATGGGACACTTGTGCTATTGGACCCTAGGTGGCTTCTCTCCTGGGCCAGGGCTCAGGGACACTTTGTGACCCAGTGATTTTTGCCAGCATCCAGTCTAGCCTCCCTACAATCAGCGCCACTTTGAGCCCCTTTCCCTGATCTAGAAATGGAAGCACTCAGGTTCCCTAAATATGATTCAGAAGGAAGTGAACGTGTTAGTCGTTCAGTCATGTCCAACTCTTTGTGGCCTCATGGACTATATGCAGCCCGCCAGGCTCCTCTGTCCATGGGATTCTCCAGGCAAGAATCCTGGAGTGGGTAGCCATTCTTTTCTCCAGGGGATCTTCCCCACCCAGGGTTCAAACCTGGGTCTCGTGCATTGCAGGCAGATTCTTTCTTTACTGTCTGAAATTCACATGGAGCTCACCATCAATTCAAAGGCAGGAACAGAATGGCGTGTGTTGGGAGGCTTTAGGGACGGCCTAATGAAAAATCTATCACTTAGCACTGATTTCTTTGAGCAAAGACAGCTGAACCATCTTCCCATACCTCACGACAACTTTTTTTTCCCATCCATATAATGAAACCATGGACTTCCCCCACTGCCCGCCCCCACAGCTCAGAGGGTAAGGAATTTTTCCCTGCAATGAAGGAGACACTGGAGATGTGGGTTCAATCCCAGGGTGGGGCAGATCCCTTGGAGGAGGGCACGGCAACCCGCTCCAGTATTCTTGCCTGAAAAATCCCATTGACAAAGGAGCCTGGCGGGGCTACAGTTCAAAAGATTGCAAAGAGTCAGACACCCCTGAGCACACATGCCGTGAAACCACAGTTACAAATTTGAGTGAGTTCAGTGCTGTTGTCTCAGATGAACAGAAGCGTTCCAGGTTTGCCCGCACAATTGAGCTGGAGCTTCATGTCATGACTTTTAATAGGAGGGGGAGGCGAGCGAGGAGGAGATGGAGAAATGAGCCTCTTCTGCCTCCTCTGATCCCCCCTTAGCTCTTGTTCCCTGAGGCAGACTCCAGGAGAGAGAGGCGAGGAGGGACAGGCGCGCTGGGCGGGTAGAGTGCACCTCTGTGGCTTCTACCTCCTGGTCCCTTTCCCCGTTGCCTCCCTCCACCAACGCCTCCCCTACCAACGCTGCCACCAAAGCCCGCACGTGCCCCCAGGGCCCCCTGCGGCCTCTGCGCTGAAAATGCAGCCAGGTCAAGTGCACAGCCCCTGGAACCAAGCGCCAGCCAGCGTGGCCCTGTCCCCTTGGTGTTTGATGCATCCCATAAAGAACCTGCCTGCTAATGCAGGAGACATGGGAGACACAGATTTGATCCCTGGGTTAGGAAGATTGGAGGAAGAGATGGCAACCCACTCCAGTCTTCTTGTCTGGAAAATCGCATGGACAGAGGAGCCTGGTGGGCTACAGTCCATGGGGTGGCAAAGAGTTGGACACAACTGAGCAGACACACATACATACATACACACACACACACGTACACAATTTTACAGCATTCAAAACTTTTCTAGATCTTTTGCATTTAAATCTCCTCGGTTGGGAGTTACAGGTAATTTGGCAAAGCAAACACCATAACTGGTCTCTTACATAACCCTACAACTGGCAGCAGGGAACCACACACGGAGATAAAGCAACCCTCACTCATCCAGGAAGACTTTGCATTTCCTTTTATGGAGGGATAAATACTCCAGTTTGCTCTTTCCCGTTGCATATATCCTTTTCATTATTGGCTGACTTTAATGAATCTTTGAAGTTAATTTTTACATGTGAACAGCAGGGTTCCACTTAACTTTTGGAAGCTTAAGAGTGTCCGTGTGTGCCTCTAGACTAGAGGATGTTTTTCATAAATAACGTGACTGCGTTTAGGTGATAATGAAATTGGAGAGGGTGGGAAGAACCTAGCACTCAGACCGCCATAGGGACCAAAATGGACACAGCACTTGGAAGTTCAAAGAGCTGCAGCATTTTAACGGGATTAAGGGGTTCCCTGGTGGCTCAGCGGTAAAGAATTGGCCTGTCAATGTACGAGACTCGGGTTTGGTCCCTGGGTCGGGAAGATTCCCCTGGAGAAACAAATGGCACCCCACTCCAGTATTCTTCCCTGGGAAATCCCATGGACAGAAGAGCCTGGTGGGCTACAGTTCATGAGGTTGCAAAGAATTGGACACAACTTAGTAACTAAACAACAATAACATTTAAGAGAGATAAGCAACAAGGACCTGCTGTATAGCACAGGGAACTATAGTCAATATCCTGTAATAACTGATATGAGAAAAATCTGAAGAATAGATACACATACACGTATAACTGAATCACTTTGCTATACACCTGAAACTTACACAACAGTGTAAATCAACTGTACTTCAATTTAAAAAAAATAGTAAAATGAAAATTTTGGGGAAAAAAGGAGTTGTAGCCTTTTCAAAGAACCGGTATCCTGCTATTCCAGTATGCTTCTTCTAGTCCAGACCTCTTACCCGCAAAAAGGCCAACTGAACTAGCTCTTCAATTATACTATCCATTCTTTCTATTTCATCATCCTTTCCTATTTAAAACAAAACCGAAAACACTCAGTCTCTGAGTCTCCAAGCAGACAGCCTCTTAATGTTTTCTTTCTCAGCTTCAGAGGTTCAGATTACTCTAAAATGTTTTCGAATCTTTTTTTCCGAATTCAGTAGGCGTTAGAAAATGATGAAAGAGCTGCCTATTCCTAGTTGTCCAATTACAAAGTTTTCAACGAAAATCCTAGGATCACTTCCCACATTCTCACTATGAAATACAAGTGGGAATTAGGACATTCATCCAAAAAAGTTTCATCAGGAAAAAAAAAAGGTGGGAGGAACAGGGCACATTTCGAAACGAATTCTACTTTTTTTCTTTGAAAAACAGAGGTCATTGACCAAGACAGATTTCCAAATGTTTTTTCTAATATCCCAGTGTATGAAACTTTGATTTAAGTGTTCAGGAAATTACAGGGATCAAACCATTCCCCAAGACTTCAGTTTCCAGGTTTCTCCAAGCCTTGAAAGTTCCCCGCAGGCTAATTACTGTTTACTGCTGTAACCCTTCCTGCTTCTGTCTGTAACATTTTCCATCCTAAGAAGGGTCGTCCCATTCAGCGGCGCAGCCTGGTGACTGAGTGGCTGAATGGAATTACTACCAGTGGAAACTATGCTGCAAGAGGGAGAGATAAAACAGCTGCAAAGCAAACCTCGGCCGTTTTTTCCATCCTCCCCAAGCGAAGTTAATTAGCATAGGGAAAATGACTAAGGTGTTGACGTCACCTCTTTCCAGTAGAAACTTACACTCTGTCCCTGTCCGCTTGCGAGTCAAGCAGGGCTTGACTCAGGAATTTGGTGTCCAAACAGGATGCCCTGGAAGCAGTGCTTTTTTTTTCCCCCGGAGTTGGGGCGGGGTGGGGGCGGGAAGCCGGACCTCGTTGCTTTATAAGCGCCGGCTCGAGAAAGAACCTAACAGCTTCTGGTAAAAGAACTCCATCCACTTGGGGCTTGACCGCGGGAGTCGCTGTAGCTCTCACTGTAAGAAAGCAAGATGCACTTTAGAAATTTTAACTACAGTTTTAGCTCCCTGATTGCCTGTGTGGCAAACAGTGAGATCTTCAGCGAAAGTGAAACCAGGGTAAGGCTTCTGATATAATGTAATTTTTTTTTTAATTTGAGAGAGCGATTTCAAAGCATGATGTTAATTGGTACTATTAGCTGAGATAGTTGGTGGGGATGTGTGGTTCTCGTTGTGGGTTTTGGGGTTTTTGAAATGCATCCAGAATGCTTTGAGCCTTCAGAATCAACAGGTGTTGCCTGAGGAATTAGCTCTGACGGAATTTTTTAAAGCTCAGTATTTAAAAATGTCTCTGTCCCTTGGCCAGTTAGTAAGCAGGGTTCAGCATGGTGTTTGTTTCATTCTTTGTAGATTGTAAGTAAACTTTTGGAGGGAGGACTTTCTGACAGTGCACAGAATGTTTCACTTTGACATCTCGAGTTCAGGATACTTTGATTTTATCTTAGGAAATCACTATTGTAGAGATATTTGAATGTTTGAAGTAATTATAAGGGCCTGTCTTCAACTTTCTAGGTTTTTCCAGGTGCAGAAAGTGCACCCATAGCAAATAATAAATAGATAGATAAGTTAAACATCGTACCTCCTGGAAAGCAGCTGTCATCAATGGTTATTAATATAACTAGGGATTTTAACTACTATGCTTTACTTCTTCATTTGATTAAAATGCCAAGATTTCCGTCAGTAGCTCTGAAGCTATCTTACTGATCTCTAAAACAAGACTGTATAGGAATGAATTCTGTGTGTTCTCTTTAGGGGGCAGTGATCATGTTATATCCTTATACCTAAAGCCATACTGAGACTTGGGACGTTTTCTGTCTTTTTTTCTTAAATCAAATTTAACTCCCTAATCATGTAGTCTGCTTACAAGCCAGAATCGTGGTTTTTTAACTAGATATTAGAGCATGGTCTTTGTGTACGTGCATGCTTGTTAATTCACTTCAGTCTTGTCCAACTCTTTGCAACCCCATGGACTGTATGTAGCCTACCAGGCTCCTCTGTCCATGGGATTCTCCAGGCAACAATACTGGAGTGAGTTGCCATGCCCTCCTCCAGGGGAGCTTCCCGACCCAGGGATCGAACCCAGGTCTCTTAAGTCTCCTGCATTGGCAGGAGGGTTCTTTATCACTAGCGGCACCTGGGAAGCCCAATCTATGTGTAAACTTACTACAAAGTCTATGTACTTAATATTAGCCTTATGTGAGTAAAATCACTGTTTACTCATTTCAGTAGAGAAACCACCCAACAACTGTAATAACAAATGAGATTATTTTATAAAAGAACGGTAGGAGAGCAATACGAAATTAACAAGGTAGTGTGGGTTCTCTTGCACTCTGGTCCTCAGCCCTGACTTGCCGTCTAAAAATATCCATCAAACTCATCTGTCTTAAGTTATGAATCATAACTCCAAACAGTTGGTCACAGTGCCTACGGATGAGGTCGTGTGAAATTCCAAATCCGCACAGACACCCTCACGCCCCGGACTCACCCGTGCTCCACAGAGGGGCGGAGACCAACCGAGTCACCGCGCGGCCAGATGAACTCGAAGCTTGAGCATCTGCTGCGCCTTTGCTCTCCTCCTGTTTCTCCGCGTCACCTCTCCTGGGAAAGTCACAGACTTTTCCATCAACTAACAAAACCCAAGGAACTGGAAGAGAGAAACTCTGTGAGCTCTTCCCACGTCTCCTGGTGGAGACGCCAGCCAGGAGGAAAGGCAGGCCCTGCCCCGTGGAGCCCTGCCCGATGGAGCAGAAACTGACCAACCACCCATCCATCCGGAGGCCCATCCCCTCCTCCACTTCCTAGTACCAAAAAGTCTCAGGGACGTTCTCCACTTCTGCTGGAATCCTCTCTCTGCTTTGCAGAAACAGCATGCTCTCTATAGATTTCCAGAGTCCTTCCAGGCCTCCTCGTCTCACCAGTCACCTGGGTAGAGGACACGCTGCCTGCCCCAGCCCCGCTCTCAGCCACCGCCATTGGCCTCTCACCATCCCCAGAGTTTAGTCTGCAAAAAAGATTCAGAAATCTGGTAACTGACAGCCCCTGCACAATCTTCCTACAAGTTTCAAGACTGTCCATAACACCTTCCCCTCTGGTTGGAAAAGATGGCAGTGGTCTTCCAGTTCCCCAAAACAACACCCCATTCAGGACCCAACCTGGTGGTGGTCGGGGGTGGTGCTCCTGCAGAACTTGTCCCAGGCTCTGATGAAACATTCTCCTGAATCTAGGCTTTTAATCATTGGACTCAGGCATTTCAGTTCTACGATCTCATGCTGTTTCACAATGTTCACTAGTTCTTAAACGCTAGAGCTAAATGTATACGTGTGTTAAAGCCGGTGTATAGAAACAGGCTCTTTGACAGTACATTCATTTTTAAAAACCAGTACTATTTTAGAGAGTTAAAACATGACAGACTGAATGGGAAAATACCACTGGGAACTTTTTTTTTAACTGCTTCCTTTATGTTAAGAAATGCAAGGCCTTTTTATACAGAGTGAAGTAAGTCAGAAAGAGAAAGACAAATATCATATATTAACGCATATGTATGATATCTAGAAAACCAGTACTGATGATCTGATTTGCAGGGCAGCAAAGGAGACACAGATGTCAAGAACAGACTTGTGGACACAGTGGGGGAAGGAGAGGATGTGATGATTTGAGGGAACAGCATTGAAACATACGCATTACCGTATGTAAACTAGATAGCCAGTGGGAGTGTGATGTAAGACACAGGGAGCCCACAGTCAGAGCTCTGTGACAACCTAGAGGGGTAGGTGGGGAGGAAGGTGGGAGCGGCTTCAAGAAGGAAGGAACATATTTACGGCCGATTCTTGTTGATGTATGGCAAAAAACATCGCATATTGTTAAGTAGTTATCCTCTAACTAAAAAAAAAGAAAAAACAGAAAAAAAGGCAAACAACCATAGGGAAAATGTACCTTTACCACCTATAGGGCATTAAAAAAAAAAAAAAAGAAAGAAATGCAAGCGTTTTTAAATTAACTTTATTGTTTCCTAATTGAATTAAAAAAAATTTTTTTTCAAACTAGCTCGTGTTTGAAAGCCCTAAGTAATATTTGATGGACAGGGCATTGTCCTAAGCAGAGTGGTGAGACTGAAGTTCCCTGGATTGGGAGGATCATGGAACAATAGGATCTGAAGTTGGAAGTTCTTGAAACAATGAATGATTCAGTTTCTCCGTAAGAACTGTAATGAAGCCATCCAGTCAAAGGTCAATGTGCAAGTAGATTCCAATTCCTTTCATTTTTCATTTTTCAGGCCAAATTTGAATCCCTCTTTAGGACTTATGACAAAGATATCACCTTTCAGTATTTTAAAAGCTTCAAACGGGTCAGAATAAACTTCAGCAACCCCTTATCTGCAGCAGATGCCAGGCTCCAGCTACATAAGACTGAATTTCTTGGAAAGGAAATGAAATTATATTTTGCTCAGGTGAGTGTATTTCACTGATACCCACACTTCCGCCTTCTCCCTCTCACCCTTAAAGTGAAAGAAAGCAAAGTCGCTCAGTCGTATCCAACTCTTTGCGACCCCATGGACTGTAGCCTACCAGGTTCCTCTGTCCATGGGATTTTCCAGGCAAGAATACTGGAGTGGGTTGCCATTTCCTTCTCCAGGAGATCTTCCTGACCCAGGGATCGAACCCAGCTCTCCCGCATTGCAGGCAGACGCTTTACTGTCTGAGCCACCAGCTTTCCCATAAAACAGCGTATATATCCATTGTTGTTGTTACCATCACTAAGTTATGTCCACCTCTTTTGCAACCCCATGGACTATAGCCTGCCAGGCTCCTCCATCCATGGGATTTCCCAGGCAAGAATCCTGGAGTGGGGTGCCGTTTCTTTTTCCAGGGGATCTTCCCGACCCAGGGATCAAACTTGGGTCTGCTGCATTGCAGGTGGATTCTTTAACCACTGAGCCACCTGGGAAGTTCCTAGACACCCATTACCTATATGTTGATTGAAACTCCAAGAAATTGTCTTCAGAGGGGCAAAATTCATACTAGAAATGTATCACGTCCCCTGTTTTAAGATAGCAGGGTGCAGTTGATCCCTGACCTCATAGATGACCTTGAGTCGAGTGATGATGGGAAAAAGAGTCTTTTCCTGACTCTGGAAGGTGGAGGACCACAGGGTGGTGGGCGTGACTTTGCTAGAACCCCAGACTAGAGAGGTTCTGGCTTTATGCAGGTTCTGAGCAGGGCTCAGTAGCCTGCTCACTTCCGAGAGCCTGTATCTGCAAACCCGCCCTGCACATCAACACGGGTCCGGTCTGCCAGGTCCGGTCTGAAAGGCCGGGGTTGGGGGGGAAATGGGTTCATCAGGCAGGTAGCAAAATGGTAAGAAATCCTTCTGGGAAGCGGGGCTCCAGGCTCCAGGGCAGTCCCAGGTGGGGCAGGGATCTCCAGGGCAGGTTTGCTTTTCCTCCTGCCCATCACCTCCTTCCTGCCCCCGCCCCTCCATCATGGTAGACCACCCACCTTCCAGGCAGCGCATAAACTTCCACTTGACGATGTTATAGACGTCTTAACAGCTTGGCAAGAGAGCCAAAGCCCTTTAGCTCCTACTCCCTGGTGAAAGAGACCCCCTTGGGGGCCCTGAGTTCTCGGGGCAGACCCTGTTGAGGGGCTTCCAGACCCTGCAGGGAAGGCGAACTTGCCAGCCCTGCCTGGGTAAATTGGAGCGGATGCCCTGCCCCCTGGTGGATCCAAGCCTTAGACCTCGGATCCTTGGGAACAAATGCCCTTCTGCATTTGGTGCGGTTCCATATAAGCGATTGCTTAGACCCTCCCATGACCTTTCCTGGTTTATTGAAGTAAAGACATGTTCATTGTGAAATTTTTAGGGGGGGGGAGTGGAGGAGGGGCAGGATTATACTAAAGAACAAAGAAAATAAAAAGTGGCCAGATTTGAATGTAAGATGACTCCAAACAGCCCTCCATTCACTGGCATAACTTTTAAGACCCCAGAACCAGGATCTCGGTTATTGTCCCTTATCATTATTTTTTTTCTTAAAATATGTATCCTAGAAGCTGAGCTTCCCAGGTGGTGCTAGTGATAAAGAAACTGCCTCCCAATGAAGGAGACAGAAGAGATATGATTTGATCCCTGGGTCGGGAAGATTCCCCAGGAGGTGGACATGGCACCCCACTCCAGTATTCTTGCCTGGAGAATCCCCATGGACAGGGGAGTCAGGCTGGCTATAGTCCATGGGGTTGCAAAGAGTCACACGACTGAAGCACCTTAGCACGCGTGCACGCATCCTAGAAGGTGCATTTATGTTTTCCTCCCTCCCTTTTGGCATCTGATTCAGAGCCCCAAAGGGGGAGGGAAGCCTGAGAGCGTGGCAAGTCCCCATCCCTGCTTTGCCCTCCTGAAAACTGGTGTCAGTCCTAGAGGTGTCGCTTAGCCTTTGGAGCATCTGTGATATGTTGTAATGCCTCCGTAACACGAGGAGCTGCAGGCAATTGGTTCTGAGATCCCTCCTGACCTCTTCGCTTTACTTTTTTTCCGTCTGTTCTAAAATTACCTCTGTGTATTTTCTATCCGTCTCAGTTCAGTTCAGTCACTCAGTCGTGTGTCTGACTCTTTCAACCCCATGGACTGAAGCACGCCCGGCCTCCTTGTCCATCACCCACTCCCAGAGTTTACTCAAACTCATGTCCATTGAGTCGGTGATGCCATCCAACCATCTCATCTCTGTTCTTCCCTTCTTCTCCCGCCTTCAGTCTTTCCCAGCATCAGGGTCTTTCCCGGTGAGTCTAGGTCAAGCATCCTTTCTCGTGGTCCACGGTGCCTATGAGTCCCTACCCCGGGAGGGCGCTCTAATCACGTTTGCACAATGACCTAAGTCCCCTCTCCCCGCGCTTGTGAGCTGTATGGCGGTTCACCCCGGGGTGAGCCTGTGGACGCGGTTGGTCCCCGACCACTGTCTTCCGCAGGCGGTCGTGAGGCGCCCTCACGCTGCCTCTGTCCTTCCCCCTTCAAGAAACATCTCCTCCCTCTCTCCTCCAGACTTTACACATAGGCAGTTCGCACCTGGCCCCTCCGAATCCAGACAAACAGTTCCTCATCTCTCCTCCTGCCTCACCGCCGGTCGGCTGGAAACAAGTGGAAGACGCTACTCCCGTCATAAATTATGACCTTTTATACGCTATCTCCAAGCTAGGGCCAGGTAAGCCGTGCCCTCGGGTAAGGACTGGGGGTGGGGGGCGGTGAGAACACGTGGAGAGGTTTGCCCAGGGCGTCCATCAGAGCACCCCTCTCACCCCGTCACCGGATGGATGCCAGTGCATGCTGTGAATTGCCTCTGTTTGGCTTTCTGCCTCTGCATTGGGGTCACCCATTACTGGGGAGCCTGCACACCTGCCCGCCTCTGACCTATTCCCTTAGGAAGAGCGGCAAGCTGGCCCTGGGGACCCATCACCGTGATCTCTCTGCATCTCATCACGTGACTGCCTCCCCTCACCCACTGAGCACAGCCCATGGTCCGGGGGGAGGTGGGTAGGGGACCCAAGACCCCCCTCAGACGTGCTGTCGCTCCAAGCGGGGATGACTTTGGAAAGGAGAAAATGGGCCTTTCCCCACTTCCGTTAAGTTTCAGTTTTAGTCAAGGGAATTTTGTCTATCGACACGGTCCTCACCTGCCCATTTGAAGGTGTGAGCAGTCAGAGACCCATAGGTCACAAGAGGAGAAGGAGCCCCAGACACACAGGCCCACAGGCAGGGGTGCTCACCCACTGAGCTTGCCAGGGAAGGAAGAGATTCTGTGCCTCTGAAGGGACAAAGGTGTGAGCATTTGGGAAGAAAGGTACTCTGGCCTCAGGCTTCTCATCCAGAAAATGGGTGTTGCACTTCGTACAATGCCTGGCTCATCAGCAGAGCTCAGTACCTGTTTTCTGGAAACGGTAAAATGTTGGTGGTTCCCATCCTATCGATAGGGTTTGGGTGAGCTGGAAGGTGCAGGCAGGGGTCTTGGGGTGACCAGGATTGAGCCCCATTTCTGCCCTATCCATGGGGCAAATGCAGTAAACACTGAGGCCATCAGCTTTCTCCTTGACCAGTAATCTGATTGATGTTCCTTTGAGTGGAGAGTTTTGTTTTCCTGGACCATCAGCAGTTTCATATGAAAAAGGTGACATTGCTGTTAACACCTCTCAGGCAGAAAATTCCCTCTATGGTAGAAAGCAAAGATCGCATCACCCGCTGCTCACCGTGGCATGAAGTTCAAGTTAGAAGTGCCAGTGTTCCTCCGAGCAGCTCCAGGCTAAGGTGCATTAGCAGAGCCCAGGGTTGGAAACTTCTGGAATGTTAGAGAGGGGGAAAGGGAGACGTCCACCTAAAGAAAGGAGTCAAACTGTCCCAGGGGCAGGAAGAGCTGTTAATGAACATTCTTTACAGTCTAGAACCTATCGCTTTTTTTTTTTTTTTTTAACAGATGTCTTGTTTGAGAAGCCCTTTTAGAGAATAGACATCAGTTTGCTTTCAGTTTACTCAACAATGAGCTTGAATAGTAATTCATATTTCAGTGTGTTTTTCAGCCAACAAGATTGCAAAGATTTTGCAAATGTGATCCCGTCTCCTTGCTTTCCGGATTATGCCTCCTTGGCAGGAGATAAAGATTTGTAAAGAGGATCATGACCGAGATTTTGAGTGATATATCTGACCCTCTACCTTAACTTTCTGCCCCTTGAGAATATTGAAGCTCGTTCGCTGTTTCAGTCACTCAGTCACGTTTAACTCTTTGCAACCCCATGGACTGTATGGAGCCCACCAGCCTCCTCTGTCCATGGGATTCTCCAGGCAAGAATACTGGAGCAGGTTGCCATTTCCTCCTCCAGGGGGTCTTCCCAACCCAGGAATCGAAGCCCTCTCTTATGTCTCCTGCATTGGCAGGCAGATTCTTTACCACTGGGCCATCTGGGAAGCCCTCACCCATTCAGTGAAATGAAAGTTGCTCAGTCGTATCTGACTCTTTGTGACTCCATGGACTAATACAGTCCATGGAATTTCCCAGGCCAGAATACTGGAGTGGGTAGCCATGCCCTTCTCCAGGGGATCTTCCTGACCCAGGGATTGAACCCAGGTCTCCTGCCTTGCAGGGGAATTCTTTACCAGCTGAGCCACAAGAGAAGCCCTTTCAGAGGCAGTTACAATAACATTGCAGTCTCATGTGTGGGCTTGAGAAGAGGCAACACTTTGTTTATGAGTAAAAGCCCCTTGACTGAGCCTGATAAATTTCAGGCTGCTGTACAATAGCAGGACACTCCTGGTTTGAGGGGTTTGATAATTGTGTGAAAAAGGATGCTGTGGTCAAAAATGCTTTTGGAGCATCTGGTTCAGAACTCACATCTGTTTCTTTTGGGCAAAGAGGCTTCCCCATGCTTCCCATCTCTAGCCTGGGCTGTGAGCTTCAGTGAAAGCCTTCAGTGGGGAGAGATGCCCAAGAGGGCCTTACTTGATGCCTTTATTCATACATCTTTTCCTGAACAGGTGCCGCTTTCACCATACCAGGGAAGTCTCCTGGGTAGTTTAGAGAGAGCCTAGTGTACATGCTAAAAAACTGAAAGTGTTAATTGCTGGGTTGTGTCCAGCTCTTTGCAACCCCATGGACTGTAGCCTGCCAGGCTCCTCTATCCATGGAGTTCTCCAGGCAAGAATACTGGAGTGGGTTGCCATTCCTTCTCTAGAGGATCTTCCCAACCCAGGGATCGAACCTGGGTTTCCAGCACTGCAGGGAGATTCTCGACCCTCTTAGCCACCAGGGAAGCCCATACATGCAAAGAGTAATTAAATATACATTCCTTCCATACCTTTCACATGCCTGGACTCAGAGTGTTTGAAAACAGAGTCATTTGCAGTGTTGAGATGTATAAAGAAAGTGAAAGTGAAGTCGCTCAGGCGTGTCGGACTCTTTGCGACCCCATGGACTGTAGCCTACCAGGCTCCTCAGTCCATGGAATTTTCCAGGCAAGAGTACTGGAGTGGTTTGCCATTTCCTTCTCCAGCGGATCTTCCTGACCCAGGGATCGAACCCAGCTCTCCTGCACTGCAGGCAGATGCTTTACCGCTGAGCCAAGGAGCCACCAAAGAAACACCAATCCAGAGTGTGCCTCGCTGTGTCCTGAGGTCCCCAGTGGATGCCCACGGAAGCTCGGCCGAGCTGACTCCTGCCTGCACATTCCTTTCCCCTTGCCTTTTTTGGCCCTTACCCCCTTGCCTGAGTTACCCTGCAATTATCTTCTTTCCCCAGGGGAGAAGTATGAACTGCATGCAGCCACCGACACCACCCCCAGCGTGGTGGTCCACGTCTGTGAGAGCGATCAGGAGAACGAGGAAGAAGACGAGATGGAAAGAATGAAGAGACCGAAGCCCAAAATTATCCAGACCAGGAGGCCAGAGTACACGCCCATCCACTTAAGCTGAACCGGCGCCCGGACGAAGACGTGCTCCAAACCATGCTCGCAAGAAGGCATCTTTTACTGTGGAAGCAGCCGGTCACAGCTTTGGAGGCGGCAGCCGTGACCGCTGTGGCGGAAATTCCAGTTCACGTTGCTCAGAAGAGAATCGAGGCTTCGTCCCCTGGTTCTAACACTGCGCCTCAGTCAGTGTTCGAGGCTCCTGGCCAGGCCCCGAGCCAATCACTGAGCTTGGGGTGATCGCACAAGGACATCTGGGAGCATCGCGGGAAAACCAATAATGATAGTGTTTTGTACTTGTTCTCTTCTGGTAGGTTCTGTCTTGGCCAGGGGCAGATTGATCCGCCGGCCCCGGGGAGAGTCTTTTGTGTTTAATCAGTCTACAAGGTAGACGCACTCTCTCTCCTGGTGGGAAAAGGCGCCACGCGAAGCCACGAGGCGTCTGGTGCAGAAAGGTTGTGAAAGCAACTGTGCAACGTGGAAACGGCACCGTTTCATTTCCCCCTTCGTGTTCTGATGTTTGTGCATGTGTATTACTGATTTCTCAGAGCTAACCTTTGTTTGTATGTAGAGTTGCGCTACTGCTGTTTTACATCTTCTGGGGAGATAAGAAGGCATCTGTGAAGTCTGTCACCTTTGCAGATTCGTGACTGTCTTTGCAAGGGCACCCACGGCGGGGTGGAGGGGATGCTACCTGGAATACACACACCATTCCGCCTCCTGTCCGATGCGACCGATAACTTGTGTTTTTGCAAAAGAAGTCGATCTGGAATTCCTGTGTAGCGTTTCGCTTATAAAATTCAGAAAATAGCACTTTCACTGCCAACTTCTAGTGGGTGAGAAGTTTTAGTTTAGATGTTTTAGATCAGGCAATACGTAGGTTTCATTTCTTTCTTTGACGTGGTGGTTTATATAACCTGAACCATAGCCAAAACCCTTTTCGGGGGGAATAGTCAGTTGAGATCATTAATTTTTTTACCCCCACTAATACATCAAGATAAACTTGTAAATAAAGCCGGTAGTATATATTCACACCTGTTGTGCACTTGGGTGAGACATATATGGCCAGGGAAGACTAGGGTCAGATGTGTTGACCTCCCCGTGAATCGTATGTTGTAGAAAATGCCTTTCAGATGTTTGATGGGACTTGAATTCAAAGCACGTGAAGTGGATAGTGGATATAAGAAGGGTGCAGTGCCTTTCGCATTAATTCCTGGTGGAGTTGTCACACTAGGTTAACGTTTGTAATTTTTTTCTAGTGTCCTGTGTATGTGTATGTCTGGTCGATGGGTACTCCCTTTTGGCCTTACAATATTGTAACAATGTTTGTCCTTTTGAAATACCTAATGCCAAGTAACAGTGCATGTTTTAGAAAAGGGGAAGAGGGCTTTCTTTAAGAAGTAAAGGCTTTTGGCTGTTCCTATCAAGAAACTGACTGAATGGTCTCCAAACCCTGTTTACAGGACCTGGTGGGGTGTGGGGGACAAATGAGCAAGAGATGCTTGCATAGTCGTTCAAGTGTTCGTAGTTCAGTGCTTTTAAACTGGAGAGGCTAACCACGAGATATTTTTTTTAACTGCATTCTCTAATAAATCGACACAACATGCTCTTTATGGAAAAGCTTTCCGTTGTTTTATTTCTAAGGGTCAGCCTGTGAGCCCTTTGACTTCTGCAGTCTCAGAAGGATGCACTCCTTTATCAGTCTGGGTTTGAGAACTCCCGGTTCCTTGCCGTCATTCACAGGCTGTCGGCCACACTAATGGGGCATCACGTAGCAAAGAGGAAAATGGATAAAACTGAAATCAGAAGTCTGGAGTGTTTCCTTTGTCCAGGGAGAGGATGCTGAGATTAACATCCCTTTTGCCATCAGCTCCGCTAAACATTGGGCTTCCCAGGTGGGGCAGTGGGAACCCACCTGCCAATGCAGGAGGCACGGGAGACATGGGCGGGTTCCATCCCTGGGTCAGGAAGATTCCCCTGGAGTAGGAAACAGCAACTCATTCCAGTATTCTTACCTGGAAGATTCCATGGCCAGAGGAGTCTGGCGGTCTATATTCCACATGGTGGCAAAGAGTTGGACATGACCAGTACATGCCCAAACACACATACACACACCCCTGTAAACAATGTTTCTGATGGTTAATTTGAGGAATTTTCTTTCCTGTAGAAAAGATGCCTGTGGAACATACTAAGTTGCAAAGGCCAGTTATGTTCAGAAAGTCTGTCTGTAAGCCTCCTATTTGAATTTCACCTGGAAGTCTGATCAAAAATGGTGGTGCGCTCCTGGCCAGCCCTCAAAGGCCTGAATAATGCCGTGTTTATTTGCAAATGATATATATATGTGTACTCATACATATATGTATCTTTTGGGCTCAGACGGTAAAAGAATCCATCAGCAATGCGGGAGACCTGGGTTTGATCCCTGGGTTGGGAAGACCCCATGGAGAAGGAAATGGCTACCCACTCCAGTATTCTGCCCTGGAGAATTCCATGGACAGAGGAGCCTGGCGGGCTACAGTCCATGGGGTCGCGAAGAGTCGGACATGACTGAGGGACTTCCGCTTTCACACTCTTATTTGCGAATGATGTCTGCATCTCTTTGAAGATGAACATCAGGCATTTTTCCATGGAAGTTCACGTGCTCCCATTTTCCACTGAAGAGCAGCCTCATTCTGTCATTCCTCAGGAGCACCTGCATATTTTAAATTCACGTATGTTTGTGGTCTAAGCGTGTAGGAAAATCCTCATTTGCATCAAGTTGGTTGAATCTGACTGTTGAGAAGATTCACTAATTAACCACCAGGGAAGGAGGGTGAGGCTGCTTTTTGTCATCATGTTGAGTAACTAGGAGCCTCTGCAGAGCAGAACTGGATTGGGAAGTGTGCTGGTCCAGGGTCCTATCTCATATATAACCCTGGAATAAAGTCGAATTGTGTTGTTAGTTACCTCAGATTTCCAGCAGGTCCCGTTACACATAACTGGAGAAATATGGGTGGCTGGTCCCATTGCCCGGGAAGCCTTCAGATCCTAGATTAGAAATCCACATGTCAACAAACAGCCTTACTCCTGATGGACAATGCCTGATGAATGGTTCTGAGTTAAGGTACCTGTGGCGGCCTCAGCTCAAATTCCAAAGCTAAGAGTGCTCACAGTCTGGTCTCCAGGCAGATGGCTACGTTGTTGTTGTTCAGTCGCTAAGTTGTGTCCAACTCTTTGTGACCCCATGATCTGCAGCACGCCAGGCTCCTCTGTCCTCCACTATCTCCCGGAGTTTGCTCACACTCATGTCCATTGAGTTGGTGATGCCATCCAACCACCTCATCCTGGGCCTCCCCCTTTTCCTCCTGCCCTCAATCTTTCCCAGCATCACGATGTTTTCCAATGAATGGACTCTTTGCATCAGGTGGCCAAAGTATTGGAGCTTCAGCTGCAGCATCAGTCCTTCCAATGAATATTCAGGACTGATTTCCTTTAGGATGGACTGGTTTGATTTCCATGCAGTCCAAGGGACTCTCAAGAGTCTTCTCCAGCACCACAGTTCGAAAACATCAGTTCTTCAGCAAAGGCCCCTAAATCATGAACGTGCCCAGGACTCAAGCATCTCTGTAGCCCCCCTAGTGAGTGGGCTCAGTAAAAGGCAAAAGGACAGACACCAAACAGGCAGAGTCATGCAGAGCACATCCTTTGCCATTGATTGGATGTGTTCCTTAAATAGATTTTGATAGAATATATTTCTCATCTGATGGTAAGTAGCTTAGAGCCATCCATCCCAGAAAAGAAAATCAGGATACTCAAAATGTGTGCTAAATCCAAACAAAGGGTAGTAAATGATTAGAGAAGTATAACATTTTCTGCAGCTATTAATACTCAAGCTAAAAACATTGATTTGCAGTCAGAGAGCATTTTAGGATTTGTTATTTCCAGAATATTGTGAGATTTAGTGCCCAGAGGAGGTTTGCATTTTTGGAGAGCTTTAATTTTAAGTGAAATTGTACAGACTTCATCACTAACTAAATACATCTTCTCAAATGTTGCAAAGGATCAGATACACTCCATGGCCATGTTATGAACAAAATTGAATCAGCAGCTGGGGAATGTCCTATTTTATAGCATTTAAAGAATCCTGTGGAATATTTGCTCCAAGTGCCTATCAAATAAAGTTCATCTAAGGTCAACAATTCAGATGGAAACTACATGAATAATTTACATTGAAATTATTTAAGCAGTTAGAATACAGATAAGAAATACATTTTTTTTTTTTCTTTCCCAGTTCTCCTGTCTTCTGATTCTAAAGTAGGACACAGGGAATTTCAAATATGCCACTGCTTTTGGCAATCTTTAATTCACATCTGAAATTCTCACTCTCGTGACTCACCAAACGTTACATGGCAATCAGGTAGATGGATTTTTTTCTCACATACCTCATTTTCTTCAGCACTCCTCATTTTCTTCAGCACTCCCTCCCCACTGTTCGTGAAAGGTCATTTTAATCATGACTATGCTTGTGAAAGACAGAGAAGATTATTTGCAAGTGATTGAGATGAGGCTCCTACAGTCCTCGTCTCTGTTTAAAGATTCTGATTAGGGATTAGATACCATTCTACACAGCTACTGAGTGCCCAGTGATTGCTATACGCCCTGCTCAGAGTTGTACCTCCTGATTGACTTTCATGCCTGGTCATGTGGAATTTGCGGTATTTCTAACTTGCTCTGTCCTTCCTCTCTTCCCTCTGCTCCACTGACTGTGTCTCCTAAAACATCACCCGACTGCCCAGCCCCACCTGGGCCAACCCCATAGAGATGTGTATCCCATGAGACCGGTCCCATGTCTTCCCTACTCACCTGTGTCTGAATCTCTTGCAGCTACCACCGTGCCCAGCTTGCAGGGCTCAATAAATAGGCCTGAAATAATTAACCAAGTCAACCATCCTTGCCCTCTGTCTCCATTATTAATGTCTCCCTCTCTCTGAGAATCATTCCCAGCCACTCCTGCTGTGTCACCCATGGTGCCCCATACTTCCCCATCGTAAATGTATGGCCTTCTCAGCGTAGTTGTTAAATTGTCTGGCTTCCATGTTAGAACAGAAATTAAGTGGAGGTGGGATTCCTGGTGACCCATGGCTCATTCCGTAGACTTTCCAAAAGTTGGACGGATGGATAGCTGGGTGTGTAGGGGAGGGATCAACGGATAGGTGGGTGGTGGGGGGTGGGATGGATGGATGGATGGAGATGTCAGAGGATGTGTGAGAGGTTACTGAGAAAAAAATAGAAAAATAATAAGGTATATTCCTCTCTGCCTACTCAGTAGAGCCAATAAGCAGCTCCCTGTTTTGAATCCAACAAACTGACAGACTGCTAGAGCAGCAATAATCAAAAGGAAAGAAAAGGAGACACCAGTGTATTGGGGTAGATCACTAGGTGAGAAAAGAAAAAAAAATGGTTTTAAAATTTCTTTTCAAAATAGGGTGAGTGACTGAATCAGGAAAGAACTTTTCAGGACAACGGAAATGTTCTCTAACTGGATGGAGCATCGCAGCAACAGGGCAGTAACAACAGCCCAGTAGTTGTAAAGCAAGTGCATGCATTTGTCCAAAACTCATCAAGAACTGCAGACTTATAACGGCTGTGTTTTGTTTTATGTAAAGCATGTCTCAATAAAGTTGACTTACTTTTTAAAATCAGGATAAATGAAAAAAATTTTGAATCTGAAGACAAAGGACAAAAGTTAGGGGAAGGCCTTAATGCTCACCATATCCTTGTCATTTTTCAAGTGTGTAATGCTTTGGTATCATACTCAAGAGCTTCCCTGGTGGCTCAGTGGTAAAGAATCTGCCTGCCAGTGCAGGAGACGTGGGCTTGATCCCTGGGTAAGGAAGATCCCCTGGAGAAGGAAATGGCAACCCTCTCCAGTATTCTTGCCTAGGAAATCCCAAGGATAGAGGACACTGGAGGATTACACTCCATGGGATCACAAAGTGACACAACTTAGCAACTAAACAACAACAGCAACATTCTTAAACACAGAACTTTACAGCAAGGCAAAGCAGCTTCCCAAATTAGAGTATGTGCATTCTGATTAAGCTTTCCTAGAGGAACTTGAAATGTCCATGACAATCTGTTAACTTTAAAAATCAGCTTGAGTTGTATTTCCTAAAGTTTAATACATGACTAATTTTTCACCTGTTCAGAACCAACCAATTGCTTCTTCAAGAATATAAGCATCTGCAAGTAACCAGTGGTATACAAAATTCATTTTAGCAGGTTTCTAATTCATGTATGGATGTGAGAGTTGGACTGTGAAGAAAAGTGAGCGCCGAAGAATTGATGCTTTTGAACTGTGGTGTTGGAGAAGACTCTTGAGAGTCCCCTGGACTGCAAGGAGATCCAACCAGTCCATTCTGAAGGAGATTAGCCCTGGTTGTTCTTTGGAAGGAATGATGCTAAAGCTGAAACTCCAATACTTTGGCCACTTCATGCGAAGAGTTGACTCACTGGATAAGACCCTGATGCTGGGAGGGATTGAGGGCAGGAGGAGAAGGGGACGACAGAGGATGAGATGGCTGGATGGCATCACCAACTCGATGGACATGAGTTTGAGTGAACTCCGGGAGTTGGTGATGGACAGGGAGGCCTGGTGTGCTGCGATTCATGGGGTCGCAAAAAGTCGGACATGACTGAGCGACTGAACTGAACTGAATGTCAATCCACACTCTCATCAGGCCTCAGGCAGGAGTGACATACTGGACCAGGATAATACTTCCACAATGATGCATCTGAAAATAATGAGCTATTAGAAAAAGAAACAAAGTATCAACAACAAAAACAAAACCCAGTACGTTTCTGCAAGGTCTTCTGAAACATTTTTCCTGCAAATTATACAAAATGTGCATCATTCTTCTTCTTATAAAAACATTTAAGCAGCACAAGACTTCCTTGGTGGTCCAGTGGCTAAGACTCTGCACTCTCTATGCCTGGGTTCAATCCCTGGTCAGGGTATTAGACCCCACAAGCTGCAACTAAGAGTTTGCATGCAGTCAAATAAACAAATAAAAATAAATACTACAAAACAAAGAAAAAAAAATACTTGGTGAACTTGAGAAGCCCATTTGTCACTAAGAAAATTTTAAGCATTGTGAGTATTAGAGAAATAACTTTTAAAAGCTATAGAAGATCCTCAACAACCATTATAAGTAATGGCTTTTGTCATATCTGAATGTTTGTGCCTTACAAAAATCTAACATTTTATGCAGTTTTATTATAGGATAAGTTGCCAAATAACCTCTTAACTGTGTTAACTTGAAGGTGTGCTTCAACTAATGAGGCAAAATTAGTCCCAGCTTCAGTTTTTTGTCTTTCTGGCAGCTCTTTGGTGGCAGAGGTACTAACAAGTAGGTGCATACTTGCAGTCTGTAGCAGAAAGCCCACATGCGTACGTGCGGCTAAGTCGCTTCAGTTGTGTTCAACTCTTTGTCACCCCATGGACTGTAGCCCACCAGGCTCCTCTGTCCATGGGGATTCTCCAGGCAAGAATACTGGAGTGGGTTGCCATTCCTCCTTCAGGGGATCTTCCTAACCCAGAGATCTAACCAGTGTCTCTTATGTCTCCTGCATTGGCAGGCAGGTTCTTTAGCACTGGGGCCATTTGGGAAACCCAGCAGAATACATACAGTCCTGCCAAATCCAGGAGATAGAGAGGAAGCAGAAATCTCTCAATCATGTCCCACTCTTTGCGACTCCACAGACTGTACAGTCCATGGAATTCTCCAGGCCAAAATACTGGAGTGGGTAGCCATTCCCTTCTCCAAGGGATCTTCCCAACCCAGGAATCGAACCCAGGTACCTGGCACTTCAGGCAGATTCTTTACCAGCTGAGCCACCAGGGAAATCCAAGAATACTGGAGTGGGTAGCCCATCCCTTCTCCAGAGGATCTTCCCAACCCAGGAATCGAACTGGGATCTTCTGCACTGCAGGTGGATTCTTTACCAGCTGAGCCACCAGGGACAGACAGGAAAGGGGTCTTAGAAGCCACCCCAAGATGTGGCGTATATTCATTTGGCAGCTGACTGCCCATCTACTGTTTCCCTAACCCTAACCAGGGTTAGACCCTGAGTGGCTTCTAGACCCTGAGTGGCTTCAGCTTCAAGTCAACTTCAAGTTCTCTCTGCTGAATTTCATAAATGATTTGCCTTTCAGTTTTGTTGAGACCTGATTCCAGATTCTTGGTGGATTTAACCCTCATACTGTTTGTGGCCTCACCAAACTAGATGTCATATGTTCCCCGAAGTTATGCAATATCTCTCACTGAGTCTAGTATCATAACCTATTGAGAAGTTATCCTTTACATGGGTGTTTTTTCCTTGTTTTTTTTTTTTTTTTTTAAAACCCCTGTATGCTTATTAGGAAAACTATGGGAAGAATTTCCCCTTCCAAAGTGTTGAACCAGGATAATGTGCTCCTAACCCTGGGCTCCATGAACCCCCAGATGATGTCAACAGGATCTCCTGGGGTCCTGGGGTATGGAGCAAGGGCAGGGATAGCCCCTGCAGAGAAAGGACTAGACCCTCCCATGGCACAGCGGGCAAGGGTAGGGGTGCGGTAGGTGGTAGGCAGAGCCCCAGGTTTCCTGCGTTCACCCAAAGAGCCCCCAGCACTGACCTCCACTGACGTGCCAGCCAACCTCTGAAGGCAACGTCCTGAGTGAGTTTCCTTTTACCCTGTTCTTGGGGTGTCTGGGATTTTATCCATTCATTTCAGTCGTTCGGTCATGTCTGACTCTTTGCGACCCCGTGGACTGCAGCAAGCCAGGTTTCCCTGTCCATCACCAACTCCCAGAGTTTACTCAGACTCGTGTGCATTGATTTGGTGATGCCATTAAAATGTGCCCCAGTCCAGAGTTTCACTTTTTTTTTTTTCTTCTTAATTTCCACACAGGACCCTTAGACCTGTCCCTCCTTCCGTGTTCCTTATCTCCCCGGCCCAGGGCACAGCCCGCCTTTCTGCCCAGAGAGCCGGGAGGTGGCACGGGGAACTCAGCAAGATGCGGTGGGCTTGGGAGGCTGACACTCCCGACTCCTGGAGCTGCCCTCCAGCCAAGGCCAGCAGCGCCCCCTGCTGCCCGTGTTGAGCTGTACCCACTCCGGGAGTAGGGAGCAGAGAGACCACAGCCAGTGGGGACAGGAAATGATGAGGTCTGACAAGGAGGATACGAGGGAAGGCAGAAAAAGAACCGGGCAGGCAGGGGGCCCAGCGAGAGGCCACCCCTGCTCTGATGAGACATCTGCTGCATTGTCCCCAGTCATGAAGAGAGTTCCTAGAGCTTAGCAGAAGTTGGCTTAAATCTCAGCATTCAGAAAACTAAGATCATGGCATCCGGTCCCATCACTTCATGGCAAATAGATGGGGAAACAGTGGAAACAGTGTCAGACTATTTTGGGGGGCTCCAAAATCACTGCAGATGGTGATTTCAGCCATGAAATTAAAAGACACTTGCTCCTTGGAAGAAAAGTTATGACCAACCTAGACAGCATATTAAAAAGCAGAGATATTACTTTGCCAACAAAGGTCCATCTATCTAGTCAAAGTTATGGTTTTTCTAGCAGTCATGTATGGATGTGAGAGTTGGACTATAAAGAAAGCTGAGTGCCAAAGAATTGATGCTTTTGAACTATGGTGTTGGAGAAGACATCTTGAGAGTTCCTTGGACTGCAGGGGACCTCATCATTTCCTGTCCCCACTGGCTGTGGTCTCTCTGCTCCCTACTCCCGGAAGTGTGTACAGCTCAACAGGGGCAGCAGGGGGCGCTGCTGGCCTTGGCTGGAGGGCAGCTCCAGGAGTCGGGAGTGTCAGCCTCCCAAGCCCACCGCATCTTGCTGAGTTCCCCGTGCCACCTCCCGGCTCTCTGGGCAGAGAGGCAGGCTGTGCTCTGGGCCAGGGAGATAAGGAACACGGAAGGAGGGACAGGTCTAAGGGTCCTGTGTGGAAATTAAGATCCAGTCCAAGATCCAACCAGTCCATCCTAAAGGGAATCAATCCTGAATATTTATTGGAAGGACTGATGCTGAAGGTGAAAACGCCAATACTTTGGCCACTTGATTCGAAGAACTGACTCATTGGAAAACACCCTAATGCTGGGAAATATTGAAGGTGGGAGGAGAAGGGGACAACAGAGGATGAGATGGTTGGATGGCATCACCGACTCAATGGACATGGGTTTGGGTGAACTCTGGGAGTTGGTGATGGACAGGGAAGCCTGGCGTGCTGCAGTCCATGGGGTCACAAAGAGTCGGACACGACTGAGCAACTGAACTGAACTGAACTGACAAGGAGGAGAGGAGGGGAGGCAGAGAAAGAACCCAGGCAGGCAGGCGGCCCAGCGAGAGGCCACCCCTGGTCTGATGAGACAGCTACATTGTCCCAGTCATGAAGAGAGTTCCCGGAGCTTAGCAGAAGTCCGGCGGAGACTGCGCCTCCTGGGTTTAGAAAGGATGGAATCGGTGAGAATGCAGCTATGAATTTGGGTGGAGGGGTTGTGGTTGGCAGACTGGCCAAACCGGCCCGCAAGTTTCCAAGCCCATCCCCTACCCCTGCCCCAGGGGAACAGTGCCCTCCCCATGAGTCTGGGCAAGACCTGTGACATTATAAATGTCTTCCAATTGATGAATATCCACAATTAAAATTATGTGCCCATGAATTGGTATCAGTACTTGACACTATCTATCTATGTGAAAGGGCATTTTTAAAGATAGAATTGGTAAAATCTCAGTACAAATCAGCATTAACAGGTGAACATTTGCAACTGATTTTTATTGTAGGGTATATTAACTGTGAACTCCACTTAAGTGAAATTTTATCCCTCCTTCAAAAGGAGAGAATTCCATTGGCAGACCTCTATTACAAAAAATATACTCAATAGTTTTTGAATTTTGTAAAAAGTGTGTAAATTTGTTTTTTTCCTTTTGTTATATTACTGCCTCCACAATGTTCTTATTTTTGCCTATTCATTTACAGGGCCCAAAATATTTACTGTGATGGCCCTCACCCCCATCATAATAATCACTTGTTATGGCAAAAGGGATTTCACAGCTAGAAATCAGTACCCAACTCAGCTGACTTTGAGTTATTCCAAAGGAAGATTCTCCTCCCAGGTGGGCCTGGCCTAATCGGGCGAGTCCTGAAAGGCGTCAAGAGCCTCAGCTGGGCTCTTCTACTGGCCAGGAAGAGGCAAGGTGTGAAAGGAGGGCCGTGTGCCAGGCAACCGGGGACAGCTTCTAGAAGCTGAGAGCAGTCCCTGACAAACAACAGCCAGCTGGAAAGGGGATGTCAGTTCTACAGCTGTGAGGAGATGACTTCTGCCAACAACTGCATGAGTTTGGAAGAGGACTCTTGAGCCTCGGGTGAGATGGCAGCCCTGGATAACACCTTCACACCAAGGGGGTCTCACCTGGGGAGAGGCCCTGAGCAGAGGTCCCAGCAGTCACAGGCCTGGATCCTGATGCACCAAAACTGTAAAGTGATGAATGTGTTGTCTGGAACGTCCACGCTGGTAGCAATGCATTGTGCAGTGATAGAAGGCTAATACAGAGGTGTAGGGTGTAACCTCAGAGAGGAGGTGTGATGTCTCCATTTGGCTAGACGCACAGCACCGCACGGCATGTTCAAGGCTGGCATCTCTGGGGCAGACCTGTGAGCTGGCGGTCCCTATGGACCTGAACTCTCCCCAGACCACCCCCTCACTGAATGCAGCAGCCCGTGTTGACTTCAACACTGACTTCTTGACTCCTTTATAAAGACGAATTTGTGAATATATTGTAATAGTTACATTGAGCACTTTTCTAAGCAATTTTGCAAAAAAAAAAACCATTTTCCCCAAGAATACAATATTCTCAGTACAAAGCATTGCTATAAATTGTGCCAAATAATGCTACTATGATTTTAAGAATCAAGCTTCCCATGATTATCAGAACCAGTGGAAGGGTAAAAGCCCAGGGAAGGCCACACACAGGCCATTGCACTATTGCCATGTTTCACTCAAGGCTCATTCAGCAGGTATTCATCCAGCACCCAGATATTCCAGGCGCTGGAGATGAGGCGACAGAGACCAAACACACCGCCCACTGTCACAGAACTTGGTAAGAGGAACTAGACAATAAATGTATAAATAAATTAACTAAATAACTTCAGATGGGAGAGATGCCAGGAAGATAAACATGATATATTTGTTCTCTGTGGCTGCTGGTAACAAATTACCATGAATGCAATCTGGTGGCTCATTGGTAAAGAATCCACCTGCAATGCAGGAGATGCAGGCTTGATCCCTGGTTTGGGAAGATCTCCTGGAGAAGGAAATGACAACCCACTCCAGTATTCTTGCCTGAAAAATCCCGTGGACAGAGGAGCCTGGAGGTGTGTAGTCCAAAGGATTGCAAAGAGTAGGACATGACTGAGTAACTGAGCATGTAGTGCCTTGAAACCACACCAACTTATTATCTTACAGTTCTAGAGATCAGATTTCTAAACTCAAGGTGTTCTAGGACTACATTGTTTCTGGAAGTTCAAGGGGAGAATCCTTGCCTTCTTCAGCTTCCAGAGGCCACCAGCATTCATTGGCTCATGACCCCTTCTTTGTGTCACTCTCAGTTCAGTTCAGTCGCTCAGTCGTGTCCAACTCCTTGCGACCCCATGGACCGCAGCACGCCAGGCCTCTCTGTCCATCACCAATTCCCAGAGCTTACTCAAACTCATGTCCATCGAGCTGGTGGTGCCATCCAACCATCTCATCCTCTGTCATCCCCTTCTCTTCCCGCCTTCAATCTTTTCCAGCATCAGGGTCTTTTCAGATGAGTCGGTTCTTCACATCAGTTGGCCAAAGTTAGCTTCAGCATCAGTCCTTCCAAAGAATGTAAAGGACTGATTTCCTTTATGATAGACTGGTTGGATCTCCTTGCAAACAACGGACTCTCAAGAGTCTTTGCCAACACCACAGTTCAAAAGCATCAATTCTTCAGCACTCAGCTTTCTTTATGGTTGAACTCTCACATCCATACATGACTCCTGGAAAAACTATAGCTTTAACTAGATAGACCTTTGTCAGCAAAGTAATGTCTCTGCTTTTTAACATGTTGTCTAGCTTGGTCATAACTTTTCTTCCAAGGAGCAAACATCTTTTAATTTCATGGCTGTAGTCACTATCTGCAGTGATTTTGGAGCCCAAGAAAATAAATCTGTCACTGTTTCCATTGTTTCCCTTTCTATTTGCCATGAAGTGATGAAACCAGATGCCATGATCTTTGTTTTCTGAATGTTGAGTTTTAAGCCAACTTTTTCACTCTCCTCTTTCACTTTCATCAAGAGGCTCTTTAGTTCTTCGCTTTCTGCCATAAGGGTGGTGTCATCTACGTATCTGAGGTTATTGATATTTCTCCCGGCAATCTTGATTCCAGCTTGTGCTTATCCGGCACGGTGTTTCCCATAATGTACTCTGCATAGAAGTTAAATAAGCAGGGTGACAGTATACAGTGACAATACTATGTGTTACTCTAGCCCTTTGCTTTTATCATCTGTTTTAACCACTTCCCCGTCACACCATTCACGAATGAGAGATTCCTGCCCCAGGGTTATGGGGATGTATAAACACACCACACCCAACATAGGACAGATGAGATGAAAAGAGGTTTATCAATCACAAAAATTCACAGCCCAGGCTTCCCTGGTGGCTCAGATGGTAAAGAATCTGCCTGCAGTGCAGGAGACCCAGGTTTGATCCCTGGTTTGGGAAGATCTCCGGGTGGAGGGCATGGCAACCCACTCCAGTATTCTTGCCTGGAGAATCCCTAGGACAGAAGAGCTGGTGGGCTATAGTCCATAGAGTTGAAAAGAGTTGGACATGACTGAGTGACTGACACACACTATACTCACGGCCCAGGAGAGGGGATCACTGCATACTAGGCAAGAGCACGTGGCGATCACACAGAACAGGGTGAAAAGGCTGGGCTGTGGGATGCAGGCTCTGTAGTAACATGAGAGTGCAGTGGGCCCTGGTTCCCATGGGAAGATGTAATGGTCTTGTTTGGTAATTCTACCAGCCAGCAGGGCAATGAAGCCCACTACTCAGTGGGTAAGCAGAAACTGAGCCCTGTCTGTTTGCTGAGGGAGTGGTGTTTAATTGGGAGACTTTAGCCACAGGAGCAGAGTGGGGAGGGGAACTTGCATTTGGGTCATAAGAGGACTTCTAGTTTCATCAGATGTCAGGATCATGTAATCACGAGTCTCATTTTATGTCTTACACCACATGGTCACATCTGGTACTCTCGGCAAGAAGAGGTCAAGTCAAGATTTCAACCCATACTAACCTGCCTCCAGAGCTGCAGTTCTAAACATCTCACTGTACTTCCCTCCTCCACAGTGAGCCACAGCAGCCGGTGCGCAAAGCCGGCCCCCAAGGAGCCACAGCTGCCAGCATCCGTGCCCTGGTGACGTCCGCTCCCACACTGAGTCTGCACTGGCCCCCAAGACTTGGTTTAACCAACAGAACATGGGGGTAGTGACCCTCTGCCCGTTCTGACCCTCAGAGGGCCTGGCCGGCTCTGTTTCTGCCCTCTTGGCAGCTAGCTGTTAGGTAAGAGACCACAAGTACCGAAAGAGGAGCTGGCAGACACAGAGCCTCGGGGCAGGGGGGACCCCTAGGACTAGATGCAAGCAACCTGGCTACACTCTGGCACAACGGGGCTTCACACGGTGGGGCGCTACATGCGATGCAGGCTGACGGCAGTGCAGAGGCAGGGCAGGAGTGCCAGCTGTGGGCAGGCGGGAGGTTAGCATGGGCGTGTTATGTACTGTGCTCTAACATTCTTGGAAGTCTTTGAAAGATCACTGCAGCTCCTTTCGAAAACAAGTCTCTCATTCCATAATTCTTGTTTTTTTTCTTTTTGATTTTTACCCTAAAAAGTTATTTATTTATTTGGCCATGCCGGGTCTTAGTTGCAGCATGCGAGATCTTCCGTCTTCATTGTGGCATGTGGTATCTAATTTCCTGATGAGGGATTGAACTTGGGTCCCCTGCACTGGGAGTGCAGAGTCTTAGCCACTGGACCACCAGGGAAGCCCCTTATTCCATCAGTCTTGAAAGACTCCTTACACCGTTTCATACGGGTTGGCCGTGATGAACCGGAACAGACAGCAGGCCAGCAGCATGCCGATCCGCTGAAGGAATGCGGTTCCAAAAGTCACTCCAGCGATGATTCCCATGTTGGTCTGCAGGAAACTGGTCGCTCAATCATAACAATCGTCTGGTTCACGTTAGTGGCAGCCATGGTGAGGTTGTATAGATGCTGGGGATTATAATCAGTTTTGTTCACACAGCAGTTCATAGAGCTCCCCTGGTGGCTCAGACAGTAAAGAATCTGCCTGCAATGTAGAAGAACCGGGTTCGAGCTCTGGGTCAGGAAGATCCCCTGGAGAAGGAAATGGCAACCCACTCCAGTATTCTTGCCTGAAGAATCTCATGGATAGAGGAGCCTGGCAAGCTACAGTCCTTGGGTTCACAAAGAGTCAGATACGACTGAGCAACTAGCACTTTTACTTTTCACTTGTTCATGCAGCAACTCAAGGCGATGCCATGGTCCAGGAAGTGGAGGCTGGAGCTTCAGTTGGTGCACTTCTGCACTGTCACAGCATCTCAGCTGTTAACAGGGAAAGGAAAAGAATTCAGTGCAGCAGATCAAAGGCTTTGTGGTCCTGCATTCCTTTTTCTTTGACTCTAAATGGAGGCAAGTCTCTCAAACACAACTGAAAAGGCCATGTTGGGGGGTGGGGACAGGTAGAACCTAATGAATATGAACCTTTCACACAGGTGTTTTCTCAGTGGAGCCTGTGTGCTAACATGGAAACACAGGCCTGGCTTTCCCCAGCTATATCCAAGAGAGTCTGGTTCCCATCTCCTCACCACGTGGCTGTGTTCATATTATTATCTGCCCGATCGATCCAGCCAGCAGAGTTAAGCTAAAGCAAGAAATCACTGAGTGATGAGAAAACATGATTAGTCATTAGCTCAGCAGTTTTCTGAAAGGTTGTCCCCTTGGGATCTATAGAGCCAACCATGAAGAGTTAGGACGGAAGGGATGTCCCTGCATCTTTGATCCTGACCTGCAATATGGAACCACTGTTGTTCAATTGATTGGTTACGTCCAACTCTGTGACCCTATGGACTGCAGCATGCCAGGCTCCCCTGTCCTTCACCGTCTCCAAGAGTTTGCCCAAATTCATGTCCATTGAGTTGGTGAACCGTTGCAACCGTATAATTCTGAACCTAAAATAGTGATTCATTCCTGAGAAATTCCCAGTAGCACCTGAAAACAAAATAATCTCCGAGCATAAGGCATCTTACACTGTACAATTCAACTGACAAAGAGTGTATGTTGAAACAACGTTCCATTAAAAAATTGCTCCCATTAAAAACTTTTGTTCTTTCCCCTAGAAACTTTCGTATTGAAGCTCATGAAGCTCAAGAAACTTGGGAATTTCTACCAACTTGGAGGTGGAAACCAGGTGTGGAAATGACTAGGAGACACCATAAGCCAGGGGCCTTTGCAGGGGTACAGCCTGGCCTCTTTTAAGCTGGAGTAACCAGTGTGAGTGTTTGCATGCACTGGACTTTTTATCAGACAGAGGGAGATGGAGAATCTGTATGGTGATGCTGAGCAGTACTCAGGACACATCAGCAAAATGAGCACAAAGGAAACCAGCCAATTCCCAGCTCCTAGGAGTTGTGGTGTAGATTAGAGGACAGGTTTGCATCCTCGCATGTCCACTGGTCCTGCCTGAGTCTCTAAGACCCTGGAGAGGTCAACCCCCAGCTCCATAACTTAGGAAACCCTGAGCCTTACATGGTGCCTGCGGCTTCCAGTCTTACTCTCTCCCCATCCACCTCAGCCTCTCTTTGGATCCACATCTCCTAGGTCACAAAGTGTGCCTCGGTCATCAGCTGCCAAAAGAAACCAAAGGGGCAGGAAGAAGGTCTTTGATTTTGTTTTGCTTGTTTGTTTTAAATGTGTTTGCTATCAGTCACTCAGTCGTGTCTGACTTTTGTGACTCCATGGACAGTCGCCCGCCAAGCTCCTCTGTCCATGGGATTTCCCAGGCAAGAATCCTGGAGTGGGTTGCCATTTCCTCCTCCAGATCTTCCTGGCTCAGGAATCGAACCCACATCTCCTGCATTGGCAGGCGGATTCTTTACCACCTGAGGCATTTTTCTACCACCTGAGACACAGGGAAGCCCTTCTAGGAGATATGCTGATGTAAAATTCACCCATTTAATGTGTACGGTTCGGTGGTTCTTGGCATTTCACCACAGTCAACTTTAGAGCATTTTCATCACTTTAAATCCCAAACTCTTTAATATCATCTCCCTTATCTCATCCTTCCCCTGCCCTGCCCCCAGCCCAGCCCAAGCAACCAGAGATCTACTTTCTGTTTGTACAGATTTCCCTATGCAGGAGCTTCACAGGGACAGAATCATATATGTAGTCCTCTCTGACCGGCTTCTTTCGCTTAGTGTAATATTTATGAGAGTCTCCCACGTTGTAACACGTATCAGCACTCTGTTCCTTTTTATGGCCGACGACTATTTTATTGTGCGCATATATAGCATTCTGTGCATCCGTTCAATAGTTAACAGACATTTGGGCTATTTTTCTGCTCTTATGAATAGTGTTGCTGTTACTGAAAGAGTCTATGTGTGGGGTCGTACTGCTTGCTACTCAGAAGCCCATAAACAGGCCAGGTTGGTGGAAAGAAAAGTTTGCTTTATTTCCAATGCCAGCAACTGGGGTCAGGGGACAGTGGTGGACATCTGTCCAAAGGCCCACTCCCCCATCCTGACAAGCAGGAAGCGGGAGCTCTTATAGACAGAGGGGGCAGGGGGCTACGCGCAGAAACAGCGCAGTCGTCTCTGGCAGTCATCTTTCATTGGTCATCGGTGGTCTCACCAGCATCAGCTCGTTTCAGGGGCAGTTAATCTTCAGTTCCAGGGCGCACTTGTCCCCGTTTCTTTAAGATGTGATCAGTTCTCGGAATTTCGGCAGCTCGTCTCCTGGGCACCATCTGGTCGTCATGCAGTGAGCTCCTCCACGTGGTGTTTGGGTATCTCTAAGACAGCTCCCAGGATGTGGCGCAGAGTGTTATCTACAGCCCTCGAGAAGGAACTGAAGGTCCTGACTGCGCTTAATGACTACACTATTATCATTTAGTTTCCTTTGACTGTTTCGTTTTTGTGTTTATCACTTCTCTGATTAAACTTATTCCCTGACTAAGGTTTTCCACAGGCAAAAGGCAGGCAAAGGACATGGTTGGGGGAGAGGGGTAAGGACCATATGGTCCTGCTCTGTTTCATTGCTGCGAACATCGTAGCAGTTTTATGTGGACAAAGTGAAAACATGCAGTAAAACGTTCAGTTTTATGTGGACAAAGTTTCTGTTTTTCTTGGAAAGATACCAGGTGTAGAATGGCCGGGTCATACGGTCACTCCACGTTTAATCACTGAGGAGCTGCCTTTGTGTTCCAGAGCAGCTGAACCATTCCACACACCCACCAGGTGCGTGTGAACGTTCCAGTGTCTGCAGGTCCTTGCCAAAATGCGTTTATTGTCACCTAACTCTTCCTTCTGCTCACCCTGGCAGGCACGAAGGGGCGTCTCCTCGTGGTGTGTTTGCACGCCCCTGATGGCCAGTGGTGCTGAGCATCTTCTCCTCTACTTGCCTGGCCATTCATTTTGACTCGAGAGGAGGTGTGGGGCAGGGGGGTCTCATCTTCCACCTCACTCTCCCTGCCCCCTTCCTCACTCTGTATCCTCCTGAATCCCACTCACCCTAAATGCTCACCTAGGTCCAGACTGCATGGAGTGACATCCTCTTCCTCCGAAAGCCCCTTGCCAGTCAACATGAGGGCCAGGACTCAGAGCCTGCCACAGCGGGCTCTCCTGGCATAGGGAGGACTCCTGACATCCGTGGCTTAGATGAACATCCCTCCATCTTCCTGTATCTGTGTAACTGGACTATGGGAGGGAGATTGCTAGGAGATAACTCTTAGTATTGACATGGGCTCAAATGTGTGCATGTATGAAGTTGGAATGTGACTAGTTCACAAGGAGAGGAGCTACTCCAAAATGTCAGAAGGAAGAAGAGAGTTTGGTGGCATATGTTGAAATGCTAGACCCTCAAAGAACTTGCTTTTCCTAAGGATATACTTCCCTTAGAGTAAAGCAGGTGGCTTTTCTAAAGAAGGAGATTTTGGAAGACGAGAACTCACCCCTGCCTGATGGTGGCCATGGTGAGATGTGTATGGAAAGCTCAGAAATTCTAGAGCCGCGCCTCTGAAGGGAAACAGCCATGGCTTAATAAGGAGTGTTGTGGCCTCTGATCACGCAGTCATCTGACGAGCTCCATCCCAGCCTCGGACCTGTGCCCTGAACCACTCTCGGCATCTCACCTGTCTTGGTAGCGAACAGTTGGCAGCGTGTCCTCTATGTGCTCTTGTTGATTGAAGGAGAGACAGAGTTGTCGGGTGGGGTCAGGGGACTGAGTGCAGGGGGTGGGGTGGGGTGGGTCATGGGCTTTCCTTCTCTTCGAATAATATGAGCTCCATCCAGGAGGCACTTGGGTTTATTTAATAATAAACTCCTATTTAACAATAGGAGTGACCACCAACAAAAACTCCATGGTATGTTTATACCAGTGTGAAGGATAGGGCATGAAATGAAATGGAATAATGAAATGAAATGAAATTTCACCCTGAAATGAAAAAGCCAGTCTGAGTTTTGGTGTTTATTCCTGGTTGGTGCTAAGAGATGAGAAACTAACAAGCTGGGTGACTTGGTCAAATGGGCAAACCACCCTTAGGCCAGTCTCTTCACCTGTTGAATTCATTCAGTCATTCATCTCTGAAGTTATTGACACCTGCTTGGTGCCTGATATGGGGCAAAATGATGGAGCTAGAGCAATGAGTCTAAATCCTTACTGTCTAGCCAGGAGGAAACCAAGCAGGACCCTGTGGGGCCCTAATGAGTGCAAAAGCTTTTCTGTGTCCCCCATTTCTTCTCTGTAGAAAAATGGTTTCAGCTTCCTAGACCTTCCCTGAGTCCCAAAGGCCAGACTGAAACAGTTGCTGATTAGAGGAATGAGGCAAGGCAGAAACAAAAGAGGCAATCAAGAAACAACAGGGCAAGGCCCTGATGCTGAGCAGGGCTCCTTTTCCACTTCACCCAAAATCTGTCTTTGAGATTCACTTTGGCACCGGTGTACAGAGAAGCTGAGTTTTCAGCATCAGCCCTAGTTCCTCCTGAAAGATATATTTAATGACATATCTCTGAGTTCTACAGGAACCAAGGCCCCCACCTAGGAGGAGGACTCCAAACTGGTTGGGATCAGAAGGCTGAACATCCCCTATTACTTCACCACCCACCCATCAGAGGAATGTCACCTACCCTGCAGCTCACCGCCCCCACCCAAATTTTGCCTATTAAAACTTTTCCCCCAGGACTTCCCCAGCAGTCCAGTGGTCAAGACTCCATGCTTCCAATGTAGGGGGCATGGATTCCATTCCTGATCAGAGGACAAGGATCCACACGCTGCGTGGCCTGGCCAAGAAAAAGGAAAAAAAAAAAAAATCTTTTCCTCCAAAATTGTTGGGGACTTTGGGCTTTTCAAGCATGATCTGTCTGTTCTCCTTGCTCAACCTAGCAATAAGCCTTTCTCTGCCTCAAACTCTGACATTTTGGTTTGTTTGGCCTCCCTGTCCATCAGACACACAAACTTAGGTTCATCAACAAGGATCGAATGCAACAGGAAGGATTGGGCCATTCGACCTGAGAGGACCCAGGAAAGATTCCTGCAGCGGCTTGATGCTAATGGTGACACTTGGCACACAAGAAGGACTCTGCCATATGTATCAAAAAAAGGAAAGGTGTTTTAGAGGGTTGGCACAACAGCAAACTCATAGCAGTGGAGTGTTTAATCCTGTCTGTTTCCAGTTCCCAGGACATCAACATTGACATCCTTACTGAGGTATGGGACTTCCAGGTCTACACCCGTGATTGGTGATAACTCCAAGTCAAAGCCCACCTTGGGATCTAGTGCACCCCAAGGCTTACAGAGCTTCCGGGTTACTGTTGAGCTCACTGTCTTTGGAGTTCAGAGTGCAGCTGAAGTGTACCTTGACCAGAGAGTAGCAGGTGCTGGCCGTCATTAGCTTGTACAAATCACGGACACTCCAACTGCCGAGAATGAGCTCATCATTCAGGGGTGGGTCCTCCCATCTGGGCTTGTTCCTGCGGCACTGGCATGGGGCCTATGAACCCACAGCTTTCTTCTGTGTACTCACCTTTACACCCCAGGCTCTAATGACTCTTTTAATACTCCCGTGTTCTCACTGACCACACCTCTTGGACCCAAAGACTGTAACCCTTCTCATTCACCTCCACCCAGCCCTCTGGGTCCTGAAACCTATTCTGTAGGGCCTGAAACCTGCAAGATCTCATGACCTCATCTTCTCTCTCAGACGGTGAAGTATCTACCTCCAGGACATAACAAGAGTGGAGTCCTGGGCACGTCCTTCCAGACCAGCGAATGCCTGTCCCCACTTCCATCCTAGGCACCCTGTCTCCATTCCCAGGAGAGCCATGAGCAGTCATCAAGGTCTACCTTGATGGTAGTCGCTCATATCTTCTGTCTGGAGCAGGCAACTTCTGTGTTTCAGGATGTGGGGACCCTTTTTCCATCACTTATTCCTTGGGCAGGAACTCATGATATCAGGTAACCTTGATGGCCAAGTCCCACCCTCTGCTGTGATATGTATGTGAGTTCCCGGTCCCCCTTCTGTATTTGGGGTGGCCTCCATCAGTCAGCTCCTGTGTGCTTCCTGGGCCAGCCACTTTCCATGGTGGTGCAGCTCCTTATCTGGCATTCACACACGCGTATTCCTCCTTGTCTACAGTCCGTGTCTCCAAAACTCAGCAGTGACCAACCAAGGCAAGTCCTGTAGCTTTAGGCCATGGTCGGCTGACCCTGGAGCGATGTCCCATAGCGTCTTACCTTCCTCATCTGCTCCAAAGTGCAATTTGGCAGGTGACACCTCATTTTAAGGAAACTTACAATTCTCATATCTTAGTGAAAGCAGGAAGTTACAACTTGGGAGTCAGGCACCCAGGCTCACTTCCAAAAGAGACCCAGAGTCAGGGTACCATCTACTACGCTGTTCACATTTCCAGGTTCCCAAGAAAGATGCTTGCAGGATGCCAAATTGGTAAAGAGCTTATTTAGTTTTTTTTTGAAAAGATTACATACATGTCAAGGAGACAGATAAAAGGTTATTATTTTTTAAATCTATATATTTTATTTTATTTGTATTTTATTTTTAAATTTAATTATATTTTATAAAATGAAATTTGTATCGCATTGTATTTTTTATTTTATTCTATATCTATGTGTTTTTTTATTTGTATTTTATTTTTAATTTAATTTTATTTTATAAAATAAAATTCACGTTGTATTTTTTATTTTATTCTATATCTATGTATTTTATTTGTCTGCACTGGGTCTTTGGTGCAGCATGCACAATCTTGTTCCCTGACCAGGGATCCAACCTGGGCCTCCTATGTCGGGAGCCCAGAGTCTTAGCCACTGGACCACTTGGGAAGTCCCCAGAGAAAGGATTCTAAAGGAAATACCCTAAGAAAGGGAGGGAGGGAGAGAGTTCTCTTGCCCTTCTGGCATCAGGGAAAATCTTTTCCTTTCGTTTGTAGTCACGATTACGCTGTCCAGGGATGTCAGGAGCAGAGAGGATCCACTGAGGGGGGTGCAGCTGCCTGGGAGGATGGTCCCCCAGCTGGAAGTGCCCCTTAGACCGTGGGCACCAATGGGCTGGCCCTCCTTTTCCTGTTGGCTGGCTGCCTTCATTCTCAGGCCACTAGCCAGTCCTAGGACCTCTTGTCTCACAAGCCACCTCACCGATCCACGTTCCTACATTTTCCTTTCCTCATCGCCACCCTCTTCATCTGAAACAGACCGTAGACCGCATGCAGTGACCTTGGAAACACAAAAGTCTTTCTTAGTTTTGAGCCACTGGCATCTGCAAGTAGTTCCAGAAAGTGTCACCAGGTCCTGGGGAAATGAACCAAAATCCAGATACCTGGGACCCTGCCTAGGCTGATTAAACCAATCACTGGGTGGTTTTTAAAGCTCTCCAGGATTCTAAAGTGTAGCCAAAGTGTCAGTTGAAAACCACTGAGAGAGGAAGAACGTGGAAGGATGTTTGTGTATTAGTAGGGAGTGCATACTGGAGCTTTTGAGAAGGGAGAAGGATAGTAGATTGGAGACTTGAAAAGACGCCCGGCAGTATCTGTCTCTCTGGGCATCCTGGGGAGGGTACCCAGCAGAGGAACAGGTGGGGGACCAGGTAGGAGACTGGTGGGTGATCCTGGTGAGAGTCGTCTGAGCCTGGGATGGAGTTGGAGCAGCAGGACCAGGAGGAAGAGTCAGAGAAGGATTGAAGAGGGCTTTGACCTTGCTCAAGGTCGTCCTTTCCCTGTCTTTCTACTCTCAGATTTCTGCAGCCTCTAAGTCAGTTTCCAGAAGAATAGGAGTCAGCATGCACATCAAGAGGTGAGGCAAATGTCCCCTCATGAAAGGGCAGAAATATCTGCTTAGGTCATCCATAAATTCGAGTGCAAAGTGATTCTAACAGCACAACGGTAGGGGTGAGAGATTCTGGATAATTTTGTCTGTACCCATTTTTGTAACATGGTTACATCATATAGCTAAAGGAAAGCCAGATTTATCACAGTAAAGAGCATCATTAAACAATTTCTGCTCGTGGTTAACACTACTGTGGCAGGTTTGAAGTTCTTGGGATGGGATGCTTGGAATCAAATCCAGGATTGCTGTCTTCAGTTTTCTTCACCTTGTTTCCAACAGTCTGTGAAGGAAAAGGACCAGTTTCCCAACCTACT
The DNA here is from genome assembly GCF_032405125.1 of Capricornis sumatraensis. NCBI lineage: Eukaryota > Metazoa > Chordata > Mammalia > Artiodactyla > Bovidae > Capricornis > Capricornis sumatraensis. The sequence goes on from NC_091069.1 coordinate 107,470,757, forward strand.
TGATAGTGAAATTTTCTAAAATGAAATAAACAGAGGCTTTGTGCTCAGTCCCTCAGTCGTGGCTGACTCTTTGTGACCCCTGAGGCTGCAGTCCACCAGGCTCTTCTGTCCGTGGAATTCTCCAGGCAAGAATCCTGGAGTGAGTTGTCATTTAGTGTGGTGTTTAAGTCTTGGGTGCCTGTTGAGGTTCATGGAAATCTCAAGTGTAATCTAATCAATCACAATTTCTGGCTAGTTCAGTTCGTTCAGTCACTCTGTCGTGTCCAACTCTTTGTGACCCCATGGATGGCAGCACACCAGACCTCCTGGTCCATCACCAACTCCTGGAGCTTATTCAAACTCATGTCCATTGAGTTGGTGATGCCATCCAACCATCTCATCCTCTGTCATCCCCTTCTCCTCCCGCCTTCAATCTTTCCAAGCATCAGGGTCTTTTCAAATCAGTCAGTTTTTCGCATCAGGTGGCCAAAGGATTGAAGTTTCAGCTTCATCATCAGTCCTTTCAATGAACACTCAGGACTGATTTCCTTTAGGATGGACTGGTTGGATCTCCTTGCAGTCCAAGGGACTCGCAAGTCTTCTCCAGCACCACAGTTTTTTTTCTGGCCAGTAGAGGGCAGTGTTTGCCGCTCAATCCTCCTTCCATCCTTCCATCCACTAGGATGTAAGATGGCCCCCTGCAGGGATGGGCAGTATCTTCTCTTTCTGATTCATCCTCCTACTTCCTGTTTCCAAACACTGCCACAAAAAATGTTTCTCATGTGTGAGAATTCAGCAAGAATGGTGGTTGCATTTCTTTTTTACCTGGAAAACCTTGATTTACTCTTGCATCTTCGTCTTGTCGGACATTTCAGCAACACTTACCAGTTAACCACCTGCTCCGTCTTGAGATGTTCTATTTTCAGGACTCCCAGGGTGATACTCTTTCTCGCTCTTCCTCCTCCCTCTTGCGGTTCCCTCTCAGTCTCCTCTCTCGCTTTCCTCTCCAGAGAGACTGAATATACAATGAACAATAGTCAGATCACATATAAAAAGAGAACCCTGATTCACAGCCTGAGCAGCCTGTCCAGAAAGCCAACCCCCAGTCTACAGTAACCAGCCCAGGAAGCCAGCCCACTGTCAGTCAGACGTGTAGGCAGTCAGACCCCCATCTCCACTAATGATACAGTACGCTCATTGATAACTTCAGCATCAGTGGGCCCCAAATAGCCAGGACTGAATAACTGACAGCTTTCCAATTTTTGTCCCCACTTCCAACTTAAGGTCCACCAACGAAAGCCAAGTATACACCCTAAGCATTCACACAGGAGGCCCTGTGTAGTTACCACCACCCCCCGGCCAGGTGCTTCTGGCTTTCTTAGTGGCTCAGTTTAGTTCAGTCGCTCAGTTTCGTCCGACTCTTTGCGACCCCGTGGACTGCAGCACGCCAGGCCTCCCTGTCCCTCACCAACTCCTGGAGTCCACTCAAACTCCTGTCCATCGAGTCCTTAGTGGCTCAGATGTAAACAATCCACTTGCCAACGGAGGAGACTTGGGTTTCATAGATCCCTGGGCTGGGAAGATCCCCAGGAGAAGGAAACGGCAATCTGCTCCAGTATTCCTGCCTGGAAAATCCCGTGGACAGAGCCTGGCAGGCTACATTCCATGGGGCCACAAAAGAGTCGGACACAACTTAGTGACTAAACAACAGTGATAACCAGGTACTTCCTTGGGGGTCCAGTGGCTAAGACTCCATGCTCCCAATGCAGGGGTCCCAGGTTCAATCCCTGGTCAGGGAATTAGTTCTCACATGCTGTAACTAAAAGATCACAGGTACCCCAGCTAAGACCCAGCACAGTCAAATAACTGAATAAAATATTTTAAAAATAATAATTACCCTCCCATACATGCCCCAATAGCTTTCCGAAGCCCACAGCCTCATATTAGGGCACACTGAAGGCTTCATTTTTACCATGCTGAGGTTTTTGCAGTCTTTGGCCTGCCTTTGAATCTCTGCCAAAGTGCAAGTGATGGTGGCCAACTCTCTTGCTGCAGAAAGCTCTGAGAAAATAACCTTTGTTTTTCTCATCTGGTTGGTCCTCATTCATTTCTACACTCCTCTGAGTAGCTCAGATGGTTAAGAATCTGCCTACAATGCAGGATACCCAGGTTCAACCCCTGGGTTGGGAAGAGCCCCTGGAGTAGGAAACGACAACCCATTCCAGTATTCTTGTCTGAAGAACTCCACGGACAAAGGAGCCTGGCGGGCTATAGTCCATGGGGGTCCCAACGAGTCAGATACACCTGAGTGACTAACACACTGTGAAACTCTAATCCCTGGAGTGTCTCCAGACTTGAACAGCAGACCTCTCTTCTCTAGCTACCCTTTCTCTAGGGGGGATCTCAGCAAGTCCCCGGACATGAAGCATTGTTGGAATACTAATGACATTCCAGAGTGTATATCTCTGAGATCCACACTCAATACACAAGTGCCCGGTGCTAGACTTGGACTTTGAAAGGCATCCCTAACTCTCATGTTCAAAACACAAATTCTCCCATCGTCCTCATCTCAGTTAATGACTCACAGCCACTCAGCCTTTGCTGCTATCCCAACTATCTTAAGTTCCTTTTCTCACTTCTTGGACTCTTGGGCTCCGCCACTTTATTTAGAACTGTTCAGTGACTTCTGTCAGCTCAGCCTCAGAATGTTTCCATTTATTCGGTGTCCCCACCCTTCTCTGTCTCCTCTGCTACCAGCCTAGTTCAGACCTCACCGTATCTCACGTGGCCCATGGTGCTGAGTGCAGGAACAAGTCTCTCACTGACCTCCAATATCGGACTGTCCCCAGGGATTCTAAAGAACCTTGTCAGCAGATGTAATTATCTTCCAGGAGAATCTGTGATTACATTTCATGAAAGATGTGATATTAATAAGGGGCTGGTGAAATGTCAAGGTAACTAATCTTTGAGTTGGAACTCTCGATAAAAAAGAAGCCAAAAATTTCCATATTGCAAAGTATCTAAGCATCCATTCCTCCTTAGAAACACCGAGGCCAAAGATTGATCATAAAACACTTATTAATTCTCCTAGGTTGTTATTGTTCTATATGGTATGGGTTGCGTGTTCTTATAGAAATTTCTCTCTCTCTGTATACATATGTACATATATGTGTGTGTTACTAGGAAAAAGAATAAAGTTACGATTAACCACGCAGCTGAACCCAACTATATGACAACTTTACATCTTGCAACATGTATTCCAGATGTTTCATATTTATAAAATATTATAAAAACCCTCTACACCCCCAACTTGATTCTATTTCCTTGCCCCCCTCTGTAGAGGCACCTGCTATCATGAGTTTGCTACTTATAATTTCATGTGTGTTTGTATACTCAGATTACATTTTATGTCTGTAAGTAAGAGGCTGTGAAAGTACTGCACTCAATATGCCAACAAATTTGGAAAACTCAGCAGTGGCCACAGGACTGGAAAAGGTCCGTTTTCATTCCAATTCCCAAAGAAAGGCAATGCCAAAGATTGCTCAAACTACCACAATTGCACTCATCTCACATGCTAGTAAAGTAATGCTCAAAATTCTCCAAGCCAGGCTTCAGCAATACGTGAACTGTGAACTCCCTGATGTTCAAGCTGGTTTTAGAAAAGGCAGAGGAACCAGAGATCAAATTGCCAACATCTGCTGGAACATGGAAAAAGCAAGAGAGTTCCAGAAACACATCTATTTCTGCTTTATTGACTATGCCAAAGCCTTTGACTGTGTGGATCACAATAAACTGTGGAAAATTCTGAAAGAGAAGGGGATACCAGACCACCTAACCTGCCTCTTGAGAAATCTGTATGCAGGTCAGGAAGCAACAGTTAGAACTGGACATGGAACAACAACCTGGTTCCAAATAGGAAAAGGTGTATGTCAAGGCTGTATATTGTCACCCTGGTTATTTAACTTCTATGCAGAGTACATCATGAGAAACGCTGGACTGGAAGAAACACAAGCTGGAATCAAGTTTGCCGGGAGAAATGTCAATAACCTCAGATATGCAGATGACACCACCCTTATGGCAGAAAGTGAAGAGGAGCTAAAAAGCCTCTTGATGAAAGTGAAAGAGGAGAGTGAAAAAGTTGGCTTAAAGCTCAACATTCAGAAAACGAAGATCATGGCATCTGGTTCCATCACTTCATGGGAAATAGACGGGGAAACAGTGGAAACAGTGTCAGACTTTATTTTTTTGGGCTCCAAAATCACCGCAGATGGTGACTGCAGCCATGAAATTAAAAGATGCTTACTCCTTGGAAGGAAAGTTATGACCAACCTAGATAGCATATTCAAAAGCAGGGACATTACTTTGCCGACTAAGGTCCGTCTAGTCAAGGCTATGGTTTTTCCTGTGGTCATGTATGGATGTGAGAGTTGGACTGTGAAGAAGGCTGAGCGCCGAAGAATTGAAGCTTTTGAAGTGTGGTGTTGGAGAAGACTCTTGAGAGTCCCTTGGACTGCAAGGAGATCCAACCAGTCCATTCTGAAGGAGATCAACCCTGGGATTTCTTTGGAGGGAATGATGCTGAAGCTGAAACTCCAGTACTTTGGCCACCTCATGTGAAGAGTTGACTCATTGGAAAAGACTCTAATGCTGGGAGGGATTGGGGGCAGGAGGAAAAGGGGATGACAGAGGATGAGATGGCTGGATGGCATCACAGACTCGATGGACATGAGTCTGAGTGAACTCCTGGAGATGGTGATGGACAGGGAGGCCTGGCGTGCTGCGATTCATGGGGTCGCAAAGAGTCGGACATGACTGAGGGACTGAACTGAACTGAACTGAAGTAAGATATAATTTGTTTTACTGTTGGTATATTTCTAAAAATTGGTATATTTTAGGTATTATTTGGCAGATTAGTGTTCAAATTCAAATTGTTTCTTCTGTTTACCCATGTGGAAATATATTCTGAGTCATTCTTTATGCATCCCTGTTTTCTTCCCATCACTGAGGTGTATTGAATTGTACAGAGAAGTAGATAAATAATGAACACCAACTCAGGCAATTTACATAAAGGGAACATATCCATGTAACCACAAACTGGATGAAGAAATAAAATGTTAATTGCAAAAAATAAAAAAAAAATAAAATAAAATGTTAATTGCACCCCAGAAGCCCATACATGACATCACGTAGCCATCATCTGCTGAACTTCCCCAACGAAAACATTTTTTAAAGTTCTCATGCCATAGTTGCCGGTTAAAAGACTCTATGTGGGGACTTCCCTGGTGGTCCAGTGGCTGTGACTCCTCGCTCCCAGTATAGAGGACCTGGGTTTGATCCCTGGTTATGGAACAAGATCCTGCATTGCTGCAACTAAAAGATCCCAAGTGATGCAACTAAGGCCCAGTGCAGCCAAATGCAATAATTTTTGCAAAGAACTTTATGCGGAAGGAATCAGAGTCTATAGCCTTGTGTCTGACTTCTTTGGCTCAACTTCGTATTTGAAAAATTCATCTATGTTTTTGCATAGTGGTAGCTTGTCCATTTAAAATTTTCCCTTTAATAGAGTTTATTTTTAGAACCATGTTAGATTGTCAGAAAAATTGGAGAGATAGCATAGAAAGTTCCCATATACCTTGTTCAGTTTCCCCTGTTACTAACCTCTGAGGTTAGTATGTACATTTAATGAACCCATGCTGCTGCTGCTGCTAAATCGCTTCAGTTGTGTCCGACTCTGTGCGACCCCATAGACGGCAGCCCACCAGGCTCCCCCGTCCCTGGGACTCTCTAGGCAAGAACAGTGGAGTGAGTTGCCATTTCCTTCTCCAGTGCATGAAAGTGCAAAGTGAAAGTGACATCGCTCAGTCGTGCCCAACTCCTAAGGACCCCACGGACTGCAGTCCCCCAGGCTCCTCCGCCCGTGGGATTCGCCAGGCAGGAGTGCTGGAGTGGGTGCCGTTGCATTGATGCCTTATTTTAAAAGTTTGTGCTTTATTTAGATGTTTTCAGTCCTTGCCTAATGTCCTTTTGTTCTGCTCCAGGGTCCTGCGTGACATTCAGTTGTCAGGTCTCTTTAGGCTCCAGGGGGCCGTGGCAGCTTCTCAGACATTTCCTTTTTTGATGCTCTTGAGCGTGTCTGTGAGAACTGCTCAGATATTTTGCGGAGTGCCTCACTGTTGGGATTTGTCTTGTGTTTTTCTCCTGATAAGACTGGGGTCTAGGTTGCTGGGAGGCAGACTAGGAGGTGAAGTGCTATTTTCAGGACACCATAGCCAGCACACGTACTGCCAATATGATTGATGACTGTTGAAGGTGGCTTTAGTCACCTACCTGAAGTCGTGTTTGGCAGGTTTTCTCCCTTGTAAAGGGACTCCTTTTCTCTCCCTGTGTGTTGTTCCATTTGGAAGAAGGTCATTCTGCACAGCCCTCACCTACAGAGTGAGGACTTCATTCCCTCTCCTTGGAGACAGAATATCTACATAAATTAATTGGAATTCTTCTGTATGGAAGAGTTGTCTCCTTCCTCATTTATTAATTTATTCAATCACTTCTCCACACCAATAAGGACTTGTAGACGTTCACTGTACATATTCTGGGTTACAGTCCAATACTGTTTCATTTTGTTGCCCAGAAGTTCCAGTTTTGACCCCTGGGAACTCTTTCGATTGTCTCTGGTGGTCCTTTGTCCTTTGACATACCCATAAATGCTTTGTTCTGAGCTCTGCCTTACTTTCAGGGACTACGAGCTTATCCAGGCTCATCTTGTACATTTCCTGCCCCAGTCTTAGAATCATCCATTTTCCCAAGGAGCCTTGATTCATTTGTCTTAATAGAAAATGGTGTTACAAACAAAAATCTGGGTACTAGACCAAGCTTGTTGATACTGGGGTGTTATTTTTTATAATACTTATCAGATGACAGAGCAAAAAATACGTGTGTTTGTACTAAGCAGTGTAAACCGTCTGTATTTATTTTAAGCCACACATGAGTTCATATTAATATCTCAAATCCACTACTACACAGATCCTACCCTTGTTATAAACTCCCACTCCAATAGTGAGACACCTGCCATCCATTGGTGTGATTGTTCCCATCCAGGGTATATATATAACAGTATCAGAATTGTTAACCAATGCCCCAAAGGAAACTTTATCAACCGGGGTACAGAGTCCCTTCCTCCTGTAGTCTTAGAGGCCTCACCCATTTCCAAAGACTCAGGGTTACGTCTCCCCCTGCCTCACCTATCCCTCCATCCCTTTCAGTGAGGTTGTTTCGTACGTTTTGAATACAGTTAATTTCTCTTGTCACAGTCTGCATTCCTTTTAGATTTCCCCAAACTTCTAAAATGATTTTTTTTTAAACTTGCAGTCATAAAATTTCACTCTTTGTTCTATAGCTTTTGACAAATGCATGCTATCTGAATCCACCATTACAGTCATTTTATTGCCCTAAAAACTTGCGTTACAACAATTTTATTGCCCTAAACCGCCCCCCATGGTATTCACCCTTCCCCTCTTCCTCCTGAACCCTGGTACCCACTGATCACTTTACTGTGGCTACAGTTTTCCCTTTTCCAGAATGTCATATAACTGGAAGCATACTCTAGGCACCCTTTTTACACAGACTTCCTTTACTTAGCAATATGCATTTAAGAGACAAAAAATTAACCACCACATCGTAATGTTAATATATACTAATATGTTAATTATACCCGCTGATTTTCTTATATTATACTGTGTTAAACCAACCTGGCATTCCTGGAATAAACCTGCCTCTATTATGATACAGTGCTTATTTTAGAATTGCTGGATTCCATTTGCTAAAATTTCATCTAGCATTTCTACATCTATTTTCAGAAGTAATATTGGTTGTGATTTTCTTTTTTCCTTTTGTGCCTTTTTCCATGTGGTTTGGCATTAGAATATTCGAGGTTCATAAAATGAGTTGAGTTGAGGATTTTTGACTGTTCTTCATTTGAGATTTCTTTACATGTTTCAGAGTTTTGATTTTTTAGGTTTTTTTTTATTCTTTTCATTTTTCTGCCCACTTGCCTCCACCCCATCCAGTGAGGCTCTCCCTGATGATCATTTGTGACAGCTTTTCCCTGGACTCTGGGACTTTATCCTGGATTTTATCAAGGCAGTTTGGGGTTTCTGACCCAAGAAATTGTGGACATTTGCACCATCATGAGACCAGTATATGACTATGCTTAGTTTTTAGCTAGGGGTCGAGTCTTCAGCTTCATTGCCCCAGACCCTCATTCTTCTAAACTCTTGGGCTCCAGACAGTGTAAACCATGATTTCTTTTTTTCAGGGCTCCCCACAGTTCCTGACTTAAGCCATGTACCTGGTTCCTGTCCGCCATCTTGGGTGTTTTTGTCTTGGGTTTGTCCCACAGGGTTTGCCCCATCAGTTTGTCTCGCTGATTTTAGACAAAGAGCCCAGTGAGCCAGAGGCCTCTTTTGAGCCAGACATCTCTTTTTAGCTTTCTATTTTTATGCCTTATCTGTCATGGCTCTGTGTTCAGAGCAAAAGGATGGATCAAAGCAAGAGCTCATTGAGCTGTCTTGTTCAAAACACTCTTCCCTATCTTTCTTACTTTCAATTTACTGCCTTGTGGCATAGGAATTTAAAGAAGCTATTTTATTTCATGACACCAATGCAATGAGCCAAATAGAGCAGGTATTCTTATCACCTTGAATGACAAGTGAGCAAAGCAAGAAACAGAGTTCAAGTGCTTCACTTCAGGCTGAGTGAATGGACGGTTACCTGTGAGCCTGTGCGTCGCATTTTATCAATACTTTCTATCACTCTTGCTACCAGGAGAACACTAAACAATCATGGCATTCATTAAAGACAGCTCCCCTGGCCAATTTCTCAAAGTGTTGAGACCTTGAGCATTTTGTGATTTCAAAAATAGTATCAGAGGGGAAAACGTCCCGGCTGCTGTCACAGCGCTGGGTTTTAACTTAGATACTGTCGTTTCCACTTCTTCCACCCATTTATGTCTTGTCCGCATTTCCGTGCTCCAAAATTCTCCTCTATTCCATTCAATTCAGCAAGTGTTCACTGAAGCTCTGTCATGCTCAAATACTACCAAGTGATATGGTCTGGTCTGTGACTGGCCCAGAAAGAGACGTCCCCCAAATCATGAATAGTTGTTGATGTTCAGTCACTAAGTGGTGTCTGACTCTGTGGCCCCGTGGACTGCAGCAGGCCGGGCTTCCCTGTCCTTCACCATCTCCCAGAATTTGCTCAAATTCGTGACCATTGAGTCCGTGAATAGATGAATATTGAGTCCACGAATAGATGAGCAACCAGTTATCCATTCAAGAATTATCTAGGCATCCCTCTTCCACATGCCAAGTTCCTTGCTGGTTGCAGTAGAGAACAGAAAGGCAAGTCCGTTGGGAGAGCCCATCCTTCTAGAGCTTGTTGCTGGAAGAGAACTGGTAAGGTCATTGATTACTGATGAGTGAGGCAGAAAATGACAAGTGGCAAAGTGGACCTTGCAAGGACAAAGGAAGAGGGGTCAGATTCAACCAGGAGATCAGCCCAGAAACTCTTGTGGGATTCCTGGTAAAAGCTGATACAGGCTGGCCTTTGGTAGGGGCTTTAGAAATGAAAGGAGAAAAAAACAGTCCCGAGATCACCTAGAGGGTGGAGGACCATGGTCAGAGGTGATGCCCTGTTGCTGTTGGAACCTTCAAAGCCTTCCTCAGCAAGGAGAGAAGACTTTCTGCTGGGAAGTCTTTCTGTGTGTTTGGGGGGGATGTGGGGAAGGTTAGCAAGAGAAAGGATATCTGCAAGGTGAGTGGATCTGAATATACCGTTGACTGAATGCCCTTCAACCTACCCATAGAGGAACTCAGTAAATACTGAATTGAACTGACTAGTCATCCAAGGAGAAGATTTGGTTATTGATAAAAATTGTAAGGAAAGGAGTCTGAGTTCAGACTAGGACATAACTTAGAATAATGATTCAGTTTCAAGATCAAGATTGTTATCAACCAACAAGGACCTACTGTACCCCACAGGGAGACATACTCAATATTTTATAATAACCTATAAAGAGAAAAGAATCTGAAAAATAATAGATAAATACAACTGAGTCACTGTGCTGTATGCTTGAAACTAGCGTAATATAAATTGACTTTACTTCAATAAAAAATATTTTAAATAAAATGAACAAAAAGTTTAAAAGTTAATAAACAAAAGATTGGTATCCAAATGTTTTCACTGTTTACAAAGCTTGCACTTAAAGATATTTTGGAATTTGCCTTTCTAAAGATTTCCTTTGAATATTTTCCCTCTCATTCCCCTTTGAGTCATGCAAGATACCACCTGTGATTTCTTCATTTATTCCTTCAATGCCCATGGAGGACCCACAGAAACCCACGGGAATCTCGACTTCCAGGCTGAGGTCCCGGTTGAAGTAACACAGAAACCATGACAATGGCTGTGTTTGAAAGGACAGATCACTTCTAAAACAGTGACCTTCACACACATTCCCAGAAAGGCTGCCTATGCTGATTTTAAATTCAGGCTTGCCAATGCCCTTCCATTTCAGGCACTTTGGCCACGAGAGTGCTTCTGTGTTATCAGGAATTGGAGGTACACCAAAATAATGTCTGACAGGCAAAGAACTGAAGAGATGCTAATCTCTCTCCTGCATCTCCTTGTTCTTTGGCTGAGTAAAGCAGCCAGCACATTGCTACCTTTGTGATTTTAAATCCACAGCATTTAAAAGGATTAGACATATGTCAGTGTAAACTGGATGGACGGAGTCTTAAAAAAAAAAAACACAAGGGAAATGTTTGTATTCAAATGTCAAACACTTTATGTGTAGATTTAGTGCTCTTTCTTAGCCATAAATAACATTCCAGGCTGTAATTAATTTATCCATGTTCCTATCGGCCCAGCATTATTCCAGGGCATACAGGGGTGGAGAAAAGTGGGGTGGGGGTGGGGGGTAAACCAACACTGTTATTTCTTTTGGAAAAGCTTTCTTAATTGGACTTGTGTTCTTGTCATAATAAAGTGAAGGTTGTTATTTGTCAAATGCAAGGGCAGCTGTGATGTCTGGATTCATGGGTCTGTAGCCAGACATGTCATCTTATTTGGATGACTCAAGGGTGACAAAAATTAGTGCAAGTGCCCCCGGGACCTGGACAGCTGCAGCTTAGTGAGTATTTTAATGGACGATCTTGCCATCCACCCATCAGGCAACATTCAGTGGAACCAGTCACAGTAGCACCCCATAGCATTAATGCTATAGAATTGAATTTGTTTTATGGGAGAGGCAGTCCCTGCTCTAAATCCTAATATAACAGTCATGAATCACCCAGCATATCAGGGGTCCAGGTGAAATGCTGCCCACGTGTGCCTTTGGGGTGAGGGGTGGGGAGAGTCATAGCTTTTCTCAGATTCCCAAAAGAATCCTGAAAATTCAAGAACCATTGCTCTGAAAGGATGAACAGAACATATACATCAGTTCAGTTCAGTTCAGTTACTCAGTTGTGTCCGACTCTGCGACCCTCTGGACTGCAGCACGCCAGGCCTCCCGGTCCATCACCAACTCCCGGAGTTTACTCAAACTCATGTCCATCGCATTGATGAGGCCATCCAACCAGCTCATCCTCTGTCATCCCCTTCTCCTCCCACCTTCAGTCTTTCCCAGCATCAGGGTCTTTTCCAAGGAACAGCCAGAGAAAAGGCTTTTGCAGAAACTTTGTTCTGGAAGGGACCTAGAACGAAAGAGACAAACTGAATACCCACAAAACCAGGCAGGACATTCCATAATGTCCTGGAAGCAGGCAGGCCTGCTAAGTGTCCTTGTTAGTGAAAGTGTTGGTCAGTCCATGTCTGACTCCTTGAGACCCCATGGAATTCTCCAGGCAAGAATACTGGAGTGGGTAGCCATTCTCCTCTCCAGTGGATCTTCCCGACTCAGGGATCGAACCCGGGTCTCCTGCATTGCAGGTGGATTCTTCACTGTCTGAGCCACCAAGGAAGCCTCAGGGAGAACACAGAGTTTGCATTTTTCTGGAAAGGGGCTGTGCCATTAACTCCTGTCACTTGCGGTTCTGATAAATACGGGCAGGAAGTTTCTAGATCCATTGGGTTTGATGAGAGAAGCCAAACGTCTAGATATTTAGCATATGAGCTCTCAATTTTTTTAATCTAAAAAACCAATTCAGAATTAAAGCAAACAAACAGACCCTCTGCCTGGAGGCTTGAACTGGCCTGCGTTCCCTCTTCTAAGACCTTTGCAGAAGATCTGGGATTTGACCAAGTCCTGAAGCCCAGTTGGAGGATGATCATCGACCTGTAGTTTGGGAAGCTGGAAGCAGTGGGCCAAACCTGAGGAAGGGTGTGGGGCAGGGGAAAAGATGGGCTCTGCACAGAGGGGCTGCGTCTGCTGCTCCGGGAGCTCAGAGGAGCAGAGAGGTTGGAAATGAAGTCGGGGAGCTGCAATGGCCTATAGCCGGCCCCGAGCAGGCTGGGGATGGTTTCTTTTTGGACCTGGAGCAGCCTTTGAGAGGGTGTTAGGAAAATGCTGCCATTGGGAAAGATGCATCTGATGGGAAGGACTCCCACAGAGGAACCCCAGGGGGAAACTGAAGCTGGCCTCCTGTGACCAGATGAATCAGATGGGAGATGTTGGCTAAAGGAAGAGGGACAGATAAGATGTGGGCACCTAGTGGCCAGCAGAGAAGACATGAACAGGTTCAGTTCATCTGTGAGGGATGCTGACATGGCGGGGGCAGCACTGGCGGGGGCAGTGTCAGGCCCCAGATGGCATCTCCAGGCTCTCTTCCACCATCCTGCATCTTCCCACCTGTCACCAGAGGCAGGACGGGGACTTCAGTGTCCTCCTCCTCCTCCTTGTCCTTCTTGGGGGGAGGAAGTATTACAATTTCAGCACAATGCAGCACCTAGGTTATGCCCTGCAGCTGCTCTAGAAACGTTGCTGGCTTTCCAGGCATTCTTATTGAGAAGTGAGAGCTGCACCTGGGGATAGTAGCAGCCCTGGGGAACGGGTCAAAAAGCGAGAAGGAAGGGGACCTCAGGGGAGGGAATGTCCCCAGGTTAATGCCGGGGCATCTGGACACCCATAGGACTGCAGCCAGGGGGAGCAGAGCTGTCTGCATGACGCCAGGCTCCATGTGTGCGTCCAGGGTGGGTTCCAACGAAGACGGTCCTTCTCTGGTGAGGGTGGCAGCGTGTGGAAAGGGTTGGGAGCATGACCATGCTCTCCAAGCTGTGAGCTTTGTGATCTCTCTCAGAAAGAATGAGAAGTGGCCGGAGCTCTGGCCTCGGATGTCCTCCACATTGAGGTGGAATGCAGGAAGAAGAGGGATAAATCCACCGAAAGGAGCAAGGCTCAAGTCTGTAGACCTTCTTCCTGAGACCAAGGAGAAGGGAAAAGGTGGAAGAGCCAGAGAAGAGAAAAAATAAGGAAATGACTCACGGACTCTGCAGCTCTGTTGTTAAGATTATTTAAGGCCAATCATACCTGTTAAATGGGAAGAGGCAAACATGAAAGAGTAAAAGAAGAAGGAAAGAAAAGAAGCCACTTCAAGTTCGCCAAAGGCAACAACAGACACTCTTTCTCATCCGTAATCATGTTTTATCATTACAAACAGGAAATGATAGCAACAGTATCACCAGCAATAAAATGATTCATCACAGGTGGGATGGAGAGAACCGGAGTGAGAAATAAGGATGTCAGCGTTCATTAGAACTCTGTGCTTGCCTTCACACACAGCGGAGCCTACTGTGCAGCAGAGAGGACTCACCCGTCACCCAGCTACTGTGCAGACTCCATATTTGTATGGTTGGAAGTGTCTTCAAAAAGGTATTCTGTGAATGGCAATATTATTTTTCCCATGCCTCTCAGCATGCAGGATCTTAGATCCTCCCCCTGGGATTGAACCTGGGCCCCCTGCAGTGGAAGCAAGCACAGGGTCCTAATCAGTGGGGATGTTCTTATCTCTCTCTCTGATTCCATCCCATGTGTGAGGAATTACTTTTTTGCTGATAATACTGTCAAACGTTGAGGCATTGCCCCAACCCTTGACAGGGAGGGGTCTCTGCAGATGTTCTGGGGTGCTCCATCCATGCATGCTCACCTGGTCCACAGGTTATTACTGAAAAGGGGAGCATGTAAGTTCAAGAGGACAAAGAGTTTTGCTTTAATGATCTATTTTTTTCCTTCTTGGTGTGGAGTTCTTTGTGAAAAGGTAAGCAAAAAAAAAAAAATACTACATACATACAGCATGACCTTGAGGGAGTAGAATCTAGGGAATTTTCAGATATAGTTTATGTATTTTTCCTAAATATTAAAGAATATAGTTGATGCAAAAAAAGGAAAGGAAAACAGAATGGTATAAATATGAAAATGAATTCAATGGAAGCCATCAGTAGCAGATAATATTAAGATTGTGGTATGCTTTCTTACAGTCTTTTTTGAAATAATGCAAAGAAAGTAGGGAAAACCGCTAGACCATTCAGGTACGACCTAAATCAAATCCCTTATGGTTATACCATGGAGGTGATGAATAGATTCAAGGGACTATATCTGGTAGACAGAGTGCCTGAAGAACTATGGACGGAGGTTTGTAACATTGTACAGGAGGTGGTGACCAAAAGCATTCAAAGAAAAAGAAATGCAAGAAGGCAAAATGGATTTTTGATGAGACCTTACAAACAGCTAGGAAGAGAAGTGAAAGGCAAAGAAAAAAGGGAGAGATATACCCAACTGAAATATCAAGGAGAAATAAGAAAATCTTCTTAAATGAACAATGCAAAGAAATAAAGGAAAACAATAGAATGGGAAAGACTAGAGATTTCTTTAAGAAAACTGGAGATACCAAAAGAACATTTCATGCAAAGATGGGCTCAATGTACCATTTAGGGTTTGCATTTTTCACTTAACAGTACAAACTATTTGTAAACATTGTCCCCCACGTTGTTACCAGCTATTTGTAAGCATTATACTAATGACCACATGCAATATTCCAGTGTATAGGATAACATTCTAAAATACCTACCATAATGCAACCACTTTTCTATTTTGAGACACTTAGATTCTAGTTATTTAAAGTAAAACTGCAAAGAACTTTTCTAAGCATAAAGCTATTCTACAATTCAGATTCCCACCATGGAATAGATTTCACACAGTATAAGTGCACATCAAGGCCATGGACCCTTGAGGACTTTCCAGAGTGGCTGTATGGGTTTAGACTAGAAACCATGGTGCAGGGTAGTGCCAGCTTCACTTGTACCCACTGGGCTGTGTCCTAAGGTGCCACACCCATTGGACCGCTTACCAGAGCCTTCAGCGGGGTCCTCCCCAAGAGAATTCCCAGGTGGAGACTCAAGAAGTGACTGGCATCCTTGAAGGCTTTAGGCGCAGGAGAAAATGTCTTGTATCTCTAGGTCAAGAATCTAATTTCTCTGCTTCCTGCTTGCAGACTGCAAGCCTGGACCTTGTTCCCTAGTGCTTTCAAGGGACTGTCATTTAGGAACTGCCCCTCTCAAGCTGGTCTCCCCCACCACCTCCAGGCTAGTGGGCAGCTGCTGGGAGATTTGCCTGGAGGTTACTGGGGCCATGGCTTAGTTTTTGCCCCTGATGGCCCCAAAGTCTGTTCCCCACCACCCCAGGAACAGGGGCGGGCTGGGTTTGGGCTGTCAAGGCATGAGTGGCTCCAGTCACACCTGTGCACCCTCCTACACTGTCCCTCTCCTGTCTGTTTGGTCCACAGCTGCACCCTGAACTCAGGACAAGACACCTGGTCAGTAGGTGCTCAATAAAAGCTTGCCGAATAGGTACATGGCCACTAGTGGGTTTCAACCGATGCTTTGGAACTGTAGTGTTGGAGAAGACTCTTGAGAGTCCCTTGGACTGCAAGGAGATCCAGCCAGTCCATCCCAAAGGAAATCAGTCCTGAATATTCACTGGAAGGACTGATGCTGAAGGTGAAACTCCAATCCTTTGACCACCTGATGCGAAGAGCTGACTCCTTGGAAAAGACCCTGATGCTGGGAAAGATTAAAGGCAGAAGGAAAAGGGGACGACAGTGGATGAGATGGTTGGATGGCATCACCGACTCGATGGACATGAGTTTGAGTAGGCTCCGGGGAGTTTGTGATGGACACGGAGGCTTAGCGTGCTGGAGTCCATGGGGTCGCAAAGAGTCAGACACGACGGAGTGACTGAACTGACTGACTGGGCACAGTTAACAAGGGTCAGCTGGAGTTTTGAAAAGCGTCCTTGAAGTGATTGTTTGGAGCTGTTTGCAAAGGAGTTTAGTGAGTGTCTGGCCGAGAGTGGGGGGGTCTCCGGGACTGACTTCTCTTGGCCATTTCGGCTTCTTGTTTGCCAACTCCACCCCCCACTCCCCACTCCCAGGAAGGTATAGCTGTCGGGCAGTTCTGCTGGCTGGCAGTTCTAATGCAAACTCTCGGCGGGCTCT